>NC_053421.1:23092932-23404043 GCF_016859285.1 Xiphias gladius | reverse complement strand
GTAGCTAGAACAAGGGTCAGTGCCATATTTCCTTTTGGTCTCCTACAGTACATAGTCGCACCAATGCTACGTCCTCCCTAATACACTTCCAATTCCACTTCAAATATTTGTTCAACAAAGCAAAACTCCCTTAAAGTCCCCCTCCAAGCAGAATTTATTGGACGTAGTTTAGAAAGGCACAAACCTGTCCCACACTTCACAGCGCATGTCCGGACAAAAACCAAGACATGAAGCCCAAGGAACTCTCTGTAAACCACTGTGGCGATGCATAGACGCATAGATGCATAGATCAGGGCTAAGATATAAAACAATTTCTAAAGCTTCGAGTTTCAATTAATTGTGAAATGGAAGAGGTCTGGAACCACCAAGACTCTTCCTAGAGTTGGCTGTCTGACCAAACTAAGTAACAGGGCAAGAAGGACCGTAGTCAGGGAGGTGACCAAGAACCCAACGGTCACTTTAACAGAACTTCAGAAGTCCTCTGCAGAGCTGGGAGAACCTGCCGGAAGGATAACCATCTCAGCAGCACTCCCTCAATCAGGATTTTATGGTAGAATGGCTAGACAGAAGTCACTTTGAGTAAAAGGTATATGACCGCCTGCTTGGAGGTTGCCAAACAGGATTTAGAGGACTCCAGGAGAATGAGTAAAAAGATTCTCTGGCCTGATGAGACAAAAATTTTACTCTTAGAGCAGAACTCCAAACACTTTGTCCGGCGAACACCAGACAAAGCTCACCACCTGCATAATCCCATCCCTGCAGTGAAGCGTGGTTGCAGCGACAGGGAGGTCCTTGAAGAAAACCTGCTCCAGAGTGCACGACCTGAGACTGGGGCGACTGTTCACCTTTCAGGACAACAATGACCCAATGTATACAGCCAAGACAAAAACTGGACGACTGTTAGTTTCTCAACCTGGGAAAATACCTTATTCATGAACCACCAAAACAAGTTAAATAATAAAAATAATCAGTAATCAGCAATGACCTTTTCCCAGATTTACAACATCCAAGGTCCTTGTTTGTATGTGGAACAGTTGGGTTCAGTGGATGACCCATTGGAATTGAAACCTAGTTTCTGCAGTGGTGGGTGAGTTTTGTTTTGCTGTTGTTGCTGCTTACTGCTCACTACACTTTAGTGTTAATAATTTTTGTTTTACGCTCAGGACATCAGAGAATCAGCAAAGTGATATTATCATCTAAACTTTGCCTAATTTGTCAGGTTAATATTTGAGCTGAAAAGACTGTCACGTGGATGTTTCTAGACTGAACACTGAGAGGGCCTGATGTAGTCTGGCTGTGCTAGAATGATTCAAATGTAATTTCCCCAGAATCAATACTACTACTACTATTCCAAATGTCTTAGGAAAACCTCTTGAGTTTGGTTCATTCACAGCCACCACCGGCTTAAATCTTTAATTCTCCATAAATCTATCACTGGAACTGACTCTGATCTACAGTTAACTGAAACAATACAGTCATATTAAAATGGGAGCAATTTGCAGTTTAACCTAAATTTCAATGGAAGGCACTCTTTGATCACATGTGGCAGCAAGTGCACTTCACCAATTAAAAAATGGCCATATACTTCCATTGCAATCCACTCCTTTGATAACTTGAGATGTTATGACAAGTTAAATAAAGAAACAACTAATACTGCAACTAATGATTATTTCATTATGGATTATTTATGGACTATTTATATTGACTATTTATATTGTGTGAGAGGCTTCAGACTATGAATGTCAGATAATCAGTACAGATAATGCAAAAGGTAAGCATATCAAACCTTAATATGTGTTATAGTCACAAATTTACAGTTCATAAAACTCCCAAAGACAAAGTGCTGTGCCTTAAACTTTAGTTCAGGGGCAAAATCTTAATGGTATGGTTCATCTTGTTCAAGTGAAATACAGTTAGGTGCATAAATATTTGGATAATGAAAGTTTTGGTAATTTTGCCTCTGCACACCACCAGGGTGGATCTGATCCGAAAGAATCAAGATGCGATTGAAGTGTAGACTTTCAGCTTTAATTCAAAGGGTTTCACAAAATATTACATTAGCCATTTAGGAATTACAGCCGTTTACCACAAGGTCCCTCATTTTTAGAGGGTCAGAAGTAATTGGACAAACCAACATAATTATACATATAAGGTTTATTTTTTTTATACTTAGATGAAATCCTTTGCAGTCAATGACTGCCCAAAGTCTGGAACCCATGGACATCACCAATTGCCGAGTTTCCTCCCTTGAGATGCTTTGCCAGGCCTTTACTGCAGCCGCCTTCAGTTGCTGCTTGTTTATGGGTCTTTCTGCCCTCAGTTTTGTCGTCAGTAAGTTAAAAGCAGGCTCACTTGAGTTGAGGTCAGGTGACTGATCTGGCCATTAAAGAATATTCCATTTCTTTGCCTTGAGAAGACCTTGTCTTGCTTTTGCAGTATTTCTTGGGTCATTATCCATCTGTACAGAGAAGCACCATCCCATCAGTTCTGCAGCATTTGGCTGAATCTGAGCAGATAGTACAGCCCTGTACACTTCAGCATTCATCCTGCTACTCTTATCATCAGTCAAATCATGAGTAAACACCAGTGACCCAGTTTCACTGGCAGCCATACGTGGCCATTGCCATAACACTGCCTCCACCATGTTTGACAGATCATGTGGTTGCTTTGGATCACGAGCCGTTCCTTTCTTTCTCCATACTCTTCTCTTCTCATCATTCTGGTACAAGTCAATCTTGGTTTCATCTGTCAAAATAATCTTGTTCCAGAGCTGGGCAGGCTTTTTTAGAGGTTTTCTGGTAAAGTCTAATCTGGCCTCCCTGTTCTTGAGTGTTACCAGTGGGTTGCACTTTTTGGTAAACTCTCTGTATATTTACATTCATGAAGGCGTTTCTTGATTGTAGATGCATCTTCCTCCTCCAGAGTGTTGATCTGAATAATGTTGCGAACAGGTTTTTCTTCCGCAAGGAAAGAATTCTGTGATCATCCACTTTAGTTGTCTTCCATGGTCGTCCAGGCCTTTTGGTGTTGCTGAGCTCACCAGTGCATTCCTTCTTTTTAAGAATGTACCAAATTGTTGTTCTGGCCACTCCTAAAGATTCTGGCCTCTGTCTGGTAGGTTTGTATTGTTTTTTAAGCGTAATGATGGCCGCCTTCATTTGCATTGACTCCTCTTTCGACCACATATTGAGAGTTCCCATGAACAGCTACCAAATGCAAATTCAACACTTGGAATCAACTCCAGGCCTTTTATCTGCTTAATTTGTCATGAAATAATAAGGGAACAGGCCATAACTGGCCTTGAAACGGATCAGTTGTCAATTATCCAATTACTTTGAGCCTATGAAAATAAGGGACTATGTATAAAAATGGCTGTAATTCCTAAACAGTTAATGTGACATGGATTGGCACAAAGTTTAGTACAGACATTCATGGTCCCCAGAGGACGAATCCTAATGGCTTTGGTGATCCCCTGACTTTTCCTCCTGCACCACCATGAGGTTAACATTTATGGTTTGAGTGAAACGTCTTGTCAGCTATTGGATGGATTGCCATTCAATTTGGGAACCAAATTCAGTATGATTTGTCCAGTACTTTGGTTTCTGACCATACATGCAAAACTAATGTTGTTTCCATCGACATCAGCTAGCCTACTTTGTTTTTAGTGAAAAAAATAAGTGTTTTGTTACCACTGACAACGACAATCTTCTGTGTTCATAATGAAATCTTGCAAATCACTGTGGTCCAACAGTGACCACCAGTCACCCTGTTTTATTCGTCTCTTTTACCTGCCATGTTTACCCAAAGTACTGCTGTTTTTGAATTTTTAAGACAAATACTCTGGCACTTTGTTTTGAAGCAAATCATCATTACTATGTAGTGTCACCCTGGTATCTGTGATATACTGTTTATTTGTATACAGATACCAGTATATCAAAGGTATCTGTATACAAAGATGTTGCTTGAAAAAATCCCTAAACATGTATCTCTCTGACTTAACTCCCATGTAGTTAACTTTATACAGCCCAAACAAAGGAAACCACACAGCCCACTTCCCGTCACTTTGCGGCTTAGATAGACTTATGTAGACTTAACTGAGAAAAATCTGCATGAGCCGAAGCAGTAGATCGAGCAAATTAATCATATCTTTATGGAAAGAGTTATAGGCCTCAAATCCCTTCTGACACTTGAGAGCTGATGTTTTTGAACTTACAGTCGCATTGGTTTGGATGAATAAGTGACATGCGAATCGTCAATCATTGACTGCAAATCGTAGATTATTCAATTGCAAAAATACAGATTTGCAGTTTAACACACACGAGCACACTGAGCAGAGTTCAGTGCAGTCAGCAGTGTTGATGTTTTAAGGCATCCGGTGCAGCTTACTAGATAGTATTAGGGTCAGAGGCAGTTCATTCCTGCAGCAGTGTTAAACAAAAACAAACTGGATTGTGAATTGTGACACAAGCTCTTCTGGGTTTTTGAAAGGGTCAGTAGAAATAAAAAACAGAGCATTTTATTTTGTCTGTCTGAGCTCTGATCACTGCAGGCACTAGGAATTCTGTGTTGAAACAGTTAGTCTCAAATGTAAGGATTTGCTGCAATCGCTCGTCTTAAATTGTAGTAAATTGATCATCTCTGGGTTTAGGACTGTAGGTCAGACAAGACAAAACAAGACTGTAGGTCAGATTAAAACCAGACACTTGTTTTAATCACTTCTGGTTTACAATGTTGCAATGAGCATTTTTCTTTGCTTTCTGATGTTTTCTAGACTAAACAATTAATTGGTTAATCAAGAAAATAATCAGCAGATTAATTGACATTGAAAAATAGTTAAGACATAGTTAAAAATAGAAAAGACAGCTGTTTTTTTTTTGGGGGGGGGGGGGGGTTGTAGTCATTTCAGAGCCACTGAATTAAGTGACTGTTACTATTTCTTGTTTGAAAATCTCAAAGCTCAAGAAAAACACAAAAAGACCACAAAGAGAGGTAAAACATCCACACAAGGACACAAAACAACCAATCTGGGGGACCTAAATAGGAGGGGGCCTATTTTGTCATAATCTATCCATACATAAACAAAGCATGTTACTCTTAATTCCAGCCATAAAGGTCACCAATACTGGAGTTAATGGAAACCAGTATTATGTTATAAATGGTTAACTGCATCCTAGTGGCTCAGGTTGACCGCATTCTGAGCGTTTGCTTCTTTTCATTAGCTGCTCAGATTTTCTAAATATAAAAGCAGCTAAAGCAATGACAACCAGTAGAAAAAGTGTTATAAACCAAATACAAAATCTAACTCTGCAATTGCAATAGCCATTTAAGAATTTATTTATATACATAAATAACATATAATGTATGAGCCATGTTCACAGTCTTATATAATCAGATGCTGAAAGAATCTGAATTCACAAAAGGTTGTTGATGCCTGCAGATATCTCGTTCTGATATATCAATAAAATTCCTACCATGGCTGAATATCATGTTCAGGCACAACCAACCAACCATTTCAAGATTGTCTTCTTATTATAGCTTCAAACTGCCATAATGTATTTCTAAGTTTGTAACAGGTTTTAAGTCTATTTTATCTGTGCCAGAAACAGGTGCCTTTGATAGCCTTATCTCAGTTTACTCTTTACTCAGTGGAAATGTATTCTTAAATGTTCTACCAAGAAGATACCAAATGTAGGGTGATCCCAAACAAACCATTCAACCAACACATGCAATCAGTTTTTGAGGAGATAGGACAAAATATAACTTAAACTCTTATTCTTATTTGTTATTAAACTTGACATCGTCAAACTTGACTATCTTCCCGTTATGTGTCACCACCTCCTTCTGCTCCCATGTTTCCACCTCTCCATTTTTCTCCTCAAAGCGTCGCACCAGCACCCTCCCTGTTGTGGGCAGGTTGCAGGGCAGATCCTTGGCAGCCTCTTGGAGCAGCCTCATTTTCATGAAGTCCTGCGTGAGGTCGGCTCCACGCATGGGGACCAGAGCCTGGTTTTTGTTCTTGTCTTGATGCAATGCTTTGAAGTCTGGTTTGGATGGGTGCTCCTGTTTTAGCGGTGATGGATCTCTGTTAAATGGCAAAGGAGCCCTGTTAAATGGTGATGGATCCCTTTTGAATGGTGATGGATCCCTGTTTAATGGTGATGCATCCCTTTTGAATGGTAATGGATCCCTTTTGAATGGTGATGGATCCCTTTTTAATGGTGATGGATCCCTGTTGAATGGTGATGGAGCCCTGTTGAATGGTGATGGAGCCTTTTTCATTGGTGACGGAGACTGTTTTCTTGCATTAACCTGGGTTGAAGGTGGCTTTCTTTGAAAGGGTGTATTGGTGACAATGCCTGCACCTCCGGCCCTTCGTATGTCACTAATGACCCCCGCCATGGAGGCCCTCAGAGAAGGGTTAGGCTCCACCATCCTACACACAGTGCTGCAGTATGGCTGATCGTGCAGGGTCTCCTTGATCTTGGCGGGACGGACGCTGGGTGTGTAGAGCCGAATCCGGGCACAGAGCTCAGCAATGATCTTACCCATGGCCCACACGTCTGAGCGCTGGTCCCGCTGGTTGCACCCCTGCAGCACCTCAGGGGCTGAGTAAGCCTGGTTCCCCATGTCCATGGCAGAGTTGAGACCATGCCGGAAGAACTTGGCCAGTCCCAGGTCGATGATTACCGCTCTGTTGGTGTTATGTTCGACCTGGAGGACAAATATTTCATTTGTATGGAATCTTTTCTCACAGTATTACAATTCACAGAGCTTTACAAGCTGGATAACATCTCATAGTGGCACAGGAAGAAGGGATCACCAAAGTCATTAGGATACATCATCTAAGAGTCATGGATATCTGAACCAAATGTAATGTGGTCCATCCTATAGTTTCTTAGATATTTCAGTCTGAATCAAAGCGGTGGACTGACAGACCAACCGTCATTGCCATCCCACACTGCTAGCATGGCTAAAAACTATGACAGGAAAATGTGTGCAAATGGACAAAACACAAGCAAATCCAGAACTGATCTGTACCGCTTTGACAACAGGTACGTCCCATTGAAAAGAAACATGTAAGCGAATTGAGAGAAAAAAAAAAAAATTAAATTATTTGACCACACTTACACAAGAGAAGCAACTGAAACAAAATGCTAAAAACTAAACTGTATTTCTTGTGTTTGTCTGCAGCCATCAGGTGCCTGAACAATTTTCATGGCACCATGTAACAAGGTAATATAATTCTTTTTTACTACAGAATCACATAATTTGGACTGTAAAAATTGTCCATTTCCTTATCAAAGGCATCAAAATTTTAATATCTCAACGGTAGTAATTCAAGGAATTCCCTGTGGACTTTGTTAGCCCCAGGGAAGAGGATTTTGTGTGTTAATGATTTTGCAGAGACTCTTTTTGAAAACGTCAGACAGAGAGCTGTGGTTTTCTTTATAAGACACACAGTTTTTTTTCTTCTTCTTTTTTTTTTAACAGAGAAAGTATGACAGTTTAAATCTGCCTTTCGAGCAGCTGTATGCTCAGCAGCTCTTCTCCACATTGTCTCTGCATGTGGGCAGATCATAGGCATTATCAGAATTTCAATACTGGCAAAACTTTGCAATACACCGACAGAACAGTATGTGCACCTCTCCACTCACCATGATGTTTTCAGGCTTGAGGTCTTGATGGACAATATCTTTAGAGTGGAGGTGAAGCAGCCCCTCACACATGCCGATAATGATAGTTCCTTTATTAGATGGAGTCAGCTATGGAGATGAAAATTGGAGCTCAAGTTTAGCTGGATTAGCATCAATGAAGCATGCGAAATATTCAAACCCTCCAACTCTCTCATTGAGTGGAACGCCCTTTGCCTTAAGACCTTAATTAAACTGCTTCTCTGAAGCTAATAAGGTGTAACGAGAAATCAGTGGTGCAGAAACTAAAACACTTTTGACATCACACATTGGTCAAAGGACTGATTTTTGTAGACTGTAGTCACAGAAAAGAAAGTCATGTTTAGACTAACCTTAAATGCCAGATTTTTTTCCCAGATTTCCCCCATACAATGGAATCATGAGGGGATGTCATTATGACTCAGAGCTTTGATTAGTTGGAAAGAGATCTAATGTGCGCCCTACAGAACATGATGTGTTCCAAATGTCTTTGGTGACCTGCATTATTGTGCCAAAACCATGCAGACTTTAAACATTAGTCATCATGGGCAAGTTGGGTTCATAATCAGACTTTAAGTAATGCTGTATGGTCCTGGCTTTAGACAATTTCATAAAGGCGTACGTGTTTTTACTGTGTTTGAATTTTAGGTACAACTATCCTTATCTACTGTCCTTAATTTCATTTTGCACCATGTGCCTTTTATATGCAGACATATGACAACTTTACCTGTATTTTAGACTTTGATGCTTTGAAGATGGTGGTCTCTAAGTCCTCTCCAAAGATAAACTCTAGAGGAATAATCCATTTCCCGTCTTTGACAGTTATGTTTCCCAGAAGCTTCACTATGTTGGGATGATTTGCCTTGCTGCGGATCAGTTGTAACAAACCATGAAGAGACAGAGAAATTGGCAAATTTGACAGCATAAAATACAATAAAAATAAAATCGCTATTTTTTGGAAAAAGATTTGAAACCATCTGGATCCTCTTATCTCTAGGTTAGCAGATTCAGTGTGAATGTCCTATAAGGTTTTGAGTCCCAATATATCCATAGTAAAAAAACTCAGATTTAGGTGAATTACATGTGTTTACTTGACAATGAGGTTCATTTTTATATTCATTTTGAAGCCCAGACTAAATAATGTAATTACAAAGGTAGACTAAAAAGGACAGAGAACATAGTCCCTGCAGAAAATGCCTGTTCGGTGAATACCATAATGTTTATCTTTGAGATAATCAGAAATGTTAAATCATGCTTGTGGTTATAGTTGATGCTTTAGCATGTGGTGTGTTTACTAAGTTACTAGCTATACTCACTTTATTGGCACGACCCCACATCACATACGTTTCTTTAAAGGGCTTTAGGTTAGCATAGTTTCCTAAGAAAGCCCAAGCTCTCTATGAAGTCAACAACAAAAAAAAAATACTACTACCACTGCGGTATGCCAGAAGAGCTAACTTTCATTTCATGTGGTCATGTCCATTGATAACAATATGCTGGTTTTCTGTTCAAACGGAGATTGGGAAATTTGGTAGATTACAGTCAGATGACAGTGTTTATATGTTGTATATTCGAGGTACCAAATAAATACTTACTTGGCTCCCTTGTGGCTACCATGCAATTAGTAAAGGAAATGACAGATGACCTAGAAGTATATTACACTTTATGAACTTTTTTAATCAACAGCCATTCCCAACCAGTATCTATTAAAATAGTAAGTAACCTACAAAACAACTAGTAGAGAGAATAGTAAAGCATTATTATAAAGATACAGCCATCTTCCCTGGCTCAGCCTAATGTTTTGTTCTTTATAACAATAATGTTATACAATAATAAAGTACACTATATTAATGATGGTAACACATTACAACACATTATAATGTAGTTGTAAGCATTCATAAAGACATTTTAAGTGTTTATTAATGCACAGTATTTGTAAGCAATTATAAATTCTCTTAATAAGACATATTTTTCATTATTATAACCGTGTTTTCCTATATTGTCATTCATTATCTGTTTATACGCCAGATTCCACTTATGGATGTCCACAGAGGGCAGAAAAAACTATTATATCTGCTTATGACCACAGTCTCGTGTGTTATAAACCATTTATGAAATCTTTATACACGCTAAATAAGGGAGCTCAAAGTAAGGATTTGCTCAATCTTAAAATAAATTATACAATAAATAATTTCATTTCAGGATCAATTAAGTTAACCTGTTTTCCACAGTGTTTCGTCTTTGTACCCAGTAACAATATTACTCCACACTACATCTTTTTAGGTATGGACTTTAAAGGATACTTACATTATGATTCATTTCTAAATCCCTCTTAAACACAAAGCTGTTTCAAACTTATTGTTGGAAGTGGGGGTGACATGACTGCTGGACTGAGGAGCACAGGAGCACACCCCCTGGAAGCAGGTACGGGTGTGCTTGATCAGGCAGCTGACACACGTGCCTTGACTGTCCTTATTTTTTTTTTGTCCTGAGTTCAATCACTGTTTGCACTTTAGTTAAACTGGTTCCATCTCTCCTTTGTTCTTTGTTCCTGAGTGCGATGAGAGAGTCGTTTATTCCATTCTTATTTGCTATTCCAAGTCATGTTTACTTTGTCATTGTAAAGCTGCACATCAAATCTTTAGTTAGTTAGGGATGTACTGACGTACTGATACGATTCAGAGTTGTTCATTGTTTTCTGTGTTCAAGATAATGTGAAAGAAAAAGAAAAAAAGTTGGAGGAAAAAAAGGGAAGGAAAATTTCAGCATGTCAGCAAAAGTGGTGATTACTCGGCTGTGGTTTTTTCTCCTGACACATTGGAAACTTAGGTTTTTTTTACCTCACAGCACTTCCAAGAAAGGAGGTTCTCCTTTTTTTGCTGGTACTTACTTGTACACTTCGCACTCTCTCTCCAGGTCCTTCCTACTGATGAGCTGCTGGGGGACCTTCTTTATAGCAGCCCAGGTGTCCCCATGCTTCTCCTTGTACACCTTCCCAAAACAGCCCTGTGCAAGAGTGCCAGTGGAAAACGCCATCTAGAAGTCGTGAGTGAGGGTGAGGTCATTTTTATATTCACGTTGAAGCCCAGACCAAACGATGTAAGCACAAGGGACATTGTCCCTGCAGAAAATGCCAGTTTGGTGAAGACCATAATGTTTATCTTTGAGATAGTCCGAAATGTTAATTCATGCTTGCGGTTATTGTGATGCTGTAGCATGTGGTGCTGTCGAGTAATACACTGCTTTTTCTGTCAGTGTTTTTGACGGTCTTTCTAGTGCCGGTTTCCTGTTTTTGGTATAGGTTAGTGTTATTTTTGGGGCTTTCCTCTTTGTCACCCTGCATGTTTGAGTGTTTGTGACTGTGGCAAATTCAGACAGCAGCGACTATCATGACTATTATGACTATAATGTAAAGGCAGTTAAAAAAGTGATTCATATTAGGCTACATTTCAATTAGCAGAGTGTTTGAGGTGTATTTTTCAGCATAAGGTCATGGTCATTTATAGAGCCACCAAACTTAATCAAAACCTCTGACAGCCTCCAAAGTTGGAAAGTAATTACATTTACATAAGTACTTAACTCAAGTGCCCTTTTTAAGGTAGTTGTACTTGAGTATTTCCACTTTATGCTATGTTTCTTCAAATGTTTCTTCAAAGATCATGGTTTAAATATAAAACATGAGTAGCTACTGAAATATACATTGTTATAGATTAAACTACTCAACAGTACATTAAGTTGTTCTAAATAGGTTTACTTTGACAGGTGTGCTTTATAAACACAAATTTGTAAAAATGCCTTTTACTATAATGTAACACTTACAGGAGCCCTTCTGATGCCTACTGAGCACTTGTACTTCTGATACTAAGTACATTTTTGCTTCTGTGCTTAAGGTTAAAATTTTCTTGTGGAATATTTTTACTTAATTGAGAATTACACAAATTCTCAATTTGAAGATTCAAGGTGAACAAGATTCACCACACTGCTACTGAACCACAGCGCTACTGTTTTGGAGATATTTTTCATCTGATCTTCCTTTTTTTAGCATGAATGAATGGATGAATCAGGTCAAGTTCCTTCAGCAATCAGACTATTAAATGAAAGCGACAGTACAAAACAAAGGATCTGATGGTTCTTGGGCCAGGGCCACAAGCAACGGTAATTCTTGTGCAACACTTGTATGGTGCAATATATTTTACTCCATTAGTTGGTTTTAATGCTGATGCAGAGTTTGTGTCTCAGGGACCACGTAGTCCACTGTATATGAAGCATTTGTCTGTTTTTACACAAGTGTGAGTGAGTGTATGTGTTAGCGGGAGGGGAACGGTGACTGTATATTGTATAGTTGTATTTTTATTCGTTTTATTCGTTTTTATTCTGCTTTGTGTACTTCTGCCCCTCGAGCCACTGAAATTCTGTACCTGGGATAATAAAGTTTATTATGACCTTGAATGAAACAGTCAACAGTCTGTCAGAGCTAAGAATGTTCACATGAGTGGAAATAAGCATTTTTGGAGAGGGAGTGTCTCCTCTTTGTTTTAATCAACAGGGCAATCCTAAGAATTCTGTGTGACATCGCCTTATAATCCACCTGATCTGCCATTTTGTTTCACTTGGTTGGAAGTAGTATTTGAATCGCTGAACAAATCAGAGATACCGTGTGGGAAGTGATTCAGAGGTTTGGAACCAGGATATCCCGAATCCTGAAGTAGCCTACAAAACAACTAACATGAATACATAATACAAGCAAGTTGCTGCTCATCTCAGTGACTGCAACACAGTAAATTAACCATAAATGAACCTGTCGTGTAAATTAGAGCTCCTGTGCGCTGGTCTAAACAGATGTGTTTGTCGTTTTGAGATGTTTGACTTAAGATTCAACTCTAGTCAGCAACTCTAGTTAAAAAGCTGACTAACCGGTATTGTCCACAAGAGAAGAAGAGCTTGTCTCTCTATTGCCTGGAATATGAAATTGACACCATGTAACATAAACGCTTTAAAAAAGCGTCATATTTGAATATCCTTTGCATATAGCATGAGAATAAACAGTCACAGTATCTGAAAGAGTAGAGACAGTCACCTTACAACAATTAAAATTCACAAAGGACAGACTTAAATATAAAAGTATAATAACAAGTGAACATATGAAAAGCTCAACACAAAATACGTTCTGTTACATAAAGGCAATTTTGCTATAATCACAACACCCTAAAGTGCTATAATCTAGATAATCCAGAGCCAAAACATTGGGCAGACTGGTTCAAAACAGGAAGGAAACAAAGAATGAAAATGTTAATAGTAATTTTAATGCTACGCTACCTGACAAATTTGTGGATAATAAGTGGATAGAAATCTACTCAGGTGCCTACCTTGTTGCTGTGGAGGGAAAAGCAGCTGCGTCAGGTCTGAACACGAGTTGACATAGTTGTCTCCCTTTATAGGCGTTCCACGCCTTCTCATATCTGGTGCATGGCCCCGAGCAAGGCAGGCACACCTGACTGCTGCAGCAGAATGATTGGAACTGGAGGGTGAGAAACACAGCAAGAAATACACCATAAACTAGTGTCATGCGAGAGCAGAAACTGTCTGAAAAACAGGAGGACATGTGACTGTGTGGCTGCGGCTGCACTGATGAAGCCAAGATGAGGGTAAGGCCGTAATCCCACTGGGATTACCGTGAAAATACAATGACAGCAAAAGACCATAATCTAATCTAATATGGTAGCTCTAATACAGTGGTTAGTTAGACTGTACAGTATGTCAGAACCATGGATGGATTATGAAACAATGGGCCCCTGGCCATAGACACTTAAAAGTCCCCTCTGCTGTGAGCGCCCCTGTGTTGTTTTGCATCAGGAAGGCCAAAGGTGGTACACTGCTTTGGTTGATACTGAAATATCTCAACAACCATCAGATGGATCCCTGTCTTTTGTATATTTATTCATCTATATAAATATTTTTGGGGCTTTTTGTGTCTGTTTTATAGAGACACAGTGGAGATATGATAAGAAATGATGTAGGGAGAGAAAAGGGACGACATGCAAAAATGGTCCTTGGCTGGATGCCGACTGAGGTGTATGCTCATATATGTAGAATATAAACCATGTGTGAAAATAGAGATATGGCTCAGAGGCCATGGGTTGGGGGTCCTCAGAAGGGGTCTTGCAGTCCCCAAAGGCAGGTAATGCTTTGTAACTAAAACCATATGTGAGTGACAGTTTTTAGGAAAACAACTGTCCTATTTAAGAGTCGGTGACCAAGGCTGAATTTCAGAGTGGTTCATTGGCTTCACACCCTCTCACAAGCAGATCTGCAGATGCTTGACTTGACGCTGTTCTTCTTTATAATAAACCTTTATATGCAATCAAGACAGTGTCAGCGGAGTCTCCTTCGTCCTCTTCACATCATCAACACCATCAAATAAACTACAAGACTTTTATTTTGTCCAATACTTTGGTGTATGTCCAATCACGTATAAAACTAAAGACATTCTCATCGGCTTGTGTCTGTTTTTGTGTTGTGTGCACATGCAAATGTCAGCATGCTAATGTCCTAACTAACATGGTGAACTCATGGTAAACATTACCGGCTAACCGTTAGCACATTAGCTTTGCCACTGTGAGCATGTTAGCAATCTGATTTTAGGCCTTAGCTCAAAGCACCACTGTGCCTCGCAGAGCTGACATGAATGAGGACTCTTGCTCTTACCGGTGGGTTTTACAGGTAAATCATAACCTCAAAGTTTAATCATCGACATCACAGGAAACGTGGTGTGGGTTTCTTCGAGCAGAGCTGATCTATTGACAAACATATTGACTGTAGCTGTTGCAGTTACTTAGGATGTGCAGCGGTTGTCTGTGTTTCTATTCTTGTTACATTTTCAAAACATAATAAACACATATTTTAAAAAAAACAACAACAAAACAACTCAAAAAAATTGCAAATTGCTTCCCGAATTTTAATGCAGCTTTACCATGACCTCAATAGGCACTGTGCAGGAATATTAGGGGCCAATGAACAAAAGTAAATATCAAATTGGAGTAGATATCAGCAGATGTTCTATATTAGAAGAATTGTGATCAAAAAACATCCTCAGGACAACCCTAGTTTGGACTGAGCCCTGTGATTGTCCAAAGAGCATTGTTTATTGTTACTTTGAATAGAGGATCTTGCTTGAATTGGTTTGATCGCTGTACAGACGGGAGACAAATGAAAGGAAAAACCAACATAAAGTCTTACATTGCGCTATTTGGGCCTCCAAAAGCCTCCAGGATAGCATCAAGGCTCCTTCGCATACATTCTCCAAGCCTCTGAAACTCTGCCGGAGGGATCTACAGCATTCTTCCAAGAGGTATTCCTCATTTTAGTCTTTGACGGTAAGTGTGACAGAGGCCTTAGCACCTGCATTATTTATGTTTCTCCGGTTATTTATTCCGATTTTTCCTTGGATTTATTTCCTTTGGAGCACACATGGGACATTTTTTCCCTCCAGGTTGTTTGATTACCACCAAAATGTTTTTTGGTGCTTCACACCCAGTTTCAATGAAACAAACTGTGGCATTATTCACAAGCTATATACGCCGCTAAGAGTGTTACTACTGTCATCACTCACTCCAGCCTCCCTTTTTTTAGATAGACTGTTTCACCAAGGCCCACTTCAGAGAGTCTCTTTCAAATGGTGAGGTTTCATGATCTCAAAAAGATAGTGAGACTGTGAATATGGGTTCCCTACTGTCGCAGCACTTAAATAACATCTTTGATAGCAAAGTCTACCCCAAGTTTAGTGCTGACAACAGTGCTGACATCTTAATATATAAGCTTCATAGTAATATTGAAATAATTCTGCCTTTTATCATGTCCACTTGTTATAAACATGAGGTAGATTAATTGTAATGGAATCACATTCAACTTGTTTATTTACGGTTTCCTTATCGTCCTGACAGCAGCACATTGAGGTCGTGTCCTCAGTGTGTTTACTGGGTCTTAGGGGATTTTAGCAACCAGGTGGGAGTTTACATTCTATAATTGACAAGAAGAAACCCTAAGTTGGATGTTATACAGGCTGATTTAGCTATTTTTCGACTAAATTTATATAAATTTAACCACAGGCCAACAAAAAAATAAAGAAAACATTCAGTGTTTATCCTAGTTTTATTTCTGGTAATGTGATGATGATAATGATGATGGAAACAGCATTTCAACCTAAGGAGTTTATAGAAAAAATAATTTAACTATTAACTGAATGAATAAAATATGAAAAATTAAGCATATGAACCAGCACACACTTTTGTCTGCTCAAGCCCAAAAATTACCCTCAGTGAAATACCTCCTGTTCTTGAACCCCCTTTGATTACAGTCCTGATTCTGGTCTCCTCTGAGAGGTAACTCTTTGGAGCTTACCCCTCAACTGGTCACAGTCTGTCTGAAAAAGTGACAGCAAACAAAATGTACAGAAATACAAACATGGTAAAATTTTAAAAAAAGTCTTCCTTGCCTATTTGTAAAGTGTTATTATCCTTTTTTTGTATGCACTCCTGTGACAAAATGAGGAACTGTTGTTGCAGTGATGTAGGGATATTAAAATAATTGACTTATTAAAAAAACTTTTCCTACTTTTTTTGTAGATTGAAAAATCCTGGTTATGCCCCTACCTGGCAGAACAGTTAGAGTAATCGCCTTAGAATAGGAACTGATTTAAGGTCTGGAAATAGATTTGAATGAAACAAAGTCATCATCACTCATGATGAGTCAAGAGGAAATTTGCAAACCGACAACTGATTTTTTAAGGGTGTTTCTTGTTTCTCTGCTGCCCTCTTGGCACATAATGACTGAGGATTTTTCTTTTGCTCCTACTCCTGTTTGATTCTTATTCTCACAGTCACTTTTTGACGGAAAAAATACATATGTACGCTACATACCAACATACGGAGAAAACAACTGATCAAAAATGAAAGTGATTAGCCGGAACAGGCCAGATCAGTGCCTTGTGTGGAAGAAAGAGGAAGTCTGGCACCAGCGATGACACGGTATGATTCAGTGGGTGGGTACACAACTGAGTATAAAAAGTGTTGAAAAAAATTCTTTGCGGAACGTTATATAATCGGATCTGTACTTGGAGTCCGCTGATGAAGACACATTTTAATGACAGGTGCCGACCGGTCCTCTCTTTCCCTTTTTTTTTCTTCTGGTTTGTTACAAATTATGAAACATGTTAATGCATCGCTACTGTTATTTAAAAAATTACAAATGATAAAATCTTGATTAAAATGGACTAACATGATTAAGGCTGAAGAAAGAAAGAAATTGAACGACTCTTCTCAGGCTACTTTATATGTCAGATTACATCAGCCTGAGTGAAATGGACGTCTTGCACACTGATTAGTGTCCTCCACCAGATGGAGATCTTGTTGTATAGTTATTTCAAAGGAAGGTTTTATCTAGCTGCATTTCATTTCCTGGATTGCCCATCGCTGTTTGAAGACAACAACTCATCTGCTGTGCCTGGATGCGCATTTTGATCACGATGACCCACCCAATGGAGGATTTTTTCCATCCTCGGCCAAAAAGTAAGTTTGGTTTTTTTTATTTTCATTTAAATCATTTTGTTGCTTTAAGTCAGAAAGTCAGAACACTTTTTTACTGTGCTCCCTTCATTCATTCAAGGCCCACAAACCGGCTTTGAAGGGAACTTAGTCTGCGCACTTGGGAGCTTTTAATCAAATCACATGTTTTATTAATTTCAGTGATGAAAGGAATTGTTTTGTTCATATTATTGCAGCTGAAAAAAAAGCACACAGTTTTGTTGCAATTACATTCCTACAGGGACGGGCATTTTTACTGTTATGGAGTATTATCACCAAGCTGTAGATTTCTATAATTACTGTGGTGGAATTTTGGTTAGCATTAAGAGTATTTTTTTTGTTTGCAATTTAATGTAATCTAAAAACCGGAAAAAGTACCTGTTTTGCAAATGGAAACTGTTATTCGTAACTCAACTTTATTTTGTTTTACACTTGAAGGTAGCCCGGGCATACACACCCAGGAAAGCGGGTATGTTTCTCTCTCTTTTCTCTTTTATTGTCCTCTTAAAACATATAGATAAGATTAATCTGAATTGCTGGGGACAATTTGATTTGTATTTGTTTGCATTAATGCAGCGGAAATATGATAATTTGTTTGTAATTCATTTAAAATTCTATTTCTGTCTATATTACAGTGATGCTGGCCTCTCTTCAAACATGAAGCACAGGTTTAGTGATAAGTACGATGAAAATGCTTTGCCTGTGGCAGCTAAAGGTAGCTTCGTGATAACCATTTCTAAAGAGGAACGGGACATTAGTGAGAGCCCTGGGATAGCAGGGGAGTTCGTGCCCCACCCATCGGTCTTGGGACATTCTGCTGCCTCAAATTCAGAGATCATTTCCTTGTTGGGCCACACAAAGCCTGAATCATACCCTGAGACTGCTGAAGTTTTATTAAATCCCTCTACTCCGGCTGTAGTTCCAAAGAAAAACTTTTCACCACGAGCCACTCTGAAAGCCCTATCAGGGGAAGGCCGAGAAGAGGGACCTGTAAACACTATACCGAAAACGACAACCATTAAGGGGGGAGAGCTGGATGTAATGGTGGATGGAGGAAATAATTACATAATGAGCAATGAGACGGAAAATGGAGGAAACCCTGTTGAACCAAGAGACCCCTCACTGGTTCTTGAAGAAGTGAGAAACAGCAGCCACCCATGGTTAAGAGCTGCAGGGAAGAACTGGAAAGGTAATTAAATTTCAATTTAATTGATTTTAAATTTCCTTAATGCTTTTGTTCAGCACATTTTGACTCATTTTAATTGCAAATAACATGGAATAATTATACATCTATGCAACATTATTTAAGTAATATACACACAGTGGCCACTTTATTAGGTTCACTCATACAATCTATTGCACTTAAATACTACAGCTCTGACATTCATTCTACCTTTATGAAGACTATAAGTGTCAGATTTTGCTGTCATTTTTGAAAGTGTGTAATTTCAACTATATATTACTGAAGTCATAGTTAAAACTGGACTACATTATATTGAGAAGTGTTTCTAATTTTTAGTCCTTCGCATCTACACACTTGAGAGGAGCAGAATATAAAAAACAGATCTCAATATAATGCAGTCCAGTAAACCACAAAAACTATGACCGCAATACTAAAACGTATAATATAATTAACACCTCTATGAAAGTGTTAAAAAACTCAAAAAAAAAAAAAAGAACACTATAGGCATCATAATAAATATAAATATTTCATGACAGAAGAGTTGTATTGGGTTGCATTAGATTGTACAGGTGTACCCAATAAAGTGGCTACTGAGTGTATAATTCTCATGGTATTCCTGTATATTAGTTATGATATGCATTGAATAATGCCACCTTAGCGGGTAATAATACTACTACTTCATGAAGAAAATAGATTTTTTATGAATTTTCTTTGTCTGTATTTCCAGTGTACCTTCTGGCGGTTGCATCCATTCTATTCACTATTCCTGCTTCTGAGTGCTTTGCTGGTATGTGGTGAAAAGTGGATATATTTCACACACACCTATTATACAGTGCATCCCTGTATGTATTTGCATTTTCCTTTTCTTGTCTTTAATAGCAGCTTAAATGACCTTTTATAGTGTACTCTGAATACTGTTTTACCCAATAATGCATAGGTTTTTTTTAACCGCTTGATATTTTTCATGTATTATAGTAACTCAACCTGCAGGAGACCCAAAGTGATTTTTTTTTATAAATTCTGAATAATATCATAGCAAGATTTTTATTAGAACCCTTGCGCTGAAATTTAAATTTACACACTATTTACACCACGGAGCTCTTTAGCTGTTTACATCTGTTACTCAGCAAGTTTTTTCTCTTTCTTTTAGCCGCAGTTCAGTGCTATACCTGCATGGAAAAGGAGAAATGCCCAAATTTGATGTCCATATATGACCATAATGACACTCATCTGTACGCTAGAGACCCCAATCAAACACTTCCAGAATGCCCTACAATCTCTTCCCCTGCTCATAAGACATGTAATGTGTGCCGTTTCCAAGCCAACGTCGTCATCGCTTGTTCAGAGGACGTAGGAAAATTGGAGGTGGAAGCTAGTGATGGATCACAGATTCTAAACATCTCACCTGTCTGTAAGTATGCCGTGAATGTATTGGACACGAATCTCCTGTTATCGGTCATTCACTGTTATTTACTTTGTTATTGGTCGCTTGTTACATTCAGCAGAAGATTTAACCGTTGTTTCAGCAGCGTTAAAATGGCAATGTCTCACTGTGCAAGAACTCCTGACTACACCTCCCTTTAGTCATTAGAACGGTTACCGGGGTTTCCCCCAAGATCCTGTTGTAAACCACCAAGACTCAAATCTGATCTTGTCATAAGTTTAGTTAGAAAATGATAATCTTATTAACAATTCTTGCATAGCTCACTTTTATTTCATAACACTAATGTGATTTCTTTGTTTGTCAATCTTTAAAGTGGCTCACCTCCTGCAAAATTATACATTCAGTTGCCACTTTATTAGGTAAACAGAGTTTATTAGTATACAAACAGCTTGAGACATCATGAAATAATCATTAAATTTCAGTATATTTATGACAAATAAAATGTATTAATGCATTAAAACATTAAATGCAAATCAGGTGGTTCTGTGGAGTTCCTGATGCTATTTTAATTTCTTTCTCCCTTTTTAGGTGAACAGCCGCCCAATGGCTGTGGACATACTGCATTGATTCCCAGTGGTGGTATGTGCAGTATTTAACACAAGCACAGAATGTCAAATTTCACGCCAACATAGATAATGAAAGCTTTAAATTGTAGTCCAATTGCCAAAAGCCAGATTTTTTCATTTTTATCTATTTATTTTTTGGCCTTGCCTCAACATGACAGCAATGTGTTTTCATTTTTCAGGTTTCTTTTTGATATTGGTCACAGCACTTGTGATTAGAGTAAGTGTGAGTCAATATGGTCACTGATCACACAACTTCCAACATGTTCATTTGAAAAAAAGTTTTCCGTATGAGTCCTGAATGAGCCTGTTTATCATTATCATCGCTGTAAACAATTCTAGTACAAAATCATTCATACTTACTGAAACAGGGTTTATAAAAAGTCTCAGGCTAACTTGAATCTTAACTGATGTAAATTATTAGTTTCAAATACCAATTCCAAAAAATACAGGAGTGGACCAGTGGTCCAATATTTTTAATTAAATAGATTCACACTTGACACACTTTTTTCTCTCTTGTTCATTTGAAACAGGATTAAAAATGGTCAAGAATGAAGAACACGGCATGATCAAAAAGAAGACAGCACAGGCCATTCTTTTGCCAAGCCATTTTTACTCAGATCTAATCAAGTGCTTTTCATTTTCATTGCCAAAATAACTGGTAATCAATCAAATTTTCTTCATAAATGGCCCAATGAGCATGTGTACCTATTGTCTTAAATAAAAACTGCTGTAAACACCATATGGTTCTGTCATTATTTATAACACTGACACTGGCCACAGTGTTGCAAATGAATAATCAGTGGTGGAAAAAGTCCTCAGATCTTTGACCTAAGTAAAAACAGCATTACCACTGTGTCGAATTACTCTGTTGAAAATTAGAATCCTGCTTTTAAGTGAGAGTGCAGAAGTGGGCCTTTAAGAACCAATAAAAAGTAGTCATTATGCAGAAAAATACATATTATTGCATTATAATTATTTATGCATGAATGTGTAAGCATTATCTTTTTTATGTGACAGCTGCTGAAGTTTAACTTCTCTGTTTACTGCTGATTGTGTGTGTGGTAGCTAGCTTAATGACGGGAAAGTCCATGGAAAAAATGCGTATATACGCATATGCAAATCAGGAATTCGGCCCTACGTGGTTATTCCACACACACACACACACACACACACACACACACACACACACACACACACACACACACACACACACACACACACACACACACACACACACACACACACACACACACATTTGAGGTCCCACGGGACGGGTTAACCATTAACAAACAGTGCTCTGATAGCTTTATCAGTGTCTGGATTGTACCAAGTGGTGGGGAGGTGAAACCCTGTCGTCTCCCGGTTCAAATTTCTACCTTAGCGAACGAAAATAAATTGACAGGGGAGCTTTTTTTGTGGTCTTCAGAAACCTTGTCCCGCTCTCACCACCAGGTCCACGTCGTGAAATCCATCCGTCCATCAGACACACACTCAAAAAAAACTAACAAAAAACAAAACAAAACAACAACAACAGCAACAACAACAAAAACACCCCTGACAATTTACCCAGCCCCGCTTTTCGCAACGCGTCGGGCAGAGCTCACCTGTCGGCCGCGCAGGTGACGTAGGGCGCTCAGGTACTCCCCCCCGCCTACAGCACACGGACGCACAAAATGGAGGTAACGCTGGCTGGCTGAGGGGAAAGTAGATTTGCGCTCTATAATATGCGTAACCTGAAGTTTTGCTGAATTTGCAGTAGTCACGTCGACTGAGACACCGAGAAAAACGGGATTTCAAAATGTTTTGGACCTTGATAATCGCCGCTCTAATGGCAGCAGGTAAGTTCGCCTGTTTTTTTTTTTTTTTGGGTGGGCCCTCTTCCCCTGAAAAGCCCGTTGACGAACACTGCTTCTCTCGTTACTTGAGCCTCTCTAAACTTTGACACTTTTTTGGGTTTTTTTTTTTCTTCTTATAGTCACTGTTTTCGGGCTGTTTACATTCATGCAGGGGGATCGTTTAGTTAGAATTGAAGTTAGAATATTTGACATCATTTTTATTGATTCAAAATAAAGCTACACTTAAAAAAAAAACAACAAAACAAAACATTCAGACAAAACCCTCGAAGAAAACGTGCAATTATAAGGTTATAGAAAAAAGTCAAGCGTATATTAAGTGTTTTAACAGCATTGTTATTGTCATTTGATCAAATCTGGTGGCGTTTTCCCGTCAGAAACACACACACGGACACTTGCTGCTCGGAAACGTTCATGCGCCATGGGCCATCCTGGCACTGAACCGGGCATCACACTGCTGTTTTTGTTCTGGCGCTGCTTTCTGTCGTTCCCGCAGCGCCTTGACATTTGCGACGACCAGCAGCGGAGCTTGAGGTGGGTGGGGAGGAGGTTCGGGTCGGAGCGCAAACGTGCCCCGGGAGTGGACAGAACATTTTAAAAGAGCCATCCCTCAGTGTCTCGTCCCCCAATCCCCCCAGCTCGGTTTTCGCCAGCTCCGCAAACCAGGGCCTCCAAAGCGGCAGAAAGTTCAGTCAACGTCGAGGCATCAGAGAACCCGCAATAGGCTTCACGAACATAATTTAATGAACTACAGCTGCAAGAGATCCAGACAAGACACTTGAAGCATGTACAGCTTGTTATAACAAAAACAATGAATAGTTTCCTCTGGTTGGGCTCTTTCCTAATCCCACTCACTATGAATTTAGGTCTTTGACATTTGTATACTTGTTTGTAGCAGAAAAAAGTTGCATGCAGTAATGTAAAATGTGTAAAATGAAATCAATCAACAAATATTATATGCATCCCCCCCCCCCCCCTCACACTGATATTATTTATGTTTATTCCAGTGTGGTGCCATATTACAGTGAGGTTTTTTCTAATTTAAAAAAAATGTCAAAACTCAGAATTTTTCTTTGCGTTTCTTTGTTAAATTTGCTAGAAAACGTAAATGCTAACTGTAACCTATTACAAACCACACTTACCACACATTTAGTCGTATGGTCTTCTTCGAATAACTTCTGTTATTATTGGCGCCGTATACATACAGTGGACTTGACTTGACTTTAGGGGCCTTTACAATTAAGAATAGCAACATGGAAGAAGTCACTGTATGAGAGGGACGTTTAGTTAAATCAGAGCCATGTCCCTTAAGCTTACAAATGAGCATCTCCAGTTACACATGTTTGGCTGGAGACAATCAAGTTTTTTGGTATTGTCTACAGTAACAAGCAACCCCAATGAAACGCCCAAAACCGCAAGTTTTGAAAGTCTATCTAAAGTCTGGTATAAATTGTTACTGTTTTCTCAGAGAAACTCAAGTGTGAATATGTAATCTCCGTGGCTGTAAAAGCTGAAAACACTGATCGTGTCTGAGATGACTCATCACACCCACTCTCGGTGATACTAGTATTGGTGAAGAAATATTGTTTATCATGTACCACTCCCTAAGGTTACTGTAGACAAATTAGAAGCATTTACCCAATATTAAAAATATGAGTAACCTAATAATAATAATCATACTAATAATAATAATAGTAATCATCATCATCTACCACCCAGTCTCATCCATATAAATCTTCAGTCTTTTTAATTTCTTTCTAGAGTCCACCTTTGCCATCACGGTCCAGTGCCCTACCAAGAGGTACATTGTCATCCTCTTCCAGCCCGTCACCCTCACCTGTAACTACCAGACAACCGCCAGTCAGCCTCCTGTTGTCACGTGGAAGTACAAATCATATTGCCGGGACCCCATCCAGGCTGCGCTGAATCCCAGCAGCGCGGAAAACATCCTGTCCCAGAACAACCCCAACTACGACCCCAACATCGAGTGTGCCGACAGCCAGAGGACGGTGCGCATAGTGGCCTCCAAGCAAGGCAATGCCGTTACCCTCGGCACGGAGTACCAGGGCCGCAAGATCAGCATCCTGAACAGTGAGTTGCTCAAAACCTACATTCTGAAACCCTATCCCAATCACATCAGTCTGCCTTTTACATTTTACATAGCCTGTCACAAGCCTGCGCACACACACACACACACACACACACACAAACCCCCCACTGTGCAATGCTTTAAGGAAGTCGTAGCAGTCTTTGTCTTTACCTGAACTTATTCCACACACCCATACTTCTGTCTGTTGATTGACCAAATCAGCCTAGCTTTTGACAAAGACATTACTGTTTCAATTTTCACTTGTAAAAATGTGGGGAAAATGGCATTTATATATGTGGATCAAGCAAAGAACTCAGTTAAAAAGAAAATTCATTAGTGTAACCACATTACTAGGATCTGTGCATTGTTCATCACTGTTCACTTTAACAAAATAAAGCTAAACTAAGAAAAAACATTGAGTCAAGAGTGATTCGATCAAGACCAGATCAAAACTTGTACTATAATTTTATTCTTGTAAAGATGTAGTAAGGCTGCAATGGAGTTCGAAGGCAAAGATGCCCCAGTGTAGAAGAATACACTCACTCACAATGGGCAGAAATATTTCTTTCAATAATATATTTCTTGTTTGAGATGTCAAAAATAGTGTAACTTAGCTTAACAAGGATTATTATAAGATCCCACTATTATAAGATTGTAATAATCGTGAATAAAAATACGGTTGCCACTGCAGACCAAGAATTTAACCTGTTTATCTGCTGATTTTTACAGATGCTGACCTGAATATCGCACAGACGGCATGGGGCGACAGTGGTGTCTACGTCTGTTCTGTGATCTCGTCCCAAGACCTCTCAGGAAATGGTGAAGACTATACAGAGCTGATTGTACTCGGTGAGTTGCCTTTTGTGGGCATGTGCAGTCACATTCTGACAGATGTATACAGTGCATACACACAGTTTGCTGCTTCCTTTCCTGTCCAGGCTTCCCCTTTTCTTCACCCACCTTCCCCAATTCACGCACATGCAGTTACACATGAGGTTTTACGATAATTGAAAGCAAATGTTTTAAGTACTCTTAGCCTGACAGATTTTGCAAGTTGCCGATGAATTAGTCAGTGAGCAGATTTGCAGTTCAGATAGAAGATAATTGCCACCAGCAGTAAAACTAGCCTGAAACCACGGGGCACTTTAAAGTAATTGTGGCTTTATCTTTCTTTCACAGAGAGAAAGTCAAATACTACTGACCTCCTGCCTGGCATTGACTTACTGGTTATGGAAGGTAGTACAAGCCCCTTGATATAGCTCAGTCCTGTTTTACTTCTGCACGAGATGGGTATGAGGGGAGGGTAAGGTTTAGTTGTTGAGGAGATGCGATTGGCAAACATCTGAACTGCATTGTTAGAGGTCACTCAGATTGTCGAGACTATTTAGACCTTAGACATTCAGCAGATTTCAGGCCAAGATTGTACTTCATGTGCACAAATACAGACAAAGTAGCAACTAAGAAAAGGCCCCTGAATTTAAGCTAAAAGCATCCTGTTGTGGGTTAAAAATGTAACAATATAATGACAAGTTTATGCTTGTGTTACACTACACTCACATCCTTCATTACCTATACCTAACACTCTCTTGTTATCTGTTTCCGTCTCTCTTTCTTTAATATGGCTCAGCTACCATGTGTGACTTTCAGTGGTGTTTGCAGATTTTCTGTGGCTGCCCGGCTGCAACAAAAGGACATTCAGCACACATTTCCTTATCAGTTTACACAGCCAAATACAATTTTGGGCTGGACTGCAACAGCGGGGCCCGCCCTATAAACGCGAATGTCCGTGACTGACTGCTGCTTGACGGAGTGATGAAGTTACACCATTGGTCGGCCATCCCGAGTGTTGGACGGCCATTGGCCATTGCCCTTTCAAAATGGAATGAAGTTGATGGGTTTTTTGAATTGGTTTTTGGTTAGATGCCTGAAAATAGGTCTGTGGTTATCACTTACAACATAAATTATGTAAGTAATTACCCCGCTTGCGATTTATAAAAGTTTTTTTTTTTTTTTTTTTTTAAGCTTAAAAAAGGCAGTTGCTGACGAGTGGCTAAATGAGACTGCAGAGGTTGTCGGTGACTTTAAACATCACGGTGAACACAAAACCCAATCTACTCACCAGTCTGCCTTCACAGCCTTGTTGTGTTTATACTGGTGCTCTTGCAAACTATCACTAACTTTCTAAGAGGAAAGGCTTTTGTTGAAGAGTTAAGTGTGCTAAATCAAATTACAATTTTGGAAGCTTGGTGGTGTCGTTGAAGTCTTGTGACCGAGGTGTAGTTCGTGTATAGCCTTTAGGTCTTTACTCTGGGGATTGTATTTAGGCTTCAAATCTGGCTGAACAAAACGTGTAAGCATCATAACCTTTTGTTTGTCACAGAGCTTATTTTCTGCAACGATCCAAAAGCCAATGGAAAAATCCCTTCAGAAGCAACGAAAACAACAGAAAACAGAAAAACATGCAAATGAGAGCAGCTATACTGGAAATTCAGCTGTAATAACTTACTGTATATTTGAACACAGAGTAGGAGGGAGGCTAACAGATAAAGGGTGGTCTAGCCACATACTAAGTTTTGACCTAGTCTTGTTTTCCTCTGTGCTTTGCTGATTCAGTTTCCATTATGGTAGATTCATTTTAATATACTTCCACTCTTGTTGCTGTTTTTGTTTCCTTTCTGAGTGGCATGCGCTGCCTGAGATAACTTGCAAAGTGATGTCATGCCTTAGTTATAAGAATGAACTGGTTTTTCCGGTTTAAAAAAAAAATTCTAAGATACCCAAATTACCACTGTAGCTAAAATGCTTTGTTGATCTGAGCAGTCATTTAATGTTTTTCCAATGATTTAAACAAATGGTTTGCATTTGTAAACAGCAAGCAGCAGGGCTATGATTCGATTAATGCTACGAGAGTCTAGACTGATTTCGTCAAGGGAGAAACGTCTTCTACTTTCTGCATTTGCATAAAACTGCTTAGAAATTTCCTGTTCAAAAAGGAAATCCCACCAAAGCAGAATTTCTGTTGTTCTACTCCAGGGAGTTACACAAAAGCAAATATACACATGCAGACAGCTAATCTGTAGTTCTG
Source organism: Xiphias gladius (assembly GCF_016859285.1). Classification (NCBI taxonomy): domain Eukaryota; kingdom Metazoa; phylum Chordata; class Actinopteri; order Istiophoriformes; family Xiphiidae; genus Xiphias; species Xiphias gladius. Next base: position 23,376,575 of record NC_053421.1, on the reverse strand, counting down.
GTCTGAGAACAAACAGAAGCTTAGTAAGTTTATGTCCCTTAAATGTATGAATATGAAAGAACTGTGGGGAAAAAAGGCCTTTTTATTTTCTGGACTTGTGTTACCTGTTAAAGGAGCAAAACAAAATGTAAATCTTTGATACAAATGTATCTAATACATCCCTTGCTGGTCCGCACAGACTGGCTCCTGGTTGTATTGGTGGTTTTGGGCTTCCTGTTGCTGCTGCTCCTGATTGGGATCTGCTGGTGCCAGTGCTGTCCACATACCTGCTGCTGCTACATCAGCTGCCCCTGCTGCCCCAACCGCTGCTGCTGCCCACGAGCATGTAAGTACTACTTGTAGTCTTTCTTTTACTGCGTGTAACCTAGGGCGGAGTATCAAACTTCAGTACTTCTTTTAGTGTGAAAAAATGGCTGGTCAGACTCAAACTCCTCTTTACTTATCCTGTGATCAGATCAGTTCCTAATTTAAATTCTAATTTTACCACTAATTTACACTGCATTTTATTTATGGTTGCTTGCACTGAGACATATACATTTATGATTTTTGGCTTGTTTTCTTAGTTTTGTAGAGAACAAAAACATGTTTATAGTCTTCAGATTAGTATCTGTTACGGCTTTAAACAAGTAAACCCAAGAGATGGATTAGAACATACTTTCCAACTGTCTTGTTAGTCAGTTCCACTTACTTGGTTGTTTTAAATTAAAAATATAAGGTACGAAGTTTAAAGTTTAAAGTCACCTGAGATGAAGATTACGATTATTATCATGAGATTAAATTCATGAGACAGCTTTAAAGATATACATTTATAAACAAAAATGATAGCATGTAGTTCTCTTCTTGTTGCTAGTGAGGACCAACCTACTTTTCTATATAGTACACAGTGATGAAACGATATTTATCTCATTTAATGAAACGCAAGGCACAGGTGTAAGCTGCATCTAGCTTTTTTTTAATGTAGAGCCAGCTGCATGAGAGTACAGGATATCTGCATAATCAAGCACAGACATGATGGTTGATTTATTCTCTGGCTGAGACATGTTTATGTGTCCATGGCCTCGCAGTGATACTTAACGCGACCGAGTTAACCAAATTAAGGTCTTGGTGCAGTGTGAATATGCAGTTTGAATTTCAAGCGGTACCCACCCCTTGTCTCTGTCCAGTGGTGAGGAAAAAAAAAAAGCATCGCTAAAGCTCACTAAATAACATTATGTTTTGCTTAATCCCTACAAAAACATAATTTAAAATGACAAGATGTGGTTTTACGGCTTATATTTGTTGGTCTGTTAAGTTTTCCCCTAAATTTTATTGGCTTTCAGCGCAGTTGCTGTGTGTTCATTTCTCTTACTGCAGATCTATGAGGTATTTCTGCTGTTCCACACAGTCGTGTTTTTGCTTTTCTCTCCACTGCAACTAACTTCTACCATTATGTCACAGTGTACGAGGCAGGAAAAGCAGTGAAGAAAGGTGTGCCCAGTCATTATGCTCCCACCCTCTATGCTCCCAGTATCTATGCTCAGCCAGCATACAGTGGCCAACTAATAAACCAGCCAGCTGTGCCCCTACTTCCTCTACCCAATGGAGCTGGACCCCCACCTCCCCAGAATGGGTACAGTCGTGAATATGATGGCTCGAGCTCAGGTGAGAATGACTGACATTCAAACAAGGCTAGTGTGACCTTAGTCTTCATTGAAGATCTTATAATGTCCTTTCTGTAGCAGCTCTCATCATGTGTTGGTATGACCAGTCAACAAAAAATAAAGATTTCATAAAATCCCTCACCTAATTTGAATTTTGCTCCTTTTTTTTTTTTTTTTTCTGTGTTTGTGCAGTTGGACAGGGCTCCCAGGTCCCTTTGCTGCACGACCAAGACAGTGGAGGGGACCACAGTGAGTAAATGGAAAAAAAAAAAAAAAAAACAACCCCTAAATGCTTTCTGGTATTTATGTGGGTGGGGTATTTGTCCTGTCACTGGCACAACAAACCCACGTCTTAAAGAAAATTCAAATGACATAATGGAGATATGATTTCAGGTGTTTCCAGTGGGCTTTTCCTCTACTAATTATCTTGAAATGAGTTGCACTCAATAGTTAAACTTCTCAGCTTTTTTTTTTTTTAAAGGAAACTTACAACATTTAGATTAAGTGAGATGATATTGATACTGATATTCTTTGTTGTTTGGTTATAATCAAAATATAATGTGATTATGTTCAAATATAATTCCAACCAAGGTATTTTCTCTGATTCCACTTAGGATCTATCTATTTATGATGATACTTTATACAGTTAGTTACAGTTCTTGGACAGTTACACAATTTTTTGCAATTTTGCCTCTGTGCAAGCTATCAAGATGTGATTCAAGTGTAGACTTTCAGCTTTAATTCAAGGGTTTTAACAAAAATATCCCATTAACTGTTTAGGAATTACAGCCATTTTTATACATAGATCCTCATTTTCATAGGCTCAAAAGTAATTGGACAGTTGACTGACAATCAGTTTCATGGCCCGTTGTGGCCTGTTCCCTCGTTATTTCATGACAAATTAAGCAGATAAAAGGCCTGGAGTTGATTCCAAGTGCATTCAGTAGCTGTTCATGGGAACTCTCAGGAGGCCATCTTTATAGTGAGGAAAAACAAACAAAAGTCTGGCAGAGAGCAGATACTTGGGGAGTGGCCAAATCAACATTTGGGTGCATTCTTAAATATAATTTTTGCACTCGTGAGCTCAGGAGTACCATGGAAGACACCCGACCGCAACCCAAGTGAGCATGTTTTTAACTTCCTGAGGACAAAACTGAGACCCGCAATCAAGCAGCCACTGAAGGAGGCTGCAGTAAAGGTCTCGGAAAGCACCTCAAGGGAGGAAACTCAGCATTTGGTGATGTCAGTGGGTTCCAGGCTTCATGCAGTCATTGACTGCAAAGTATTAAAAATAATCCTCATATTTATTATTATTATGTTGGTTTGTCCCATTACTTTTGAGCCTCTGAAAATTGAGGAACTAGGTATAAAAATGGCTTTTATTCCTAAACAGTAAGTGTTATTTTGTTTGTTTGTTTTTTTAAACCCTTGAATTAAAGTTTACACTTCAATTGATGGATTTGTTTCAGATCCATCCTGGTTGTGTACAGAAGCAAATGTATGAAAATTGTGTCACTATCCAAATACTTATGTACCTAACTGTATATGCTTTTTAATTACTCTTATTGCCCCCTAGTGTTGTTATCCTATAGCACCCACCTTAGTACTTCAGTAATGAAATGAGGGTTTTCTCTCTCTTTTTTAACCCATTCATTGAAAGTTTGAGTAAAACTCCTTTGAAATTACACTTTTATGTCTCTTCATATTAATGTTTTCTTTTCTTTTTCCTTGGGATAGGGATATTTGGACACACATGACTGTGATTAGATGATGATCACTGGCCACTATGCTCTATACAATATATCCCTCATTTCCTTCCTGTGGGTAGTTTCTGTGAGGGCGACCTGTAGATGGTGTGAATTTGCTTATTAACTTAAAGGGAGCTGTGACTTGAGTTTGCAGGTGCTCCTCGTACTGCGGTTATGTTTAAAGCACACTGGGCCTCAGGCAACAACAACTTGTGTGAACAGACTTGTTTTTAAGTGGCACGTACAAGTGATTCATGAGAATTTGTGGCATTCATCATTTCCTTGCCAGTATGAAAGAAATTTACAAGTGGTCCAGACATGTCGCAAAGGTCATTTAGAAAATTCTCATTTGACCTGAAATCATAATGCCTTAATCTGACTGAATTTGGAGTTTAAATATGATACCAAAATTATTTTAATTCGAGTTTAAAAAATACTACAGTTCAGTAGTTGTTGGAAAAGTCGCCTTACTTTCCAGTATCATGCTCTGCTTCATCCAAAAGTGTAACATAATGAAGGCAATATTCTCCCGTCCAACGCCTTTAATACTGTCACGTGGCCACCAGTCATATTAGTCATGGACTGCTTCACTTTAGAAAGACGTTATTTAACCTCTAACCTCGGGTTAAACCATTCCACAAACGGACCTTAACACGTAGACTTATAACAATATTTTAGGGACGGTTACTATGCAAATGATGAAATCTCATCTTGTGGCAGCTCTGTCATTCGTGTCTGAGAGGTTTGGTGTGGGGGAGTAGACAGGGTCGCAACATGTTGAATGACAGAGCTGCCACAATAGTAAATGACATTCATATTTCACATTACACATTGGAAAGTGCTCTTAGTTTGCGGATGACGTGGAGTCTTTGCTGGGATCGCTTATGGATATCAGTGATGTGTTGGATCAAAGCTGAGTTTATTGTCTAAAGTGGGTCCAAGATATTTGAAGTTGTTGACCTGTTCTGCTGTCTTACCCCGGATGGACTTGGGGTTCAGTCCAGGGACGGGTGAGTTTGGTGTGTAAAAGTCCAGTTTGGTGAATCTTACTTGGAACCCTCGTATGAGCAAAACAGGCTTAGGATAAGAAAATTAAAATGTTCTTGCATGAAGCCCAGTGATTCAGTGTATTTGCATGAGGTTGCAGAAACTGAAATTTGCCCCCCCTCCCTTTCTCCTCCACTCTCCAGCTCGGAGTGGGTATCGTATCCAGGTGGACCCTGATGGGAACGCCACGCGTGCCATTTACTATATGGAGAGGGAGCTGGCCAATTTGGACCCATCAAGACCTGCCAACTACAACCGCTGTGAGTGACTGATCACTTCATGCTATTCTGGTCACAGTTACATGTCAACTGTGCTGCAGACTACTGTGGGGAAAAAGGAAATCAACACCTGGTAAAAGGTGCTAGTTGTCACGACTAGAGCGGGGCGATAATTAGAGATGGGTTCATGAAGGGTTAATGAATGCTGCTGAAAAATGCTATCGTACCCCAACCCTAGTGATAATGGTTAAAACCACAACATTAATAAGAATATTTTTCCGATAACAAAATATACTACAGTTTTGCATATGCAAAATTATATATAAAACAATCAGGTTAATTACACACATTGAACTGTTTTCCATTTTGGTTGATTGCAATGGGGAAAACCATAATTAACTGTAAATGTTATGTTTACACTGATATTAAGACAGATAACTGTTTCACTTTTACTGAAATGGATTGTCATTTCATCAGTAGCCAGTAGAAGTTTCAATTTTGGTTATTGTTATCCAGACCTTATAGTGATTTGTAGCTACAAATGACTGTGATCAAAGGAGAACATACTAGCAGAAGAACGAACAGGTCACTGGCAAAAACTTTAACTGTAAATTATTGCAGAATATTACTGTGTTTTTCTTCACAATTGAAATCAGGTGTAAATTGACCAAAGTTTTTAGCAATGTGCAAATATACATTGTATTTTATAAAGAAATGATAATGTACTGTATAAATTAGAATACAAAACTTAACATTCATTTGAGGCCTGTGTGTCCTTCAACCAGACACCATTTTATTTATTCTATCCTACTTACGATCTCTTCTTCTCTGTTTTCTTCCCTCAGTGGACAATATGAGTGAAGTCAGTTCTCTGCACGATAGCCTGGAGCCTCGAGGGCGCGGGGGTCGTTCCCAGCCGCCGCCTTTGGCGACGGTCTATGACCGGGATGAAGCTATGAGCACCATCAGCAGTGTTTCGCAGCAAGGCCGCCGTCGCGATGACTACCCACGCCGTGGTGGAGGCTACATGGGGGATCGTGCACGCGCCCGCTCTATGGACAACCTCGACGACATTGGACGCCGCTATGACCGAGACAACTTCCCACCCCACCGGCACCCAGATGAGCGCAGAGGAAGGAGAGGGTGAGTCTTATTTCCCTAATCACATTTTTCATTAAATATGATAAATGATACAAAAGGTAATTCAGCGAGTTTAACAATAATTTGAGGGGTATCTGCTGGTACAAAGAAGAGGTTTGCACATCCAATTGTATCAGACTGCTCCATTTATTTAGTACTGCAGTTATGTTTAAAGCAAATTGGGCCTCAGGCAAGAACAACTCGTGTAAACAGACTTGTTTTTAAGTGGCACGTACAAGTGATTCATGAGAATTTGTGGCATTCATCATTTCCTTGCCAGTATGAAAGAAATTTACAAGTGGTCCAGACATGTCGCAAAGGTCATTTAGAAAATTCTCATTTGACCTGAAATCATAATGCCTTAATCTGACTGAATTTGGAGTTTAAATATGATACCAAAATTATTTTAATTCGAGTTTAAAAAATACTACAGTTCAGTAGTTGTTGGAAAAGTCGCCTTACTTCCGCAGCTGCATCGGGGTCTTTATGTAGGTCGGTGTCCAGTATCATGCTCTGCTGCATCCAAAAGTGTAACATAATGGAGGCAATATTCTCCCGTCCAACGCCTTTAATACTGTCACGTGGCCACCAGTCATATTAGTCATGGACTGCTTCACTTTAGAAAGACGTTATTTAACCTCTGACCTCGGGTTAAACCCTTCCACAAACGGACCTTAACACGTAGACTTATAACAATTTTTTAGGGACGGTTACTATGCAAATGATGAAATCTCACGGACGCGCAGCTCCTAAAGAACAGGTGATTTTCGTCAGGCTAAAGTGAGGGATTTACAACAATGTTGTGCAGTTAAGAGAGTTAGATAAAGATCCATTTATCCATTTATTTAGTTCCAGTTTCTAAGCACAGGGAGCTAAATTCCAATTATTCCCTTGTGCTCAGAAAATAAAATACGTAAATGGGAGAAAAAAGTAACTATTCCTCTCTGCTTAGAAACTGAGAACTGAATTGAAAGAACCATTTTTTTTGTACTTTTTGGACCCTGACTGTGGTTACACAGAGCGTGTTTACATAGTTGGTCCACCAGAAGCACAGCTGGGTTTATTTGTCAACTGCAAGATGTACCTTTTTCAGTACATATCTTGATCGCAGTTATTCTAAGAACAAATGTAAACATATCTTTAGCAAAAAGGGTTTGGTCACAAGTTGTTGTCAAAAAAAATTATGAAACTATCAAATATTGTTATTGTTATTGGTATCAGCCTCAAAAATCCAGTATCGGTCGGGCTATAGCCTTGACCTCCTTATCGTAGCATCACAAATGTTATCATAATAACATAGATGCACCTTACTGTACAGTTTATTCAGTACTAATTTGGAACATTGGAGACAGTACCCTGCACTAGTTTTTTTTTTTTTTTTTTTTTTTTTGGCTTTTGTATTTATGTATGGATATTTTATTTTACTTTTTATGCATTTATAGTATATTTATACTGTAAGTGTGTGTGTGTGTGTGTGTGTGTGTGTGTGTGTGTGTGTGTGTGTGTGTGTGTGTGTGTGTGTGTGTGTGTGTGTGTGTGTGTGTGTGTGTGTGTGTGTGTGTGTGTGTGTGTATAGACAGTGGCTTCAGAAGGTATTCAGACCCATTCACTTTAATGTGTTGTAGATTTCATTTTAAATTGGGGAAAAAAAAAACATTTCACATCTACAACACAATTACGAGTTCGTGTGTGCATGTGTAGTTTTCCCCGAAATGAGATAACAGGTTTAATTTCTAGTTTATTCTGTGCCTAAAGATGAGATAAGAGAACGCCTGTAGTTTTATTTTTCTTTTCACCGCAGTGATCTAGCTTGTGGTTTGCAGTTTCAGTTAAACATGGACTTGACTTCTCAGAACAGGACCTACATTTTTTAACCAGCAATACCTCATCTACAGCAGGTGACTCAGAAACTCTGGAGCATGAACCTCGACTTCTCTTGTTTTTCATTCGCTTGTTTATGTCCATAGACTTGTAGAAAATAAAAAGTATTCGTGTTCTGCTAGTTATGTTTGTGAACACGATCTTTTTAAGGGATGACCTTTTTTCATATAACTTTGAACAAATGATATGAGCAGCAACATGGCAACATCTGCCAGATTATTTACTTTAGAGGGAAAAATATGAACATAAGAGATAATATTAATATATCTTCAGTAGTCAGATATGGATAAGACCTAAATAGAGAATAAGGTCAAGCTGTCGCTTGTCCTCATTATTTTTTACATATTTTATACAATGCCTTTAATTTTGTAAATAGTTTTGAGCCATTCTACCATTTCTGTAGGGAATGCACTGTAAATTTAAAAGTGGAACCTTCAATAAGAAAAATGTAAAAAAGAAATACAAGAGTTAAGGTGGATCTCATTTCACCTGCCCAAGGACTGCAATGGAAATTAGCTAGTGGCTAAATCTGGTACAAATCGTCTTTTTTCTTTTTTGAGACTAATATATTTTGTACATGTTCCTATATGCTATAAATTAAAAAAAAACAAAAAAAATCCGAAGATTTCTCAGAAAGAAGAACGAGCTTTCAGTTAATGTCATGCACTGGGTGGGGCTTCCCAAAGGAAAATGTGAAAACATAGTGGTAAATTTGGTGGTTTAACCTGCTGTCAGCTACATTACACTGTCAATATGATCAAAGATTCAGCTGAGCCGCATCTTAAGTTCCCCTAAACCAAGCCTCATATTTCCACAAGTGCCTCTGCACTGTGCTGTTTTAATGCCCAACACAGGTGATTCAATCAAACGTGGCAAAATATGGGTATTTATGATGCTCTTAGTTTTCTCATGTCCCCTACGACGTAGTAAAATTTGTGTCTATTTTTCAAATTGATTTCCCTGCTTATTAATTCACTAATTGTCACTCAGGACACTCAGTTAATGAAAACTACTGAGAATTTACACCTGGTGATTGTCAGTGATTGTAGTTTTTTCAACTGTCTTATTTATAGCTGGACACTATACATGGCATTTAGTGGCCTTAAACTTCAGGTGTATAGTGTGCAATGTGTAACTTAAACCCGGTGACTTCTACAAGATGCATTGCCTGGTTATAAGATAAACAAGCGCTATGGTATAAACAGGATATGAGGACACAGCAGTGAAGTTTAAGATTAACTTGAACTTGAATTTAAACTCAATGACAGAACAACGGCCCTCGTATTTTTTATGTTTCCTCTAAATATGCTGCCTTGTCTCTTTAGCTCAGACGATGAGTGGAGCAGCAGTGCCCGCAGCGGGTACGATCGCGTCAATGACGACCGCAGGCGTCGTGATTATTCCCCTGACGATCGTCGGAGAAGAGAGGGAGAAGCCTACGGTGGCCTGTCAGGGAGACGCAGCCGCAGCCGCGACGATCTGATGGACCTGGAGAAGGATCGCCGGCATGGCGGCGCTGCCAGGGGCGGGCGAGTTGATTATGATGACAGCTTCTTGCGAGAAGCTTTGGAGAGGAAGAGGATGGGCGAGCAGCAGCGGGCACGCAGCCGGGAGCACCTGGACAGCGAGAGTGCCTGCTCGGATTGGGGGAGAGCACCTCGAGGGGCCCCACCTCTTCCTCTGAGCCCACCCTCTGGATACCCTGGTCGCCGTGATAACTACCCGCCTCCTCAACCACCACCATACAGTGAAGATGAAAGTGTTACATCTTCTAAGAAAAGCAACCTCCGCAAGGTGAGTCACACCAGAACCCTGTGCATTCATATACGCAGTTTGAAAATGAAATTAAGTAGGAGTCTAAAAAATTTACGATCGTTATGAAGTAGGACTCTACTGTATGACTTCTGTGATGAGACAGATCCTTGATATTCTTTATTTTCCTTATTGTCAAAAAATCCTATGTAAAGACAACAAGCAGCAATGAATTGATCCTATTCACAAGTATTGCTTCATTATTGTCCTAAAACTATTTAAAAAAAAAAAAAAAACATCAGTAAGCCACACCATTGTACTGGCTGAAATGTTCCTTTGTTATCATGAACATGGGCACTGTAGTTTATTTCCAGTCAATCCAACATACACTGTAAATACTTAATAAACTTTATTTTGAAATCACCAAGTACTTTATTAGGAACACCGTACTAATACTGGGTAGGGCCTCCGTTTGCTCTCAGAACAGCATCGGTCCTTTGCGGCATGGATTCCACTGGATGTTGGAGACTTTCCTTTGAGATTCTGCCCCATGTTGACGTGATCATGCGTCACATCATTTCTGCAGATTTGTCGGCTGCACATTCACGCTGCCGATCTCCCGCTCTACTGCATCCCAGAAGTTTAATGACTGGGATTGCCACTGAAGTTCACTCAACTCACTGTCACGTTCATGAAACCGGTTTAAGACGACTTTTGCTTTGTGTCATGGTGCATTATAATGCAGGAAGAAGTCATTAGAAGATGGTAGACTTCGACCATAAAGAGATGCACGTGGTCAGCAACAAGACTCAGAGAGGCTGCGGCATTCAGACCATTACTGATTGGTATTAAGGGGCCCAAAGTATGCTAAGAAAACATTCCCCACGCCATTACACCACCATCACCAGCCTGGACTGTTGACACAAGGCAGGTGTTGTCCATGGATTCATGCTGTTGATGCCAAATTCTGATCCTATCATCTGCCTCAGCAGAAATCTTCATTAGACCAGGCTACGTTTTTCCAGTCGCCGGCCGTCTAGTTTTGCTGACAGGAGTGGAACCTGATGTGTTCTTCTGCTGTTGTAGCCCCTTCCCCTCCGGGTTCGATGTGTTGCGCATTCTGAGATGCTTTTCTGCTCACCGCAGTTTTAAAGAGCGGTTATCTGATTTCCCGTAGCCTTTCAGTCAGGTACAGCCAGTCTGGCCATTTGCCTCTGACCTCTCTCATCAATCAGGATGATTCTGTACGTAGAGCTGCCTCTCACCAGTTGTTTTTTGTTTTCTGGGTAAACTCTAGAGACTGTTGTGTGTGAAAATCTGTGCTGCTGCCACATGATTGGCCGATTGGGTAATTGCATGAAAAAGCAGGTGCATACAATAGGCGATCCTAAGAAAGTGCTCACTGATGGTTGTGCACCAACGATGTATTCATCTGTGGCTGAAAATAGACCCCAAAAATGCACTCTGAGTTTGAGTAACATTTGTTAAAAGCTACAGCTGTTTCAGCAAATGTTTGCCTTTTTTTAAGAAATGAAGTGATATATTTATGACCTGTTTCTAAGATTTACATCTTCAGTAGGAGGGAATGAGCTTGGGACCGAGTGACACAGACAGGGAACGCAAGTCAATGTATCGAAAGATGAACAAAGTCATTATTGCTTTGGTTTTTTTCATGGGATTTGACAATAAAAAAACTACATAATATTGCCAGCCTCATCCCTAAAGTCTCATTGAGGCACCTAAAATGGGATTACATTGAATTTATGTTTGGTTTTTCCTCAGTTCACTTTTAACTGGACATTTCTCTTATCTTACAGAATGGGGCCGTGAGTCGGGAGAGCCTGGTTGTGTAACCGTGATGTGAACAAGCTGTCCAATAACAAGGCTTTGATCCATCTTAACACGACCAGTTGATTTACAAAGACTGTAAATATTAGTCACACTGCTAATTTGCTGTGCTGATTTTTACATGGCATAATTTACAAATACTAATTGATGCTGAATGTGTATGTATACTTCTCTAACAGCGAAGAGGTGCGGAGATGAAATTCGATGTGCCTTTTTCATGTATAAAAGATTGTGGCTGCCACATGTGCCTTAGATTGTACAGAATTTCACAGGTAGATTTGAAAGTCAAGTTGATGCAAAATTCTGTGTAAAGGTTGTTCATCTTAACATGTAAACATGTTCGGATTTATTTCAGCTTCGGCAGTGCTTTAGACTTTCACAGTTTGACTTAGCTGATACAGGTACAGTTTTAAATTTGTAAGGGTTTCTGGGTTTTTGTGTTTGTATTTGTTTTGCTTTGCTTTTTGCTTGTGAAAAAACTTTTTTTTATAAGAAAACCTGTTGCTTTTAGTTGTGTTAGAGTGTGCTCCTTTAGTGTATTTAGAAACCTGGTGAACAAAATTGTCTCATAAAAAAAGTGTTTATTTTAATTCTTTTTTTTAACATAGAAATTCAGTTTTAACCTACACTATATTGTACAGCCAAGCAGTAGTATGCACGTAATATTCAAATATTAATTGTGATGAAACCTAATTTTACAATAAAGGTCTTGCCAGGCTATTTACTGTATTTGACTTGCAGAGTTTTACCACTAGGTGACACCATCATGTTGGTCTGGAACGTCATGGTACAGTGCACTGTATTTCGGTTAGCAGAAGTAAGGATGTTATAGATCTTCTGCTGTTGTTTCTCTGCATCTTGTGACTGTAAGAGTTGTTCATTGGAGCAGTATAATGTTTAATACAAAAAACAACTTTCTGTACTGATTCATTAAGAAACAGAGGTAGTTCTGATTGTTTATTGTAGGCAGTTTAGTATTAACTTAAGATTTCTGTTCCTCTGTTTTAGTCTTCAACACTGTTTGTTTTTGGTTCCATTATATTCAAATATCATAAATTACAGCTACAAAAAGAGCTGTTTAGTCGAGTTTACTTGACGCCCCTATGACGGTCTCATCATAAACTGAAATTTAAACTTTGCTAAGGTGGGATTTATCGCAGAGGTGTTGTACTACATCATGTTTTACAAATGTTTTTGCTAGTGTTTCCACTGCCCTTATTGCATGTCATTAGTTTGTCCACTCAGATTAGGCCTACATACACACAGGATGTAACAGTAAGTTTAATATTAACTGGTTGTAATTACTACAACTATGGGTGTATGACATATGAAGCAGCAGGACAAGTATCGGTGTTCGTCCTTTAAAGGGGGCTCAGGTAAGGATACATGAAAAATCTTTTATGCCAAGTTGCTCAACTAACAGTCAGAATTTAATTATAGCATATGACACTGTAGTGTTTTTAGAGTTCCCGCTGTTGTCTGTTTCAGAGGTTCTGCCTTCCATCAGTTTGTGTATCCACTTGGTGGCGGCAGTCTTCCTCCTCACACTGTACGTTCCTCCTGCTGTACGTCAGTCGACACCCTGAGGTGTCTGCTCTTACAGGGACAGAGGTTTGTGCCAATCACCTCCCCATTACTACACAAGGTCAGATGTAACAGTTATGTGTTTTGTTACGTTGCACAAGTGAATTTAAGTTTTAACCTGTGTTGCCATATTATTAGTCAATAAGAAAACAAGAAACCAAACCCATCGGACTTGAGCCAATAAAACGTTCAGCTCATTAAACAAGTTGGCAGCTGTCACATTTTGAGAGGTTGTGTCAGAATGGCAACTTCAAGCGCCGAAATTTCACTCTTTGAGGCATATTTCACTGACCCCTTTTATATTAATGCAAAAGTTTGGGAACATCATCAAGTGGCTATACACGACCAGGGGAGACGTGCTGCTTCTGCTTTTCACTTACCTGATTTCTGCATTTTTCTCTCACAAGGAAGCTTTCTGACAATAGAAAACTTTCTATGATTGCATTACCATTGAGTCCGAGAAATCGAAAACAAAGGTGACGTCTGCTAGGCTTATGAAACAGATTTTACACACACATGCCGTAATTTGATCATCCTTTTTGAAGTGGAGGTACGTTAGAATATTTACACAGCTATTATTTTAATATAGTTGCTTTGTGTTAAAAACTAATCAGGTAAAATAGCACATTCTCATAACATAAAAAATATTTTTATTGCTTGTGAGGGAAACAAGGATGTGAGCAATAACATGAATTACAGCAGAATTGAAATTAATAAAAATAACTGAGTTTAAAGGAAGTATGTTCCTGAAAAGAGAGCACTGTTTTTTTTAAGTTTTCCTGGATAAATAAAGGTTAGAAGAAAAAAAACTCCTTTACTGCAATAAACCACCTGCTCGGCCTGAAGCATATTGGTCATCTGCGTCACCAAACTCATTCTAAACAGGTATCACGGTCCCGTGTCCAGCATGTCAAAGGCTGATCTGAGATCTGTTGTTGTCTCCACCGATTCCTGCCTATCAAACTTTATGGGCATCCCCATAAACGAGATTAGATTAGATTTTTGATATTTATGTTAAAATGCAGCTGTAGAGAAGACACATAGTACCAGACTGTTTTGTCAATCAAATAGTAATAGTAGTTTTTTTGGCAACACTGTGTAACCTTCGAGATTCCTAATGGTCCTTGGGCCCCACTTCAGAGACTACAGACTGGCTGTAATATCATGAACCTTATTACAGTTTTTAGTGCTGCTTAAACGTTCATTTTACCACTGAGATCCTTCAGAGAAAAAAAGAAAAAAAAAAAAAGTACCTGAGTGATAGCTCCTGCACAGTAATCTGAGGAGAAACACCTGGGTCCAATTTCATCTTAAAGGGGCACTACGGCGATTTACTATTACACACTTCCATAAACCTGGGGGGCTCTAAAAAGCCGGACTTAAAGAAGAATTATCAAAACTGATCAAGACACTTTTTTAGTGTTCAAGTTAAAAAAAATATTGGATCCTACATTTCCCAGAGTGCCACCAGCTACATGCTCCAAGTTTCTCACCCCAGGGGTTCATTCACAAATTTGTTATCACCTGCTGACATCACTGTGACCTCGCCTTGGTAAAACTGGTAAAAATGTGTTCAGTGTCAAATTTAAAGCCCTGGTTCTGGGCATTAGTGAACTGTACATTATTAATAGCTATGCTGTTTGTTTAAGTGTAACAAATGAATGCAAAATGAACAACTTAATATAATATATAATAATATAATTGTCTGCTACCTGTAACTCAAAATAGCCTACAGGCCATGGACTGCACCCATGGACATAGAAAAGTAGAAGCCCCCCCCCCCCCACATAAGAGCAAGACCCCCAGAGTAAAAGGTTGATCATTTTGTGTGTCTTTGGTTTTGCATCTCTTTGTGGTTTTGTGTTTTTCTTTGCTGTCACTTTGTGTCTCTTTGTGGATGTTTGGCATCTGCAGTTTATCCCAACTGGAGTCTTACTTTTCAAGTTTTAGCCATCCTTCCTATCGGTAATAATAACATTTTACTCCATAAAGTAACTGCTAAGATCTTAAACTGACCTACATTGTAGTGCATGTCAACAGAGTTCATTTGCAATGAGAGATTATTATGGGCGCTTTGGGGGAGCTTTCAGTTTTACCTTCCAATAAAGTGGTTCAGATAATCAGGCAAAACTGTTAGCTTGTTTAGAAGCTGTCTGATCATCTGACCGATTGTCTCTTGCACAGTTGGACTTGGGTGTAGCTTTGTGTCTCCATGTTACCAGATCTCAGAAATGACTCTGGTGAGTACACTGCTGCCGTAATGATAGATACGAGGGCGGAACTCCGCACTTCAAGTTAACGCAGAATTATCCTCCTTTCATTTTGAAAAATGTAAGTCTGAAACCTGAAAGCCGGAGACTAGGTTAGATTGCCCTTACATCACAGGTTCTGAATGGCAGAGACCCAATCTGCAGAGAGAGGGAGGAAGAGGAGGGAGGAGGGAGAGCAGTAGAGAAAGCAAATGCCGAAGGAGAGGAGACGACTCTCTAAGCTCCTCACTGGCTTCAGATCAGCTCATAAGGTAAGAGCTCTGCTGCTGATCTACAATTATTGTTATTATTTTAGATTTTCCTCATATGTAAATCCTGAACGTGCTGCTGGGTTTTTACTTCACTCTCCGTCATATTTCTCTTTTTTTTTTTTTCCTTTTCTCTTCTGGGCTTAAATTTGTCACTTTAAAATCCCTTTTTTTTTTTTTTTTTTTTAACAACAGAATGGCAGTGAGTGGTGTATTGTGATCACATATGGGCAACACTGGGCAGGGGCATATGTCTCACAACAGTGTGGTGTGTATGTTCTCCTCCACATCACTGTAATTTTACAGTCTATACATGATAGATATATGATGTTGTAGCAGATTTTAATGGATTGCACCTAAAAATGATCTGCAGAAAATAAGTAATGGGCTACTACCTATGCATTATGTATTCGTCTGAGTGTATACTGAAATATTGGGAGACTGCTGAGTAGAAAAAGACATAATTTTTCAAATATTTTGATCAAAGGGGGGAAAAAAACCAGTGGGTTTCATATTGTTCTTGACAAATTATCAGCTAAATATTATGTTCAACATAATGTTTTCTGTCATCACAGCCTTGTTAACTGTCATTTTGTGGGAATACACAGTGGCCCTTGTGCTTTGGGCAGTCTTTAGTATCTGGCCTATCCATACACTTCTTTTCAGTGATTACACAAATACTCATGACACGACATTACTGTAAAACATAGAACTAAACTCTTCAAAACATACTGATGTGTCAGAGATAACTTTTTTTTTTTCCCCAAAAAGATGTCAGTAATTTCAATCTCTATAATGGAAACAGCTAGAGAACTGGTTTGAGAATTGTCTTATTGCCTAACAAAGCCTGCAATGACAGAAAATGACCTGCGTATTAAACACAATCCAAATCCAAACCACACAATGACAGTCGGAGCGCAATATGGAAACTTAGGCCAACTAGGACAAATTTGAGATTAGTTGCACCTTTGGGAATAAAAATCCAATGTGACCCAGGGAGAGCAGCATGACACGGCTGTGGATAAAAAGTCCTGAAAGGGGTCAGTAATCTCACGTTGAGTATTTTGAGGGATTTTAACTTTTAACCCAATACTCCGGACATTCCGGCACAAACGGTTTTCTCCATCATATTCTCTGATGACGCCCTTAGCGCCAAATTTGAAATTCATTGAACATGATAAGGAAGTACCAAATGATTTTCATTTTGACAGGAAATAAATGACAAGTTACATGTCCTATTAAGTCTCAAATGTAATCGAATTTAACTACCAGAGCAGCAGGCACACTGTCCTTTAAACCAACTTAGGTTTTAAGCCTGATGTTAATAATTTGTTTCCATCTATTTCCACCAATACGTTTTCCAATAAAGGTTTTCAAGACAAAGTTTTCTAGATCAAGACACTGTCCTCGTTCCAGTTGGTCAGAGAAGAACAAGTGCAACAGATAAATGCCCCAAATGTGAAATGGTTTAGGTAAACACCTGATAAGTGGAACAATAACAACACCAAGTTTTAGCATTTCTCCAACTGTTCTTCTGTTTGCAAATGGCAGCCATCCACTACGTCTATCCAGTACAGTGAACAGAGGGACAATGGGTCCTTTCTCAGTGTGTTGTTCTGTCACCCGTCTCTGTCCAGCACAATCCCGACACCCCCTCACCCACTCACACACCCTTCTCACCCCACACAACCCTCCACATATACACCATAATACTGTAAAAGCACGATCTTCTTTGTGTGTGTGTGTGTGTGTGTGTGTGTGTGTTCGTGTGTGTGTTTACACCATGTGAATTCTGATGTGTGTTTTGCTCTTACTACGGCAACAATAATTGTTGCCAACCGTTGAAAAAGCAAACACATAGACTATGTTTGTGGATTTGAAGTTTGGATTGTAACACTGTCGACCCAGTGTCCCCAGAGATTGACTCATTTCTCAGTTGTACATATGTTCTGCTTTTTATCCAGCTGCTTTGTGTTTGAAACAGCATTTGGTTGAGATCAGCAAGCAAATAATCACCGAAAAAAACATGTATCTCAATATTCTAAACTAGTCACAACAGTCCTGTGTTAAGCTTCAGGACAATGTATTTTTAAGCTATCTCATTGGATGTTTTAAAGGCCCCTCACACAGCCTTTAAAAGATTTTATTAGCTTTAATAGTTGGCTAATTTTCTCAATGTATTAAAGAAAGCAAGATTGTGGATACGTTTAACCAAACCAAACCGACTGTTGGTGGGAGACAGGATGGTTAGTCACCGTCTCCCATGTTAAAGTCCCTTTGCATTACCAACCGAAGCATGCTGCTTTGCGGGACCATAAAGGCCAGGGAACGCTTGAGATGAACTTGTTTGCGCCATTATGTCTTCTCTGAATGGCCACGGTTGAAGTCGGATGAATCGAAACGGGAAACGAAATTGTTGTTCGAATGGGGATGGCAACGCACGCTTCTAGACAGGCTTTCCTCAAAGGTGTTTATCGTGTTGCATTCGTTCCGCTTCCCCGTGAAGAGGACCGTCACTATTTCCACAACCACAAGAGGTCACTTGACAGGCAAACATAAACACAAGGTGTATTGAGCATTTGCTCAAACAACTGATGATGTTTTTCTTGTCAAGATAGTCTGCATGACAGAGGTGTTGCTTACAAGTAAAGCTGTGCCTTCAGATGTTCTTCTGAACAGATATTCAGCAGGTAGAAATATGGTTACATCAGTCAATTAATGTTATCAAAGGCCATAAATTCATTCAGGGACAGGCTTGATATCTGATTAGTAAATTCATCTTTGAGGTGTTTTTCAGTTGTGGACAAAGATGTTTTTAATAGATTAAATTATTTTAATAAATTTAATGACAGCGGTTTGCCTCAAAGTCCCTTCCTCTATGGGAGCCATAATTCCCAGCCCTGCTTCAAACACTAAAGCCGTAGGTCACGATCTCGATGTGGCTGCTCGAACTTGCTAAAAGCCACTAGAGTTACAATTGTGAGACAAAGGTTGAACAAGAGACAGAGACAAACGAGCGAGGGCAGAGAAAAGGGGGAATGTTGTGATTAAAAGACAATTATCTGTGCACATCGACTTCCCAGTGTTGTGCGGTGTCAGGCTCGAGCTGAGCTGTTCTGTCCCAGGAGGCCTCGGGAGACAATGGATACTGTGTCAATAGGAGGGGGGGTGTGTGTGTGTGTTAACAAGTCTCGGGGTTTCACAGCGCCATGTAACCGTGTGAACACTCCTAATGCCACATTTAGGCTTAATAATGTGTAGTGTTTTTGTTAATGTTATTGGTAGGACGGATGAGTTGGCAGGTTGATAGGTGACACTTGTTGAATATGTGGAGGCCTGAAAAGTTGCAAAGTGGAACTATTACACAGACTGTAGGAAATAAAAAAAACCCAACCAAACTAATGTGTTTAAAAGTAGCTCCAGAGTGACCTCAGTTCACTGTGTAGTTCATTCAAAGGACATTAAGGAGGAGTCTGTAGTGTCTTCAATTACAGAGGCAGTGGAGATGTTTCACATACACAGCCCCGGCTTTATAATAAGATATAATAAAAAGCCCAGTAGCCCGGTAATATCAGTCTAAAGTTCAAACAACCATGGCAGCAACACGCCAGTTAAAGTCAGTCGAACAGTGTAATTAAACCTAAATTGAGTGGACGTAGTGTTATATTGTCATTGCACTGCATTTGTAATCCTCATACAGCTTTGCAACCATACAAAGGATCACAAGTCGTAAACACATGAATCTTTCCCATCTCTACCATCCACCCCATGTTACACGAAGGCAGCATAGAGCAGGTGATTTCCTTTTTTTTGTAGCTGATGTTTTTCAGTCTGTCATGTAACTTGAATCTGGTGCAGTTAATCTTTTATGAAAAACTCGCTGAGTATTGCGGTGTGACATTAAACTCTGCGGCTCAATGTTAAAGCAGCGAGTGTGAGTTTGTGTAAAGAGCCGCATTAGATTTCAGGCATGTTTTGAGCCCATTTAACACAAATTATGTATAATTAAATCTACATTACTGCCCATCATTTATTCGCAACATGGCACAGTGTTCAGGAATCTTTTTTTTTTCCACTTCCCTCATGTCTTCCACTTGTTTCTATGTCTGTTATGAAAATGTTATGATTTTCTGTCACGTAAATCAACTTGCAGAGACTTGCTAAAGTTGTTGAGATTAGTAATTCATCCAATTTTTTTGTGTGTGTGTGTTTGTGTGTGTCTTAAGCTTCTATCATTGCTATGTAATGCGATCCATATGAACTCAGTTGCTACTTTATTAGGTACACTTCAGTTCAATAAAACAGCTCTGCCATAACATCTATTTTAACAAAGTTTATCTTGTTCAGTCTTTGTTGACATTGTCAGAGATGTGTAAATTAAATTCTACGTTTATTTACTGAGGCCATAGTTAGTGCAGTGTACAGGGGTACATTAGGTTATTTATATTCTGTATAAGAGGGGGTAGAATATTACAAACACCTATGAATATAATGTAGTCCAGCACAACACATCACTAACAATGACCCTAGTGCTAAAACATATAATTGAATTAACACATCTGAACATGATAGCAATCATAAATATAGATATTATGATTATGATTAATATTATTTTTTGATATTATTATAAAATCTATTTTTATCAATCGATATAATAAATATTAGTTCATGCTCAGGAACATGCAGAGGCTCTGTTCTGCTTTTTAGTTTTTCTAGCCTCGGAAGTGTTGCCTTGGGTTTTTAATCGAGAGAAATGTGACAAATGTGACTAAAAGGCAAAACGAATCTTTTAGCCCCCACACTATTTTAATTCATCTCCTTTCCTTCGTATTGTTCCTACCCCGCCTCATCATCCTTATCACCCCCTCCCAATCTCACTTCCTGCCTTCTGTTACACCGACATCAAAAACAAGCAAAAAAAATGTGGATGTTCACTCCATCAATTCAAAATGATCAAATATGCTCAGTTACATCCAGCGTAAACCAGCCGGCGTTGTTGGACAGAAAGGCCTCGGAGCTCAAAGCCTCATCCATATTTGTTAGGGTGAGGGGGAACAGTGCGGCCCTTTGTGGCCCAGTGTGTATTTATGAATGGCTTAGCCTCAGGGCGAAGCCTTAGAACAATGCTGCTATACTGAAGGACTGATTTTCATATGGGAGGGGTGATGGTGATGATGATGATGATGGTGGCGGCAGTGGGGAGGGCGGTTTATTCCCCACCGTTGGGGCTTGGTACAGAGAGTGGCGAGAGGTCTTGCTGGCGACAGGCTGGTGTGACGCTTTGCGTGCGAGTGTCAGAGGGAAGGCTGCTGCCACTGCTCATACAGGAGGTGGAGAACGCTTGCGGGTTCTGCCGCGATCACCTACGCAGGTGAGGCGCAGCAGTTTTTTCTGAATTGTCTTTTTTTTATGCCACTGGGAGCTTTTTGGATTTGGAGATTTTTAAGCAAGAAGGAAGCGATAAGGCAGGACAGAATGAGGAACTGATGTAACTGGAAAACAGTAATGATAACCAATAACTTCTAATGATGTTCTGCGAATTCCCTGCTCAAGGGAGCAGCAACAGTGGGGTTTTTATGATGCATCTGGATTCATTAATATCATTGAGGCTTGAGGCTATCCATCTATCCATCTATCCATCTATCTATCCATCCATCCATCCATCCATCCATCCATCCATCCATCCATCCATCCATCCATCCATCCATCTATCCATCCATCTATCCATCTATCCATCTATTAATTCTGTTAATTTTGTTCTTTAAAGTCAAACACCTACAGTCAGGATGAGCATGAGTGTTCAAAGATGAGGTGATGATGACTGAGCGAGTAAAAGATTGAGAGTTGGATGAGTCAAAGATTATACTGAGTTAGTTTATGAATGTGTGTGTCTGTGTGTGTGTGTGTGCGTGTGTGTGTGTGTGTGTGCGTGTGCGTGTGTGTTCCTTAGTGAATGTGTGCACAGGTGAATGTGTTTTTGATGATGTGTAAGCATGCACACACGAGTGAGCGAGTGTGTTTTTTCTTCGTGTGTGTGTGTGTGTGTGTGTGTGTGTGTGTCTCCAATGTTAGCGGGGGCTGCTAAACAGCCAGTTATTATGAACAGATTTGACTGCCTGTGCCATTAGCACTGAGCCGTTCCTGTAATTGCCAGATTTTATTACTGCATCCATACACACATCTGATGCCTGGTAGACAAGCCTCCGATGACACAGCCAACCAAAATACATACAAGTAATTTAACAGTTGTCTGCGTTTTCAGTTGAGTGAAAGATGTTTTCTTTAATGACGCCGTCAGAAGATTATTGAATAAGATCACAGTCCTAAAAAGGCATTACCCCTTCAGGGTTAGCTAAATCATATCAGTGGTATCACGTTTGAGTTTCAGATTTTGACATTCCATTATAGCTTCCCTTTTAGGCCAATGAATGTGTTTTTCGAGAATCAGTGGACCTGCGAAGCAAGTTTCTCTGTCTACTTAGACTTTCAGTGTAAGATTTAGGGCACTATTTAGGTTTTAATCACAGTGCATTGAGTTTTTGTCATGTAACATTAGATACATTTCAGCTAGCGTCATTCCTTTAGGAATGCCAATGCCTCCCATCAGGCCAATTCTTTTCAGTGCAAAGCTGCGTCATCCTTCCAAATTTGACCAAAAATCAGACCAGTGCTGATGGACGAACAAAGGCTGACAGATTTATACTCACTTCCTCAATTTAGGGAGCTTCGGGATGGGACCACACTTTATTTGCTTTTGTGGCTGAACAGGTGACAGCTCTGTTTGTCGCCCCCTTTTGTTCAGAGCGGAAGGGAGAGCACTCTAATGAGAGAGGAGGCCTGTGGCTCACC
This sequence comes from Xiphias gladius, assembly GCF_016859285.1. Lineage (NCBI taxonomy): Eukaryota > Metazoa > Chordata > Actinopteri > Istiophoriformes > Xiphiidae > Xiphias > Xiphias gladius. The sequence goes on along the minus strand of NC_053421.1, from coordinate 23,354,350 downwards.
ATCTGCCCACTGGGCTGGGAATTGCAAGAGTCATTGGGTTTGCCAGGTAGAAAACATGGAAATAAGCTAGTGGTGCTCCTGGTCTCTCGTTATGTTGGTGATCTGCCAACTGGATCTCACTCTGTCATGCTCATTTTATCTGGTCTTGGTAAAGGACTACTTTTACATCTATTTTTATAAATTGGATCTATACCTCTAGGTCTTATCTGGAGATTGAAAAAAATGCACGCTGATTTGAAGTTCAAACCGAACGGGGAAATTCAAAGTGTCAGGTAAATGCTTAGAGTAGACGATGAAAAAATGGACAAATATATGTTGCATCGGTACAAAGTGATGTAGGCAGGAAGACCTCCAACAAATCATAGTTACCTTGAAAGACTTCAGATGATGTCACAGCAGCAGTTGGTAAATAAAAAATAGAGGGATAGTATAGATAAAAAGTACCCTACAACACTGAGATACTGCATACATTCTGGGCAAGAAAAACAAGAATACAGGTATTTTATGCACCGTACATACACTTAAGAGTATTAAATGTAAGAGGCGAGCACTGACCTCAAAGTCAAGTCTGAATCCTTGATTTATGCCAGCACTCTGCAGTACCTTGGACAGACTGTGTGACTGGATATTGGCATGTCTCCGTGTTTATGTTTGTATCTTGTGTCTATGTGTGCGCGTGTGTGTGTGTGTGTGTGTGTGTGTGTGTGTGTGTGTGTGTGTGTGTGTGTGTGTGTGTGTGTGTGTGTGTGTGCTTGTGTGTGTGTGACACACTGGACTCATCGCAGCTCGGCGCACCATGTGTGGGAGGGGGAGCAGTCATGTTTTAATACCATCTGCTCCTCTAAGTATTTTAGTGGGGCCCTTATATTGTGGTGGACCAATGCGCGTCACAGGCGAACAGCAAAGCGCAAGCTGTGAGCGGGCCTGTTCCGGAAAAATTCCTCCAGTTTCTCCCTCGCACAATGGGCAGTGTTCTGCATATAAGGTTCCTATTCTTTTTCCCCCCGTCCAAGAGCCACGGTGAAGCTCTTGCGCACGAGCCGCAGTTGATATTCACAATGAAAATGTTCTTCATGGCACAGTTGACTGTTTGTGTGAGCAATATCAGTAACGTAAAATGACTCATAAAAGGTGTAGTGGCCTAATTTTAGCAGAGCTGATTGTTCAGACAGCATCTGTATCAATGAAGCGTGATGAGGAACCAGTAATAAGGTTGAGGTTTGATTACCTCAGATAACAGAAGAGGAGGTTCTGCTCCAGTTCCGCAGCAAAAACCTCAGCCAAAGGTCAATATGCACTGATGTACTTCTAGATTACATATCTCCAAGTCTAAACTGAGCTAGGCTTTGTCAGTTGGTTTATTATATTTCTCAACATGTTTTTTTTTTATTGTAATTTTACTTTTAAAGCATTGGTAATCAGTTCTCTGTAAAGTCCCTCTTGCTTCTTTCTTTGTGGTAAAAGGCCACAGAAACAAATATGATATAATTTTGCTCAGCCAAATGCTCGCGGCGTCTCTTCTCACACATTTAACGTACGCAGACTCTCTATACAATGACTACAGTCCCAGCAGGACAAAGAGCAGGCTGAGCTAACGAACAGCCCAGAGGAGATGCTGAGGAAGGTCACATAGCTGCACACCCCACACTGAGAAGTGTGCTGGCATGTGCTACGCCGCACTTGTGTGTAGGGGGGATTATGGCATGCCGCGTATTCGTTTGTACGCAGTTCCAGACCATCAATGCTGCATTCTCCTCTTCAGCTCGTCTCCAGACCGTTTACGGAGGGATTCCCTTGAGGTTAGCCACGACTCGGTCAATGCCATCACTTGGCTGGTGGCCCAACGGCCTTTGGACACAGTGACTCACCCTACATGTAACAATGAGGATGGGAAAAAAAGTTCCACTCGGATAGACAAGTTGCCTTTGTTACTTTTATGTGTAAACTAGGTGGACCTCTGAGTGGAACCATGCTCGTGCTCCCTGCCTACAAACATTCCTCAGCAGGGAATATATTGGATCTGCATATGGTTGGAAAGATCAATGATTAGGCCTTGAAGCCTTTTTTCCATTTCTGAAATTCAAACTTATCCAGACGTGGCTTCAGATTCACACACTATCTTGAGTCTAATTGTGTGATTGAGGCTTTTTTAGTCATGCTTTTAGACAAAAAAACAAAAAAAAAACCTTTATAACATCAAAATCTGTATCAAACTAATGTAAATCTGTAATTTATATAACCATTTTCATCTCACAAGTTCAACGTACCTCCTACTCTATGTATGTCGCTCTAACGCAGCCTCACTCAAAGTGATACTGAGTCATCCTTCCTTCGCTGTCCAGCTTTTGCCCATGTGTCTTGGACAGATCTAGCATGAAAAAGTTCAGTTAATGTCAACATGTTTTGCTCTGACCTCAGAGCAAATTATGATCCAGGCTCAGAGTTAAAGGCATCCAGACGCATGGGACAGCTCAGGGAAATGGTGGAAGAGAGAAAAGGAATGCCGAGTGGGCCAAAGAACAGCTCCAGAAATGCCTGAACGCATATTCAGAGCTGCCCACGACACGTGTAAACCAGAGCTCACACAGAATCCCTCTCTTCCCCTTTTCCTTGTCTCCTTCTAGCATCTCTCTTTCTCTCCCTTTTCTATCCTTTCCCACAGAATCTGACATCTAGGATTCAGAGCAAGACGACCAACTCAGGGAGAACAAAAACAGCAGGAAGAGGAGGAAGAAGTCAGGACTGAGAGGTAGCAGGAGCCTGGTGCTGAGGCTGGTATGAGGCAAGTGTTTTGTGTGCGTGTCGCGTGTGTGTAAGTGTGCACACGTATGCTCTGTGCTCTGTGCCAGCCGTTTGTCTGCCCCATCAATGAGGCCGTTGTCGCTCGGGTTGGTGGTGGTGTCAGTGGCCCTGCCCGGCTGCTCGGCTCTATTCTCTCCCGCTGTTGCTCATGCACGACCTCTTTTGCCTGGACACACTCGCCTGGATCTTCTTTTGTTGCAGTGCAGATGGTGGAGCTTGACGCAACATTGGAGAAAACTTAAGACTGTCACAGACCACAGTGTCAAAATGTGACCCCTTTGAATCACAGATGTTCATTTTTAAAAGCGGCTATAATCAGTATTTTTGTACCAAATGACAATGTGACAGGGTTAGTTGGAACGCTGGACCTACAGAGAATTATCATCCAAATCTGCAGCTCCCTTTGGTTTTGTGGAGCAAGTTTCAGCTCATTGTTTAGCTCTCTGCCAATTTTACGGTCTTAGCTCACTCTCACCGCTCTCATACTGTCATTTTCGGACGCAGCAGGCAGCTGTTTTCAGCAAAAACACTCTAAAAACCAACTGTTCACTACCTGCTCAGCACCAACCAGCAACGACAAGGTTAGCCACTAGCTGGTGAACATAGTGTAGCCGTTAAAGAGCCAGATATTTCCTACAGGAGTTGGTACAGGCCAAAAACACGAGCTAAAAGTTGATAAATATTGGACTAACATTCACCAGCCGGGCAGAGACACAACTGAAAAATTAATGACAATGTTACTTCGCAACTACTTGATCTGTAGATACGCAACTGTTTGCAAACAAGTTCGCCAAATGGTGATTGTGTACACAGCTTGTTTCTGCTGGCCCCGGGTGGCCAAAAAATTCAGTTGTTGCGGGTTTAAAGGTGAGTTGCAAATGGGAAAGGAGAAGGCAGCTATTAAACGAGGATATTTCTGAATTTGAGACTATTTGGCTGTCGAACTGCATGATGAGCAGCATGACAAATCCATGGCCTCATACACTGCCAACCCAACTGAATTTTCCCCTTCTCTCCGTCAACAAGGCTAATATTGGTCATGGATTCTCTGGGGGATGTTGGGATGTGTTAATCGCAAAGCTCTGAAGCGCAATCCACTCTTAGGCCTGCCATCTGCACACACCGGCTGCTGCAGCGCTAGGCTAAATCCTCTAGCTTCTACTTCTGCATGCATTTATTATACATCCATTCCAAAGGAACAGTCATTGCGGTATTAGTGTATATTTTATTTGTATGTCAGATATAGATTTCTTTGAGAACAAGAAAAGTAATAAGTAAAAGCCAGTTGGTGTGTTGAAAATGTGAATAGAAAGAAAATAATGGATAAAGCAATTACATAACATTATACTGATGAGTGTGAAGTAAATAGGTGAAATGTAGTATTTTCTGGTGCTGCATTATTGTCACCTGCATCAGCCTGCAGGGCAGGAACATGACCTGATGCTAACTAGCAAAAACCTCACAGCATTCACAATAAATTCCAGTAATGTCAATTTTATAAAACACTAGCTTTGTTATCAGCTTGCAGATGTGTAATACACGGACGGTACAGCAAAAAAAATATAGTGAAATCTCTAAAACACCTGAACTAGTGCGAATTAAAAACCTTTAATGTTATTAGATTAGCAGTCTGTGATACTGTAAGTGAGTAATTAAATATAACCAAGCTCATTTAGAGATAATCTTACTTACTTGAAATGTGAGCGTATCTCCTATTGAAACAAGATGTTGCAGTGGAACATAAAGCAGGAAGGCATCATTGCTAAACAAATACGTTTTTCAGTCTGCAGCCTACAGTGGTCGGGCTGTTTCAAAATCAGTTTTATAATTATTATTTACTGGAATTCCTCTATAAAAATTTGTTTTTTTATTTTGGCATTTTTGAGAAATAGAAAATGACATGCAATATGATGAAAATATCCTTTCTTAAAATGAATTTTGTTGTGATTTAATGCTCAGTTCTATGAGTTTTCACTTTTTGAAGTTCATTTGTTGTAACACACTGTTGAGGGTGTTTAGTTTTTGCTCAGTCGAATCTGATAACAGTTTGATATTGTAACATTATCATTCTGCTGCTGTGCTTCATGTGATCATTTCCTCCACACTTCAGTTGATAAGACTGAATGGACTTGTTAAGTATGTCAAGTCACTGACTGTAGCTAACCACGGAAGTTCTTTATTTCACATGTTATCATGATGATGTATAATTTCAGCTTCCTTATAGTCCAGTCACAGTATGATAGCATAAGTTTTGCCCTTCTTACTTTTTACAGATACAGATTTTAGAGGTTGATGGAAGTTCAATGGCGAGCTTACCATGTCAGTATTTCTAAATTTGGATTTAAGACCCAGTAACAGAGGAGAGTTCAACCTTGCCTTCCTCCTCTCGCAGTGGTGGAACAAATTCAGGCAGAAGGCCAACCTTCCACCCGTTTCCCGGAGGCTGGGATGTTACTGGCCATGGCTACAGATGGACACCTACGGTATCTTTACATTTATTCCCTGTGCCCATGGAGGGATGGAGGCACAGTGGTCTGTCCATAAAAAAGACTGATTTCAAAGGATTTTTGAGTCCTAGCCATGAGCGATATCTATGGACACCGTTTGATAGTAATTGAGAGTAGGGTTAATATACAGTAATCAGTTGATACTTGATTAGTAATAGACAAGATTAAAATTAAAATGGACTCACCTATTTGGATCCAAAACTTAGTTGATATTCCAGACTTTAAAGGGAGTCAGGTAGAAGGGAAATAAACAACAACCTAGACACAAATCGTAGTTACGTTTTCTCTCTTAACAAAGCTATCTTGTGAAGAACTGTAGGATTTCTGGAGCGATATTTTGATGCTGCCGTGAGACTGAATGGTTAATGTCCCTTTGATTCTGCTCATTTTCTTAGTAAATGGATCACGCAGTTGCATTTGCTGACACACGTCATCAGTAAATATTGTTATGGGTCCCTCGCATACCTCCTGATTTATTTCTAATGCAGAACAGATAGTATCAGTAATCTGATGATGACATGATGTGTGGTGACTGGAGTTTGGCTTCGTGTCCGAGCTCAGCCAACAGTGAGAGTCATTCATTGGTTGGACAATTACGCATGGCAACCATAATGAGTGACTCTACTGAGGGGGCAAACAGGTGCTGACTGACGCTGAGTTTGTGTGTTCGAGTGCCTTACTACAACTCTGAGTGATGTCAATGCCTGATGATGCTGATGTCACTTTTTTCTTTTTCTTTTTCTTTCTTTCTTTCTTTCTGTCTTTTTTTTTTTTTTTTTTTACAGAGAAGAAGGCTGTCAAGCTGTCTGGGTGTGAGTGAACACCCCGTAGTGGAGCTGCTCACAAGCTGTCCTGCAGAGCTTCTGTCTGTTTTTACCATCAGCATTTCAAGGTAAAGCCACAGTCACAAGTCACAAGTCACAGTATTTTAAGACAGTACCAAGCATTGTTAACTTTTTTTTAAAAAGTTCAGTACATCATACTTGATTCCCCTGGCAGAGAGGAGGACCCTGAAGTTTAATCTACGGCATAACAAGGGGAAATCTTTGATGTTATTTTGAATGGCAATGTTCAGTATTTGTGTCATTTGTTACAGTTATACTGATCCAGTATACTGTGTCCACACTGTGTGGTGTGTGTGTTTTGTATTGAAATATTGGGTGACATTTCTAATCCAAATTCCTGTTCTTCTACCTGATGTGGGGTTTTTTCTGGGAGAAAGGTAGTGTATCATGGTGTCTTTTGTAGATAAATACGTTTTGGACTCACAGCTGCAGTGTTATATCAGATTTGTTTCATCTGGGGCATGAAATGAACTACTGTACTAAGACGAATACTGATACAGGGACGCCTGTGATGAGTTATGAACATATGAAATTGGAATTGCTTGTTGGTAATTGCAAAAAAAAGTTTCGTTTTGCAGAGAAACTCTGGGGGAAAAAAGGACACATCGCTGTCCTCATGCATACATCTCCTAATGTGAATTCTGGCTATTTTCATTTTATGAATTCTGTTGAGGGACTAGCTTTTCTTCAGTGGGATGAGAAAATTCTTATTTATTTACTTACAGGAATCACTGAAACCTCAACAATGTATAGTTGTTAAGTTTAAAACTGCTTTGTTTTTCTTTTTGCTTGTTTTTATAAATACAGTCTGCAGAAATTTTTTTATTTTGATGGAAGGTTTTATCCAGCCTTCCTCACAATATTGAGTGTATAAACTGTTTTAAAACTCAGTCACAGAAACATTTTGAATATATGTGTGATTCTTAAAGGTGGATGGTGTGTCTGAGTCATGCAGCAACACCAATGCTGTGAACAAGTCACGTAGATCTTTTTTTTTTTTTCTATCTTGATGGTGCATGTACTGTAACTGAGAGAATGTTATCTGTTCCATAGGTCTATGGTCCAGCGTTGAGCAGAGACCATGTGGTGTTTGGAGCTGCTCTTAACACTGCTGTTGATCATCAACGGTAATAAATTCCTATACCTCTTTCTTGTTTGACAGTCGACATACTGTATTTTTCCATCATGCCTGGTGCTTGTCACCGTGCATGCAGTGATCTTACAGCACTGAAGAGGACTGTTGTGGTCATATTTCACTCAACATTTGTGTCTGATCTTCTCTAAGATGCAAGTTGCCAGTGGAACGTTTGGGTACCTCGGGACATCTCGGCCATGACAAACTCCTGCGTGGTCATCCCGTGCACCTTCATGTATCCGTCTGGCATCAGGCCGTACCGTGGCATTCACGGTATCTGGTACTTTGGCCAGCCCTACCCTCAACTCTTCCCTCCTGTGGTCTTCAAGTCACGCACGGATGTCGTGCACGAGAGCTACAAGGGCCGGACCAAGCTGCTGGGTGACCTGCACCAGAGGAACTGCACTCTGCTCATCAACAACATTGGCACTGAGCACTCAGGGAGATACTATTTTCGCGCTGACCTCGGTGGAGCCAACATGTATACGTACCCAGACTTCGCTGAGCTCAAAGTTCTTGGTAGGTCTCGGTAAATGATCGGAGTGATTGATACAAACACTATTGATACAAATGTAGCTAATGAACCAGAAATATAAAAGTGGTTTATAGCTGACAGTAAAATGACAATTTAATGTAATAAGTATTAGAATATAGCCTTTTATTACTTTAACACAGAGACTGAAATTATGTAATGGGCCAAGTAAGTAAAAATGTATCCATCTTTCAGCTTTAACATCTTATAATTAATATAATTAATGACCAGATTTGTTTACCTGTTAAAGTTGAAGTTGAATGAAATTTGACAGTTCAGTTTAAAAGTTTTAACTTTTCTATTAGAGGAATGAAACTGAAAAAAGTAATAATCATTGTCTATACAAGAAAGTACATTTCAACTCATGTTACTTTGTAGTGTCATGCAAGCTTGCTTTGTATTTTGAAGAAGACACTTCTGAGATCTTTCGATTTAATCTGTAAAGTTCTCTAAAATCTTATTGATTTATACAACATTGTTTTCCAAGCTCTGGTTTTCTGCTTAACTTTAAGCTGCGTCTCTGCATGAAAATAAAATTCGGCTTTACAAATACAGTTCCTCTTAGTATTACTTACCAAAGAAATCCAGTAATGGCTCTTCCATCCTGTCTACCAGATCAACCCAGCATCGACGTCCCAGAGGAGATTGTCAGTGATGAGAGTCTTGAGCTAACATGTTATGCTCCTGACAACTGCCCTGACATGACACCAGAGATCCAGTGGATGTACACCGACTACTTGCCCGACCCAGAGTTCTCTTCTGACTACCTGGAAGAGAGCAACACAGCGGTACTCTCCAGCACCCTCACCTTCACACCCAGACCCATGCACAACGGACAACTCCTGGGTTGCAGGGTCTACTACCCCAACACGACACTGGTTTACGAGAGGCTTATCTCTCTAGACATCAAGTGTAAGTTAAAAAGCACCTCATACCACAAGGCATAGGAGTAAGAATGATGCTTTTCCACCTCTATCTATAGTCTCAAAGGTACTGTTGTGTCTGAAATGCAATAGTAGAGTTCCAACAAAAGAAATAATGAGTATTCATTCATTCAAATGACTCAGAGGTTGTCCAAACTCAAATGTATCTTCTTTAGCGTTTGTGTCGTGCAGTGCCACCATTTAAATTCCAAAAAAAAAGGCTTAAGCGTTTCCACAATTAAGTTTTAAAAAACGTGGAGCTAACAGCAAAGCTAGCTTTCAGGTGACAGTAACTCTACTAAGGGCAGATTGATCTGAGTCAGTTTTTCAGAATAATTCCCTGACATCCAGCAAAACACGAGAAGACCAGACAAAAACAGACTGGATTAAACAAAACTACAGAGTCTACAGCCATGCTAGCAGCACTGTGAAAACGCAAGGTACAGCTGATGTTGATTGAAATAAATTACTTTTGTTAGGTGGGTATTTGGTCATAAACCAAAGTATTGGACAAAGAAAAAAAATTTGACCTGATGATGGTGCTACACAATATCATGAAAGTCGTAACAATTCACGAGGAGGTTGCGCCAAATCTCCTTAGAATCCATCCAGTAGTGGTCACGTTGATCAATCCGGTAGTTGTTTAGATATTTAATTGTGGACTTAAGTGCGTGAACCGACCAGCCGAGAGACAGACTAACATTGCCATCAATAAAACCATGCCGCTAGCACACTGTAGCTAAAAATCTAAGTAGTTAGCGTACCAACAGATGTACTGCATGTTTCCCTTGTATGTGGACACTGCATTTAGTAGTAATCTGTTCAGTTTAAATAGCAGACGTTTAACTTTAATTTAACTGTGTATGCTTCCGAACCCGGTGAACCCTGTAGGAAATGTAGCCCTATTATTGTTCTGCTCCACTCTTCCAAAAAGGCTACGATTCCTACAGTTTGCATTAAATATACTCAAATGTGAAATGATATCGTCCATTTTACTTGTCCCGCCAGATGCTCCACGCTCGGTGTGGGTGAATGTGTCCTCAGAGGTGATGGAGGGCAGCTCTGTGGTGCTGCACTGCGAGGTGGACAGTAACCCTCCCTCCAGGATCTCCTGGATGTTTGGAGACCAGGAGCTGTTGTGGGACACGGCGTCCAACATCTCGCTCCCCCTGGATGATGTGACGCCTGCACAGGAGGGAATCTACACCTGCGTTGGGGACAACGGCTACGGCATGATGAACACCTCACTCTACCTGGCCGTCAAGTGTAAGTCTCTGAGACAGAAGTTGTGTCCCTACTGCATCATACGTACTGTTTACAATTAATATGTAGTAGGGAATCAGGCCACAGCAAGTGACATTAGTCCATTGAAAATCTCAGTATGCACTGTGGGGCTTGGGAGCCAAGAGAAGGCAATGGCAGAACAATAAAAAGGTGTACTTGGCAACATTGTGGAAAAACCAGATTTGTATCCCAAATCCATTAGACTAATAGTATAATAAATCAATGTACTTTTTCGTTTTGTGGGAACGCCAGATGACAACTAGATGATAGATGATAACTGTGACCTTAGAATGCCAATTAAACTTCACAATAAGAAAGAGAAAACAGATTCTAAAGATTTAATACTTTACTTTTTGTTTTCAGAGATCCTCCAGAAGATCTATAACCACAACCCACATTTTTTACTTTTTGCAGCTGTGAGTTTCTTTTTGCATTTCATTTTGCATCTGTAGCGATGAACCTACAGAGAATCATCATCTGAATCTGCCGCTGCCCTCGGCTTTACGGAGCTTGATAGCAAGTTTCAACTCATTGTCCAGCTCTCCGCCTCGCAACTTTATCTTTTTGATTCTGTCTCACCATTCTCATAGCGTCTTTTTACTTACATTCACCAGGTGGCCAGATGCATAACTTTAAATAAATGATAATGTTGCTCTTTAACTGCTGGATGTGAAAAAAGCGAATTTTCACTGTCAAGTTCGACATATCTACTGAAAAGGTGATAATATGTCAGTGTTGCTTCACAGCTGGTTTCTGCTGCCCCCAAGTTTCTAGAGAAATCAGTTATTGCAGGTTTAACCAAATTGTGTCCCTTGAAATGAAAGAACATTGTATTGTGTATTTTTAATTGTGTGAATGATGTAGAGACATTTTCTAAATCTGAATAAGATAAGAAAAAACCCCCCCTGAATTTCTCTACTTTTCGCTGCAGACCCTCCACGTGAGCCCCTGGTAAACAACTCCATCACAGTACTAGAGGGCACCTCGCTGGCCTTGCACTGCAGCACCCAGGGCAGCCCGGCCCCGACCCTCACCTGGCTGAAGGACGGGGAGCTGGTGGGCACCATCACCGCTGACGAGCTGTCAGTGCTGGAGATCATGGCGATCACACCGCAGGGAGATGGACAGTACCGCTGCCTGGCCGAGAACGAGCACGGCCGAGCCAGCAGTTCCCTCAACATCACTGTTGAGTGTGAGTGCATCACTGTTCTGTATTTCACCCAGAAGCTCTGTAGAAAAAGTAGTACAAAGAAGCATCTGCAGTGAGCATCTCTAAAGTGTTATGATCGTATTAAGTACAGTACTCTACTTATGTAATATTGCACTTGCAGAATTTCACAAAACACCTTAGTTTCATTGAGTAAATAAGTATTTTTTTAATTAATTCTTTAAAAAAAACATTTTTGCTTGTTATTTCTTTGACAACAGCTATCTAATGTACACCATCTCTTGTCCAGACCAAAACAGGAAGCAGTAACGTGTAAAAAACACCATGTTTCATGTTACCCACTACTGATATTGTTGTTTCTCACCATGCTGCCTCCTTCAATAGACGCCCCAGTCCTTCTGGAGGAGTCAAAGTGCACAGTGGTGAGGGAGGGTGTCCAGTGTGTCTGCATGGCCACAGGAAACCCCGAACCCATCATCGAGTTCTACCTGCCCGACCTGAACATCACCATCAACGAAACAGATGGCCGGTACAACTTCTACACGCACACGGACGGACACACCTCCACAGGCATGATCAAGCTGCGGGAGAAAGGAGAGCGCGTCGACAACGGCGGCCCTGCCGTCAACGTCCACTGCAGCATCTACAACATGTATGGAAGAGAGAGCATACTTCTGGAGCTACAGCAGGAGAGTGAGTAGAAACTCCTGTTACTTTCGATGCTTGTAGTTATGTTTGATAAAATCATATCAGAATTTCTTCCTGCCTCTTCTCTGTCATCTTCATCTAATTGTGTTTGTATGTGTTATGCAATCTATCCATATTGAAACTAATTTGACATTATTGTAAAGTTTAAAAGGTACGTCTGATGATAATTTTTCTTATCGTCACCAAATCCCATGAAGAGACCAAAACCGATAATGAATTGATCCTGTTAGCAAGTAATGTCTGTGTTCCCAAAGCTACGTATTCCTCTGTGTCATACACCTCCACTGTTGTCCAAAATTTCTTAAAAAGGCATCACACTGTTGCGCTGGGTGACATGTTCCTTCATTGCAACGAACATAGGCAGTATAGTTTATCATGAGTTGATCCTAAATACACTGTTCAGCTGCCATAAATTAAATGTCGGTATAAAATAGTCCCTAATAAATGCACAGTTACGTCCTTTTTGAGTAGCGTCTGCTAAAAACTACATTGCCCAGCCATTTTAGGAAGTTATTTTTCAAAAAATGAAACTGCATATTTGAATATTTACATTATATGTAGGAAGGGATGGACTATTGACACAGACATGGTAAAGGATAATGAGTATTGAGAGACAGACTAACGGGGCTTTCACACCAAACACACAAGTTGACATTGTGCAGAGAAAGGCCATTATTTTCAGTGGAGAGAGAAACTGTGCTGCACAAGCTAACGCAAGGCACACAATGATTTTTCCCCTGGTTTTGTGACCAATGTATGAGTGAATCGACCCCACATAGGCTGACCTCCACAATGTACTTCCAGTGTGATTCTGGCAACGAGACAGTTTTACTTTGACGTCAGAGAAGAATGGTGAAAAAGTAAATTCTCTGAATTCCCCTCAGCAGCTATGCTCTCTGATCCAACTGGGACTCGAGTAAAAAATCCCGAGCATGACAGACATATTTGAGAGGATGTGGATATGTACCAGAGGTGAACGATAATATTGTGATCATTTAGGCTTCTTCCCAGTTAACTCCATAGTGTCCTCATTAGCTGCTTTGTAGAATTATTGTATATGTTGCTTTTCTTTTTTCACGCTACCTTCTGCACACTGTTTTCTCTTGTGCGATTGGTCTGAAATGGGCATAACGCATTGTTGGTTTTGGTCTTATCGTGAGATTTTCATGAGATTCGAGGGATCATGTCAGTGAGGAAAATATAAATGAACATTAGCCTTATCCTTATTTTTTTCCTTCCTCCTCTTCCCTGTACTAATTTTTTCATTACATATGGTGACTTTTGTGACTATGGTCTTATAACACTATATAGTTATAGCACAAATTTTGCCAATTCTATGTGCAGTTAAAAATTATAATCAGTAATTAAGTGGTATCCCCTCCCTTTTAAATTTTGATCACCTTTTTTTTCAGAAAAGTACATGATGGCTGTTATAGTTGGCACCATTGGAGGAGTGGCGGTCATAGCCTTCATCATTGCAGCAGTGAGATACGTTGGCCACAACAACAAGAAGTGAGCATAAATGTCAAACTAATGGATAGGCCAATGCAAGGCAGAAGTAGTAATTTTCCACCCTAAGCATTTTCTGAAATCCAAGGAAACACTTAAGCCTAGTCATCCATTCTAAAACACATTGATGCACATTGTATATGAGTGAATGTAGGAATGATGCGGACGAGAGAATCCTTTCTCCAGAGCAATGGCAGTTTATTTGCAACGACAAGTCCCTGTTGAAATCCTTGGAGATCCACATTGGCTGCCTTGTGGAGTGGGTTAGCAAGTTGGACTAACCTTATATTTTGCAGGCATGATTCCCTGCTCTGACACTGCTTCTGTATCCTTGACCTGCTACGCTAAATACAACCCAAGTAGCCTTCATAACCAAGGTGCTTTATTTTAGCCTCAAGGTAAATTTGGACCCCCAAATTTGCAAGCTTTCTCTGGCAAATCACCCCTGAGGTGGGTGTGAGCTCAGCGACTAAACCCATAAAATAACCCCGTCACTCACAGCCGTAGTTGGCCTCCAGCATAACCTTACAGAGCTTGTTGTTTTAAAATGGATGCCCAGGCTTGGCGTGTCGCCCTGCGTTAGTGGCAGTCAAGACCGAGTCTGATTATGTGACTCCGTCCCCCAGAGAGAATGGCAACCCTAGGCAGGACGTGGTCCTGGAGAACCCAGCTTTGTACTACAGCGCAGTCAAGAAGGACAAACAAAATCTGAGGAAGAAAGTGGTGAGACATGCTGATGTCAATGATTATGATTATAATGAAGGATGGGTTGGATGACCATTCTCAGATTGTTTGGGGTTGTATTTTGTGTAATGAAACAAGTCTTAAATTATGAGACCCCATTTTGACCTCTGAAAATGAGGTATTAAAAGGAATCTCTCCCACAAGCAGTCTAGTAGCTCCAACTTGACCTTTCCAAACACTGTTTTCTCTTGCTTTCATTGCTTCTCTGCATTTTTCTGTCTGTTTTTCTCTCCCCTAACTCTTGCACAGCTTAAGACAGAGCTGTTGGGCTCAAAGTTTAACTCCATTCTAGAGGAGACTACGGTAAGGTTCCTAAACAAATCCCCATTAAAAGCACAAGCCTCAGTGACAGATGCATCTCCTTGCATATCAGCTTCTGTGTTCTGTACACTGCCATTTGTCTCAAAAACTGCCTTCTGCACGGCTGCCTCATTGCTCACACAAACTGCCAGACTAACAGGAAACATCTCAGTCTCCTTGTCAGTATGTTGACCAGTAACCACTAACATCTTTTCTTGATGGTGTCTGTCACACTCTTGTGTCATCCGAGGTGTCACTGGCACCTTGCCATTTGTGCCGCTGATCGGTCCATCTGTCTGCAGGGAGAAGACGGGGATTATCAACCTGTGGGCTCTATGGCAGGACTGGAGAGGCAAGAGCTGAATTATGCTGCTCTGGAGTTTATCGGGGCCAGGCCCAGGGAGGGGGCCTCAGGGAGGGGGGATGACGGCAGCAACTACACGGAAATCAAAGCCAAATGAATCGCGATCCTTCCCTGATCCCTTGGCTAGGCGAGACGCAGTGGCAACCCCGTATCACACATATCCTCTGCCCCATAAACTGTATAATAACCCCCCCCCCCCCCTACTGGATTTCACTCTGCATATGATGAGTCCTTATTTCTCATTTCTTCAGATTTGTCATTTTTGTCACATATAGCATCACTTGATGCAAGTATTCCCCCCTCATTATGCTGCCCCTCCTCCATGGGATGCCCCTTCATACACCACCATTTGGAAAAAACTGGTACTTTTTGGATCAGAGCTGAACCCACCGGACAATGTAAAAGAAGTTATTCAAATTTCTAGCCTCAGTTGTAGTACATGGGCTCTAAAACGTGCAGTGTTAACAAACGACCATGTTTTTGTTGCTTTCTCCATGTTCTTCATTGTGATTGTTGATGTTTGTGTCAAATGACAGACATCTGAGTGCTTGCATCCATCTCACTAGTTCCTCTACATCTGTCTCTTGTAACTGTCATTGTGTCTGCTGCCAGTCGAAGCATCGGGGCAAGGAGTAACCGTGCTTTTTGTTCTATTATCTTTACTGCGTTGTTTATCGAACGAGAGCGAACCCTCTCCTCTCTTTCACTTGGTTAATTACATCCCAAGAAGATAACTGACTGAGGCGGGAGGAGGAAACACATCTCAGAATCTTGGTTCCGCATAATTGTATTTAATGTGTGCTGTGACTCAGTATTGTCTCATAATAAATGGAAAAAAAAAATGTCACCATCACTTTTGATAATAATTGAAGAGGTTTTGTAAATTTAAGTGGTACACTGTCCAGTTCTGAAAAATGTCACAGTTTCTTTCCAGCATCCTGTAGAATGTGTTGAGAATTTTTTTTTGTTGTTGTTTTTTTTTTGCATTGCACCGTGGCCAACGCCAAATGTCTGTCTCATCTTCTGCTTCTTCTCCCTGAGGCATGTGGCCTAGCTCTGTGATTGATCTGGAAAAAAAAACACAGACCTTAAGCACATCATACTTGCGCGTGAGCGGCCAAAGTGTTATCTCTTTTAGACAATGTGTGTGTGTGTGTGTGTGCGCTTGTGTGTGTGCGTGTGCGTGTGTTCATATTGTGCTGAAAGATCACGGGACACTTATTTCTGGGGTCTTTGGGAAATTCGAGCATCACTTCGATTGAGAAGCTGATGCAGGGTTGCATCAGATGTTTAAATGACAAAAAGTGATGCTGACTAGCCAGCTGGTTGTGCTATTCAAAGACATTTGATCAACCCATGATGTAATATCAAAACTCACTAATAGTCTAACTTAATAGTGATGGTGTCAGTAATATATTAATAAGATGTATATTGATAGTGAAAGGGATGCCAGTATGTACAGTAAATACCCCACATGAGTGTTTTGCCAGCAGGCACACATTTAAGTACTGAACTATGATGAAAAGCCAATGTGGCAAATTAAAAACAGTCTCACCACACATCATTCAACCTCCCCGACTGCTGTCTTGATATGAGCTTAGAAAACAGTACCCAGCCTCTAACTAGTGCACACTATAGTCAAAATGAAATCAGAGGGAATGTTTACATGCAGGGAGTAACCTTGTTATTCATTGTGATTGCAGTTTATTTATAATAGTATAATACCTGGTATGTTAATCTATGTTTTCTACAAACCATTAAAGTGGTACCCCAGCAATTTATTATTGCACTCCCATTAAATTGTGTGACTCACAGGAGACAGATTTTTAAAAGGAAATGGTCAGAATTGAAGCAGCCATCCCTAGTATGGGGGTATCCTCCAATATCGTTTGATCCTACATTACCCATAATGAAGCCAATAGCATATTTTCTTTAAACCCTCCCTGCTAGGTAGACGCCCATGTCTTTCAAACTCCATGCGCCTGGTTTTGAACTCTGCCGTCTATTATAGATTTGTAGTCTCCAAGCTCAGGTCTAGATAAACATAATGACATCACCAGGGTTTATTTTTTCAGACTTTAGAAAGCTAATCCAGAGCGGCGGAGGACATTGTACAACTGTTTTCACAGGCTGAGCAGTACTGCCGGTGACTGATACCTGACCGTTATGTCAGTAAGTCCGTGGAGTCCCCCTTTAATACATATGAAGAGTCAAGACCCACCGAGGAGGCTACTACTGTGCGTCTCTGGCTCCCACTCCACTCTACGTCTTCCACTTTGCTTCGCGTCTTGCAGGGCTTTCGCCTCTGTTTCTCTCAAAAGTGCGTTAAAATAGGTCATAGACACACTGCAGCCTTAATTGACTCACATGATCTGTCATTTTCAGACAACAGATAGTAATTTATTGTTATCTTTAATGGGTCCGTTTTCACTTCCATTCAGTTACATATGGTGTGAAAAAGCAAATTTCTATTTATCCTTTGTTGAATGATGGATTGCTTTAACATTGTAAGTCATGATAAACAATTTTTTTTGTCTAAATGTATCATGCAAAACAATTACCTAGTTTGTTATCTCCTAAAGAGATGCTTTCTAAAATACTGAAAGTAACAGCTAGTTTTTTTTTTATCTCCAACGTCATTGTTTTGAACATCGAATATGCAGCTTTTCCACTGATTTTCCCTTCCACAATAGACATGTACTGACATTGACCAAGGCTTTAAAATGTATGTTATGAAACAACATCATGCTGTTGCTGACTCATTTAAAATTAAAGATTAAGTTCATCAAGACAGCAGCATGTCTCCCGTGAGCTGTTTCTAGTTGGCTGAACAATGGTTTAACTAGTACAGAAAAGGCTTCTGATTGTGATAACTCCATAAGGGATAGACTGTGCACAGGTAGCAATGTCTATATGAAAAAAAACAATATTATACCGTAAGTACTAATCAAGTTTAAGCTGATCACATGTACCCGAATGAATCTCTCTCTGCCAAAACCCCAGTTTGAATAAACCATGTTGATGGAGCCTCTGGTTGCCGCTGACATAGGGCAAAAAAAGATGATAAGGATACTAGTATATACGATACTTTTTCTGACATCAAACCATACCCATAATGCTGTGTGGTGCAGGTCTGAGTGTGTTAACTAAAGGTGAAAGACCTGAGATCTCTCTCACCTGATGCTCATCAATGTTATACTGTATGTGACGATGTGATATGCATTGTAATGATTTTTTTTTATTTTTTACCTGCAGCTGAGTGAAGACACCACTGTCACCGTTTCAGCTGTCACATTACAGTTATTGTTGTAACACTTGACTTGCTGCATGTTTCCGTCCTTAAACTTTTTCCTTTACCTCTTTATTGGCATAATCCCTTTTTTTAATCTTGCCTACAAGTCATCTTTGAAATATGTTACACGTCAACATTGTGATAAAATTGACTGAATAACTCTAAATCTCTAAATATAATAGACTTAAAAAAAACCTGAGCAGGTCAACAAGATGTATTGGTATATAATACAAAAAGCTAGTTATCAGTGTTTTTGAGCGTTATTTACACACTTCTAGTCAAAACAGGTGAAAAATGCAGTTCTCTGTGCATGTAAACGAAGCCAGTGTCAACAAGCTATTTGGATTCATATTAAGCTTTTGTTAAGACATTGTTCTTTTGAATTGATGTTGGAGGGTTTCAGATACAGTATGCCGGCTAGCATTCTTAAATTGCCTGTATTCACAAAGTCAGTAACCAGTTCCTGTCTTTAAAACGCCTCATCTGGGGTTTTAGTTTTTATTTTGTCAGTTTTAAGAAAAAAGTAAAAATATCAAAGTCTTACCTAAGCTTATGGCAGTGTGTTGTAAAGCAAAATTGTATGTACTCTACTTTGTGGTGATCATAGTTATTATTATGGAGAGTTTTTTTTTTGTATATATATATGATTGACACAATAATTCAGATCAGGGTTTTGCAATCTCTTTGCAAATTAGCAATGTTAATGACAGTAGGATTTCTGCAGTGAAGTACTTTGCTTGCTCCTTGGTTTTAAACAACTCTTTCACACCTCAAGCAAAATCATCTGTCTTCAGTTCCATGCAAACATAAATAAAGTAAAAACAACATGAAATGGAAACAGTTGATTACTGTTAAGAACAAACTGTGAAACGTCTGTTTCTCAAGCTGTTTCGTTCCTTTGTTTTGAAAGGAACATCATCAAATGACACCCTGTGCCATGCTCTTTTTACTTTTAGTTTGACCAGTTCTACAAGGTCAAACTAAAAAAACCTTCAAAAATAAGGCTTAGCGTAGCTTACTCTGGATTTACTGATGGTACAATGGATTTTGATAACATTGTGTATTTTATAAAGTAATTAATTTAAAGTCTATGTTGTTTTATAGGTGAATTCAGGTAAGGACATCAATAAAGGACAGACATACATACTTTCCTTTTGGGTGTGCAGTGTCCCAAACATTATATATATATATATATATATATATATTATAATTGTATTAAAATGTGGTAGTCTGAGCAGTGGAGTAATAATAGTCAAGAGAGTGAAGAAAACTTCCTTAAAACCTTTACCACAAAGAGGGAAGAAACACAATTAAGTCACTCTGCAGAGAAGTAGCCAGGAGAACGAGACAGAGAGAGATAAAACACAACATTTAACTTATTTAATAAACAGCTTTTAAACTGCTGATGGAAGTTATTCATTCTTCCCTGAATAATGTCATAAAAAGAAAGTCCGGTTTGGTTGGGGGGTTCGAGGTTACTAAATATTTACACGACTGGACGGGGGCCCCGGTACAGGGCTGAGATCATATGTATTGGTTGTATCAGATCTGTTAGGCTGTTGAAAAATTTATTTCAGCAAAGTGTATTCATATAGCACCTCTAGAACAGATAATGTTATTTGTTACTATAGAATATTATCCACCCCATAGGTAAAGTGGTAGCCAAATTTCTTCAAACAACCACAGAATATCTGAACATGCAGAAAGGTGTATTTAAATGTGGACTGTCAACTGTGGAGCTGCCTTTATTTCAGCTTCAGCAACTAAACTTCCTGCACATTTACTGCAATTTTGCGTGTAAAGCTTTTCCTGGGGAGAGAGAGATGGACTGCCGCAAGCATCAAATCAGGATGTTTGTTCACATCTGGGCGACTCTGCTCTTCTCTGTCAGAAACAGCAACGCTGATACAGGTATTCAACTTTACTGTAATCTTGTTTTGATGCCAACTGTAAAGAAATGAACAAAGTAGTTAGCAGTAATTACCAACTAATTAGTAGCATTACTCACAGCATCGATTCACGTACATGGAAACTCCAGGATAAATAGTTATTTAAATTACTCTTTTGTTTTACAGAGACATTATGGTAAAGAAATAAACTCATAAAGCACATTTTAGGAACACCATACTAATACTGTGTAGGGCCTTCATTTTCTGTCATAAACAGCCTAGGTTTTTCATGACATGGATTCCACAAGATTCCTTTGAGATTCTGGTCCATGTTGACATGATCATGCTTCATTTCTGCAGATTTGTCAGCTGCACATTCACGCTGCCAATCTCCCGCTCTACCGCATCCCAAAGTGGTTTATATTGGGTTCAGATCTGGTGACTGGGGAGGCCACTGAAGTTCAATGAACTCACTGTCATGTTCATGAAACCAGCTGGAGACGACTTTTGCTTTGTTTCATAGCTGTTACAATGCAGGAAGTAGGCATTAGAAGATGGTCAGCAACAAGACTTAGATAGACTGTGGCATTCAAACTATAATTGATTGGTATTAAGGGGCCCAAAGTGAGCCCAGAAAACATTCCCCACACCCCTCCCCTCGAGGTTCGATGTGTTGCGCATTCTGAGATGCTTTTCTGCTCACCGCAGTTGTAAAGAGTGGTTATCTGAGTTCCCGTAGCCTTTCAGTCAGCTCCAGCCAGTCTGGCCATTCTCCTCTGACCTCTTTCATCAACAAGGCCTTTTAATCTGAAGAACTGCCGCTCACCAGATGTTTTTTGTTTTTCGCACCATTCCGAGTAAACTCTAGAGACTGTCGTGCATGAAAATCGTAGGAGATCAGCAGTTTCAGAAATACTCAAACTGGCACCAAAAATCATGCCACAGTCAAAGTCACTGAGATCATATTTTTTCACCATTCTGATGTTTGATGTGAAGATTGCACTGCTGCCACATGATTGGCTGATTGTATAATGGCATGAATAAGCAGGTGTACCGGTGTTCCTCATAAAGAGCTCAGTGAGTGTATCTTAAATTCTGTGTTGTGTCTGCTCCACACCGCTGACAACGGCAGTTATATAAAACAAACACAGTCGATTTTGCTGATTGTCAGGACTAGTAGCCTCCCTCCATCATCTATTAAATATCATGGTGTGTTGTCAAAATGTATTATCCTCCCTCCCTGTTTTTCTCTGACTGTTTTCATTAACAGGTGCATCAGTGCGGGAAAGACAAGTCTGTCAAGGTCCATACTGTATCACTCTGACTGATGGAGCAATAACAGCCGAGGCTGGTCTCTGTGTTGTGATACCGTGCTCTTTCACCACTTACTATTGGTTTACACCCCAACATATAGTTTGGTACAAATGTGAACCAACTAAACAAAAATGCGGTGATTCAGACGTAATCTTCCACACGAAAAAGAACAACAGAAAGGTTCAGCCTGGGTTCACAGGACGAGTCTCACTGTTGGAGCCTGATGTGACTTTGAAAAACTGCAGCATCATCATCAATGACCTGAAGGAGTCAGACTCTGGATTATATCAACTCGGAGTTAATGGTGTCGTGAGTGGACAAGCAGATGGATTTACATACGCTCAAAGAGCAACTGTCTCTGTTCACGGTATGAAGAGATTCAACAAATATATACAGTCAATTGGTGTGCCTATGAACTGCACTGACATATTCTGTGTATCTACAGTCTTAATGGGACATAAAGCAATGTTTGGCATTTGTCGACCTCTGTGGGCAACCAGTAGGAACTGCTGCAGTTCCTACTGGTTGCCCCATTGAAATATTTAACAAAGTAACAGGTGATTTTAGCCCAAATTTAAGTGAATGATGACCTTGAGGGTGCTCAACTGATTCAAATCATGGACCGGTCTCCCATTAGGTCTGAGTCAGAAGCCCACATTGATGATTCCTCCGCTGACAGCGGGACAGCAGGCCACACTGACCTGCACTGCTCCTGGTCTCTGCTCTGGATCTGATCCTAAAATCACCTGGACTTGGAGAGGAGCAGGAGAGATGGACTCTCACATCACAGGACTCATCACAGCCAATCAGGAACATACCTCAACTTTGACCTTTAAACTGACGGCTGAACACCACAGTATGGAGGTCACCTGTGAGGTCAGCTTCACAGGAAACACGACTACAGAGGAGACAGTGGTTCTGAATGTGACCTGTGAGTAAAGCAGACAGTACTTTACCCCCTCACATTTACATTTTACCTTGCTGAGTTACATTAGTCATGTGGTTTAAAAGTTCACAAATTCTCTGAGACCTCTTATTCTTCCCATTTAATGTGTTTTGAAAAACATTAAAATTTCTAATTTAATTTCAAATTTTAAAATGATTTCATAAATAGTTCGGAGAGCTTGGGCTGGGGGCTAATTCAGTATTCTTTTTTTATCAGCTTTATTGTATTGTAATGATATGATGACACTGTCTTATGATTCTGCCGAATTCTGTTGTCCAGATCATCAGAACATCATGTCAGCAGTTAGAGTGCTTTTATTTGTTTCCCTTCTTTGTTCCTCTGCTTTGAGTTGCTAATACAGACCACAGTGGGTATTTCATGAATACTACAGAATATTTCATTTTGAGAACTTGTATGTATGTATCTTTTGTAAGTGACTCACAACTGAAATGCATCACCTCAACAGTTATTCGAGCTATGTTATGCTATTTCTTACAGCAGACGTGCAACACCACGGACCAAGTACAGTTCTTCCCTGGGCCGTTGCTGGTGCATCTCTCAGTGTGAATGTCCTCTGCATTATCTTCATAGTGTTCCTGTGGTATGTTTCTACATCTGTATTTTATGCTGTGAAAGTTCTTTTGATCCACCGGTAGACAGACAACAAATAATGGGCCGCTGTTTCTTCTCTCCAAAGGTACGCAAGAAAAACACTGAAACCCAATCAGGAGGACAGAACTTACATGTCACTGCAGAAAACAGACAGATCACCAGAGTATGATGTTATTGCCCGGCCTCGAAATTAACTAGTCTTTACAGGCTTCTTGGATGTCTTTCAGACAGATTAATTGAAGGATTTCTTACACTGGAAACTTGTTGTTGATGCTCCTGTAGCGTCATTCAGTTTGTTTGAATGTCTGCATTACAGGTTTACAAAGATAGCATTTCCATACCCTGTGAGTGCACATTCAACTGATCTGTTGAATCATACTTCAACGTGTGCTATTTCATGAATATGACTTTCTAGAGTCCTTTTTTTTTTACATTTGATAAACCTTAATTTATCCAGAGGAAGGTAACTGAGCATACATTCTTTTGCAAGGCCTTTTTCCTATTCATACAACACGCACTTTCAGGCACGCACTTTTCATCTATTACACTGTAGAATGCTGAAGTCCTGCATCTATTAACATCTGTTTCACTCCCCCTAGGCCGACAATGTATTTCCTTACAGAGAGTTTGTGGAAAGTCAAACCACTGAAGCTTTATCCTGTTTCACAGATTTAAAACACTGAAAAATGAGGATGGATTTTTTTTGTGCATTAAATATAAATTTATAACTGCGCAGTTGTTGTAGTTGTCCCATCAGTTCGAGGTGCCTGAACACACCTTGAACAAAATATTTGTTCAAATCAGCCTGAAAAGTGGGAGCGAAAACTTGATGGAGAAAATTAAAACCATCAGATCAACAGAGAAGAAACAAACTATGAGAAATTCAGTATTTGATTAGATTTCTCTGTTATTCTTTTCAGTGGGGTTTCAAGAACCTGCTGCTCTTCGGGTCTCACATCTTCAAATTTTACATCACAGCCTATCAAGACATTTCAGATACAAACACTATAAGAGCATATTAATGTCAAGCCACAAAATCAAACTACAATTTATTATCAGCATTATGGTTCCGTCGTGTATCATATAAAATATTTACCTCATGTTGGAACTACAGAAGAAATAAGTGGGCTTTACTGTAATCTCTGCTGTGAGATGGCGACTTTATGAATTACGGTTAGGTACATGAATATTTGGACAGTGACGCAATTTTCGTAAGTTTGCCTCTTTACACCACCACAATGGATCTGAACCGAAGCCATCAAGATGAAATAACTGAAAAAACAAAAAACTGAGGGCAGAAAGACCCATAAACAAGCAGCAACTGAAGGCGGCTTCAGTAAAGGCCTGGCAAAGCATCTCAAGGGAGGAAAACTCAGTATTTGGTGATGCCCATGGGTTCCAGACTTCAGGCAGTCATTGACTGCAAAGGATTTTCATCAAAGCATTAAAAATAATCCTCATATTTATTATTACTTTTGAGCCTCTGAGAATGAGGGTCTATATATAAAAATGGATGAAATTGCTAAACAGTTAATGCAATATTTTTGTTAAATGCCTTGAATTAAAGCTGAAAGTCTGAACTTCAATCACATCTTTATGGCTTCAAATCCATCGTGGTGGTGTACAGAGGCAAAACTACGAAAATTGCTTCACGGCCCCAAATACTTATGTACCATCATCTGTAGGCCATCATGCTGTATCGGTAGCTTGTATTAAACAAGTCATAAATTTCTATTTCCCCTTTTAAAGCTGCATTGCAGGAAACAACATGACTCACAGAACTAAAACTGAGCAGTCAGTGTCTGGCTCTTCAGCAGGATGGTAACTCAGCTGCTCATTTGGATCAATGTTAGGTTCACTGTCCTGCTCAAGACAACACTTTGACGTGTCAAAAGCAGGAGCAGGGAATCAAACCACAAATTTTAAAATTAAGGGACGACCCAATCTGGGAGGAAACACGCTGGTTGTAGTTGGGGTATAATCAACGACCTGTCATTTACACACAGCTAAACCGTGGGACTCTTTGCCATGTTGACAGTTTCTGCAGTGGTTGAATAGTAAGTGACTGTAACAGAATTTAAAACCAGTTCTTAGCTGTATACAGTGATACACTGACGCCCTTAAGTGTGAACAGGAAGTTATGCAGAGACACTGAGAGTACATTGATGCCATATAAGGTGAACGCCTACTTTTTATAACGCAGCAGTCAAAATTCATCGAGGTATCTGAAGACGTGCGAAACCTCTTAAGGTGACGCAGGAAGTGAAACCTTTGCTGACTGCCGGAGATTTGCATTCCTATCAGTCCATGTCTGCAAGCAGCCTTCCTCCTCCGTTAAGCCCTGTTGGCCTCACTGCATTCACTTTAGAGACGATTCCAAACACCTGCTCTTCATTTTACCTGTGTACTGTCGACATGCATCAAAGGTTTTCAAAGCACTACGCGTCAACACTGGATCGTAGGGTAAAAATATCACCTGTGCAGCATCACTAAAGCTTTATTCCGTCCTGTTCGACAAATCTGGTGGGGATGGATGATCTCACTCAAACGTTATTGAGGATTCAACCTCAAACTGTCCACACCATGGTCTCATCTTAGGAGTTTTCCAAACAGCTAATCACTTCCTAGAGTTTGTCAGGGCCGCTGTCAACATTACAGAGGAAAATTCTCGTGGTTGCCAGAAGGTATAACACTTGATTGAGAGGTGTTCTAACACTAGTGAAATGTTTTTTGTTTTTTTTAATGATCTTTACATCAGTACACTGAGAATTATTAATAAAAAAAGCACTCCGGGACACTCCGCCTGCCCTGCTAGTTTATGTTTGTAAAAGATCCGGGCAGTACTGGAAGAAGCCGTCGGATTGTGTGCCAACATTGAGCAGTTCCTTGGGTCCCTGAGTGGTGAGTTACTACATCTCCATTTTATGCCTTTGAAGGGTCTGTTGATGCACTGGAGACTTGTATACAACAAATCATTTCCCAGTCTTCCTTCTCTCCAAGGGAATTTAAGAAAAGAGGTGAAACCAAATCAAGAGGAAAGACTTTACATGTCACTGCAGAAAACCGACAGATCACCTGAATATGATGTTATTGCTCAGCCTCTGCGTTAACAAGAGTAATAGAGGGTGGTACCAATCCCTGTCTTCTGAGGACACAGACTGATCTGTTAAATCATATTTTCCACATGAGTAAGGTTTTATGAATATGGCATTTAAATGTAACTGCACCCTATATTTTGCATTAAAAATTAAGATTTATAGCTTACATTTTAAACCTTTTTCTTATCCGGGGAAAGCTGATGGAGCACGCAATATTTTGCAACACCTTGCTCCCATTCACAAACCACACACCCTCACACCTGAGCGATTTCCAGTACAGTCACAGTCATCTATTCTAGCTTGGATTTAGTCTGGAGATCTAAAACAGGCATTTTAAAGTCAAATTAAATCAGATTTTTAAAATAATTTAAAATTTAAAATTTAAAATTGTGACCCTTTATGACATGAACTTGTGGTTGCACCTTTATGTTTGACAATGTAGCATGAAGAGTGGGTTCTCTCCATGAAAAGTAGGAATTTTTGAGGTATGGTACAGTATGAGTAATTGTTGGTGACGCTAAAAGCCATTTTGATTTGTAGATTTGTTACAGTTTCTTCATTAGTTGCATATGTTTGCCACATATCCCAAATAATTAAAAGTCATCATAGCAATTCAGAACTATGGATATTTTGCCCAAGTCACTACTTACTTCCCCTTTTTTAAAATAGGTTGCAGATATGAACCGGACTTACAAAAGTGAGCAGACTGTATGCTGCCTATGACTCTTCAAAGGTTGTAACTACAACACACTGGTTGTAGTTGGGATTAAGTCAACGCAACATTTTGAACAACTAGGACACTCTACAATGTCTATGGTTTCTGCAGTGAGTGTGTAATATGCAGACATATAGTATGTTATGAGAGAACTACAGTCTTTAGCTGAATATAGTTATTATTCAGCCGTTTGTTTTTCAATTGATCAGAAATTTGGAATTTCATAGTGCCATAATCCAGTATTTAAATCAATAAATACTACAGTGACTTTGCTCAGAGCAGTACCCACACGGCACAATATAAACCAAAAAAAAACAAAACAAACAAACTCTAAAATACAAAAGTGCTTTCTACAGGTTGTTCAAATTGAGATATATGATTCAGATACTTTCTCTTTGAATCTGCGGGTATGTAATTCACTTTACCAGTGATACAGACTTCCAACCATGGTTCAGACCATTTACAGAGATACGCAGCAGTTTATGTACTGCACAGTATGTGTTGTGCATCATTGAGATGGTATTAAAAGAAGCCATACATAAGAAATGATTATATAACATTAACACTTCACTTAACTTTCCCAGAGTCGGAAAGTGGTCTCAGACTTTTGTATCCCATATTAAGAAAATATTTTTAAAAATTCTGTGTGAAAAAGTGCTCTGTGCACTTTTTGGTTTTTCTTATTGGGTTCCTCCAAATGACAAGATTTATTTTAAGCCTCACAGGCTTCCCTTTTTCAAGAAGTTTCAGTTTCCCCTAAACTGATGGAGAGAAAGTAAAAAAAAAAAAAAAAAAAAAAGAACAAAACACAAAGCTTACAAAAAAGGCAAGCAGACCAAAAGGGTTTTGTTTCCTTTCGGCCCCAAAAAGAGATGGTACATAATGTGATATTTTTTCTAAATGTCATGTCATATATGTCAGTTTCAGAAGAGGACAAAAAGAGGGAAGTCATAGAAAATGGAGGAGAAGCAGAGTCAGTTCAGAGCAGAAAGGGAAGAAAGACTAGAGAGGAGAGCAGGAGAAAGAAACAGAAAGAGGTAGAACACAACATTTATCTTATTTTATACATTTATATTTATATTTACTGAATATATGATATTTTTCAGTGTTGTTGAGTTGCTCTAAGTATGTTTATACATATAGCACCTTTTTGTACCAGATTTCACAGTGTCAGGTTAGCAAGACCCCGGGTAAAGTGGCAGCCAAATTTACTTATGCAACATCGGTAAACTGAACATTGAACATCCTGTACTAGGATTTGTGATGTCAGCTGTGGAGCTTCCTTTGTTTCAGTTTTGTCAACTAAACTTCCTGCATATTTGCTGCACTTTTACTGTAAAGTCTGTCCTTTGGAGAGGGAGAGTGACTGTCTCAACCATCAAATCAGGATGTTTGTTCTCCTCTGGGTGACTTTGCTCCTCTCTATGAGAGGCAGCAGTGCTGCCGCAGGTATGCATCTTTATTGTAATCTTGTTATGATGCCAACATCAATGGTATTCATCATCAAAATATTTATCCATAATGTACCACAATAAATATTCTTATGAAAGTTTTTCCGACATGCTTCCTAATTATTCTCACTCTGAATTTTGATTACCAAAGGTACAATTCTGAAATTCTGTTGTGTTGTTGGGTCAACACTGTTATCAGCAGCAGTTTTATAAAACAGAAACAGTCATCATTGTATTCTCTTTTTTTATCATTCATTATAGGGCACAGGGTACTGTCAAAATCTACATATCTTCTGTCGCTTTTATTGTGTCGTTCTTTGCATTCAACAGGTGCATCAATGACGGGAAGACAACAATGTCAAGATGGGTTCTGTATCACTCTGATTGAAGGAGATATAACAGCTGAGGCTGGACTCTCTGTTGCGGTACCGTGCTCTTTCACTACCGGTTTTGGCTTCGTTCCCAAAATTATAGTTTGGTACAAATGTGAACCAAATAAACAAAGATGTGGCGATTCTGACATAATCTTCCACACGAACAAGAACAGCGAAATTCAGCAAATTAGGTCTGGCTTTGTAGGACGAGTGTCACTGTTGGAGCCTGACGTGAGTTAAAGGAACTGCAGCATCATCATCAACGATCTTGTTGAGTCAGACTCAGGATCGTATCAACTCAGAGTTAATAGTATCACGTGTGGAGGGAGAGACGGATTTACATTCTCTCCAAGAGCAACTGTCTCTGTTAAAGGTATGAAGGGGTAAAGCAAATATACATAGAGAAGATGTTTCTTGCTGTAGCTGTCATGTGGTTATCAGAACAGTGAAATGTAAACGTTCAGAGCAGAAAACTACCAACAGGTTGACAAATTCACGCTGAAAAACTTTCATAGCCCTGCATCTTCCAACATATGTGAGGCTATCGCATGGTTTGTGCATTTTACATTAAATTTTTACGACTACAGGATTTAAAGATGGATTTTGCTTTGGTTTTTAAAAAAAAGTTCTGGGATCTTGGGCTAATTGGGTATGGATAACAAAAAAAATGTACATTTACACTTACATTTTTTATAGACTTTCATGGAGATATGGTATTCCATCATAATGGTGTGATCATATTGTTTTACTATTTTATACAATGACCTTATCCAAAGCACAATACATTATTGAGCAATTACAGTTCATAAAAGTTTGTTTACATCTCTTTTTTCTCTGGCTTTTAGTACAAACTATTTGAATACTTTACAACAACCTTACACTGCCCAAATCAGGTTATGGCTAAAAAAATGTACCACAAAATGTAGAGCATAACCTATAACACTTGAGCATTCATACAATCTACATTATGCAATTTCTTATGGTAGGTTCTGTGCAACATTGTGCACCTTACAGTGCAGTCCTTCCCTGGGCCGTTGCTGGTGTATCTCTCAGTGTGAACATCCTCTACACAATCTGTGTGATCTTCTTTTGGTATGTTACTACATCTGTATGTTACGCTATAGAGGCTCTGTTAGCGCAACACATCGTTGGCTTACCGGTTTTTTTTTTTTCTCCAAAGGAAATCAAGAAAGAAGCTGACACCAAATCTGGAGGACAGAACTTACATGTCACTGCAGAAAACGGACAGATCACCAGAGTATGATGTTATTGCCCGGCCTCTCAACTGACAAATGTTAGCAACCATCACGTGCCTTTATAGTCTTCTGTGTTGACTTTCAGACAGCTTCACTGAATTATTTCTTGCACTGAAATTCATAACTTTTGGATGAAAATCTCATTCAAGCTCCTGTACCATCATTCAATCAATATGAATCTCAGCAGAACTTGAACTTCAACAAATAAAGTAATTATTTAATTTTTTTTTTTTTTCCCCGAAGAGCACTTTTCAGGCAGGAGGCACAAAATGCTTTACAGGTTAAGGAAGCTAAAGGGCAATGACAGGACATACCACGTGAGGCAGCTGCATGAGCAAAAAGCAGCAATCTATTACTACATAAAAAACATAGAACAAGTAAAATTCAAGATAAGAGAAAACATACGTAAAATAAGAAACTAGCTATGTAAAAGCCATCTCACAATAAAAAAGTATAGTTGTTATGAAAAGCAATTCTTTAAAAGTGTGTTTTAAGATTTAAAGGCAGACACAGTTGGCTACTTTTCTTTGACTGGGCAGGTAAAAATTGATTTGGGTGTGTTGTTATAATTTGGGCTACTTTATGTACCATTAGGGCGGTTTTCACTTATGAAAAGTGAGGCCATTTTCCAGAGGTTTTCAAACTGTAGGGGAGGCGCGGAGGATAGAGCTGTGAGGCAAACACTGCGTGAGGGACAGGTGCATGCAGTTGTAGTTTGGCTCACTCAGCAACATAATCGGTTCCAGCGGCAGCAGTGGCTGTGACTGGTCGTGGAGGCAATTAAAGTAGTAGTTTAGGTTCAGTGTGAGTTACCTTTCCGCGGATATCATTATCTCTAATATCCAAGGCAAATAAATGTCCACAAATCCACCTAGTAAAAAGACACTCCTTATAGCTCCAGAACTTGCCTGAGAATCGTCAGGTTTTTAAGTTTTCTTCCGTATCAAAGTAATTCATTGATAGGTGTCTGTACATCTGATGTTACGTAGCAAACAGAAAACTCTTAGCGGTGAATTCAGCTTACCTAATTTCCAAAATATAAACAAGTGCAGGCAAAAAAAACAAGTCTTCAAATTGTAGCCTACAGTGTAACTCAGTGAATCTATGACAACAATATACTTACTGCTTCTAGTAAAAGTTAATGTCCATTCATATAAGTTAAGACTTTTAAGGTTAAGACTTTTAAATCACTTGACCATTTTGATATCTATGCAAATTTAAGGTCATTACACTATATATATATATATATATATATATATATATATATATATATATATATATATACATACACTGTACTATGCAAAAGTTTTGGGCAATTTAGATGTTTAGATTCTTATTGATCGCACAGTACCATCAGGGAGGTGTCTGATCAGTCCCAAATTCATTCTGCAGCAGGACAACGAGCCCAAACATACAGCCAGAGTCATAAAGAATGATCTTCGGAGACAAGAAGAATGAGGAGTCCTGCAACAGATGGTCTGGCCCCAACAGCGCCCTGATCTGAACATCATTGAGTCAGTCTGGGATTAGATGAAGAGACAGAAGATACTGAGACACCTTGGAACAGCCTACCTGCCAAGTACCTTGAAAAGCTGTGCCCAAATGTACCTAAAGGAAAACTAGTCCTGTTTAAAATCAAAGGGTGGTCGTTCTTTTCACATGTTTTCACAACTTTGAACTCACCCAATCTAATGGAGACTGCTAGGTCTAACTTCTT
This sequence comes from Xiphias gladius, assembly GCF_016859285.1. Lineage (NCBI taxonomy): Eukaryota > Metazoa > Chordata > Actinopteri > Istiophoriformes > Xiphiidae > Xiphias > Xiphias gladius. The sequence goes on along the minus strand of NC_053421.1, from coordinate 23,322,865 downwards.
TAAAGTTTATGATCATTCACTAAACGGTTCCTTGGAGTTGGCTCCAAACCAGTTGACACCATGTCAAAGAGGTCGTCGGTGTGGCTGCATTTTGTTCAAACGGATGACCAAAAACTCGTGTGTAAACTTTGCTTTTTATTAAAATTTAGAAACCGTTGAGAAACAGCAACATTATTTGAATTTTAAACGGTGAGTAGAATTATCAAATTTTCCATATTGCGAACGATATCAGCTCTGTGCTTCTGTAAGACTGCTACCGCAGGTTAGCTAGCGGCGATAGCCTTCGATGCTAACTTGGATCCAGGTGGAAACACAACTCAGAACTGCACCGCATATGTTGACAGGGGCGAGTCGGGCACTGGGATAACCTGGCCAAAATACCACGGAGCCTCCATGTTGGAAGACTACACGTCCGTCCGGATATAATACGACATGATTGTTGGACATGGATGACATGGATCATTTCGCCAACATGAAGGACAGATCGTCTTCATACCCCGGTGGGAGGGAACGCACCTCCCCCTGTCTGCTCCATGGCTTTTCTCAGGGTAAATTTTGCCGCCTTGACTGTGTGTAGCATAACACTACTGTATAATATTAGATGATGCTGCAGGGAAAGATTTTGATCCTTTACTTGAGTAAAAGTAGCAGTAAACGGGCACAAAACACTTCATTACAAGTAAAACGTTTGCATTGTTGCTAATTGTAAAATATCAACCTAAAAAAATACCGTTGTAGTATATGTATAGCTGATGTGAACTACTTTATATGTTGAATAGTTGCAGTATATTTTTTTTTGTAGGTTTAATATGAAATATCTCAATAAGCAAAGTAAATAAGTATATGTTAACAATCAAAGAAAACGTAGTGGAGTGGGTGAAAAGTATGACATTTTCCCCAAGAATTGCAGTGAAGAAGATGTAAAATGGAAAAACTCGAGCACAGGGTCCTCAAAACTGTACTTCAGTACAGTACTTGCACTGTTTACAGTGCAGTACTGATTAAATGTAGCCAGTTATTTCCCACCACTTAACAGTTATCAACACATATCTTTGCTCGAGTATGATTTCTGATCATTTGTGGCCTATAACATGTACAAATCTGGTAGTAGTAGTTGGATTTTTTTATTTTTCAACTTTGCTTTTATGTAACGCTGAACTGTGTAATATGCAAAAACTGTATATATTCCAAACAGATGTGATGTTACTGTATATGTTAATGTAAGCTTTTAAATGTAATACCGGGTTTAAACTTCATCCTGTTTCATCCACTTTTTAAGGCCTCATCTTGCATCTCCATATTTTTTGTGATGTCATATTTCTACTGGCAATAACATTTCTCTCTTTGCTTAAACTGTCTAAAAGGAGACAAGTGCATGCACTAGTTCGTTAAGATAACACGCAGTTTACAGTAGTTCCGTTTTTTTGGAAAGTTACACATTACTTCACATCCATTCCAAAAGAACAAGCAAAGAAAAGAGAAACTTCCTTTTAATATTTTATTATTCAATGGAGGAGGTGCAAATTTGTAATTAGACATACAATGGTTTTATTGTCGACATTTTGAAATTCAGTCTCAAGAAAGGAGATGTATTGCTCAGCAATGAGCGGGGAAACTTCCTGAAACTGCTGTGTTGCACAAACGGGGAAGAAATAGAAAAGTGAGGAGAGGAAGGGTCTGTGCATAGCAGAAACACTCAGCAGAGGGCACGTTGGAGAGAACGAGACAGACAGAGGTAAAACACACCATTTAACTAAAACGTAACATGTCTTTTTGAACTGCCAAAGGTTATGTGATCATAACAATACTTTTCGATATTCCTGGCTTTGCTGGTAAACTTAGGGTGGGCTGTGCTGGCGAAAGAGTGGTTGGGGATGGGACGGTTGAGGATAGTCTGTACTTTTTACAGATGGTGCAGTCAATGATTCAGAGGGCTCAAAGCTGGACAGGGGTCCTGGAACATGGCAGGGATTAGAGATATTTATTGTTTCAGAGATTTTGTTGTAGAGATTATTGTAGTTAAATTCATTTATTCATGACCTTTCAAGACCAGATGTCACAAAGTGCTTTACCGTTAAAAAAAAGGTGATGGTGGTCAGACGCCTGGGTAAAGTGTGCTAATTTTGCAACTATGCAATAACTGAACATGCAATATCCTGTTTTAAAATGATAACGATATCAACTGTGAAGTTTCCCTTGGTTCAGATTCTGCATGTTTACTGCATTTTTAGCGTAAAGTTTGTCCTGCTGAGAGAGAGACATTAACTGTCTCAACCATCAAATCAGGATGTTTGTTCTCATCTGGGCGACTCTGCTCTTCTCTGTCAGAAACAGCAATGCTGATACAGGTATTCAGCTTTACTGTTTTCTTGTTATGATGCCAACTGTAAAGAAATGAGCAAAATAGTTAGCAATACTTTACCATGATAACTGTCCTTATTAATGTCCTCCTGAAAAGCTTTACATTTATATGTATTAAGATTTCCCCCCAGAATTTACCAGCTAATTACACATTATTAGAAACTTTAGGTCAAATAGCTATTTAAATTCCTCATTTGTTAACCAAAGATATTATGGATAAAGAAGCATGTTAAATGCTGAAATTCCATTGTGTTGTATCTGCTCAACACTGCTGACAACGGCAGTTATATAAAACAAACACAGTCAATTTTGCTGATTGTCAGGACTAGTAGCCTCCCTCCATCATCTATTAAATATCATGGTGTGTTGTCAAAATGTATTATCCTCCCTCCCTGTTTTTCTCTTACTGTTTTCATTAACAGGTGCATCAGTGCGGGAAAGACAAGTCTGTCAAGGTCCATACTGTATCACTCTGACTGATGGAGCAATAACAGCCGAGGCTGGTCTCTGTGTTGTGATACCGTGCTCTTTCACCACTTACTATTGGTTTACACCCCAACATATAGTTTGGTACAAATGTGAACCAACTAAACAAAGATGCGGTGATTCAGACGTAATCTTCCACACGCAAAAGAACAACAGAAAGGTTCAGCCTGGGTTCACAGGACGAGTCTCACTGTTGGAGCCTGATGTGACTTTGAAAAACTGCAGCATCATCATCAATGACCTGAAGGAGTCAGACTCTGGATTATATCAACTCAGAGTTAATGGTGTCGTGAGTGGACAAGCAGATGGATTTACATACGCTCAAAGAGCAACTGTCTCTGTTCACGGTATGAAGAGATTCAACAAATATATACAGTCAATTGGTGTGCCTATGAACTGCACTGACATATTCTGTGTATCTACAGTCTGAATGGGACATAAAGCAATGTTTGGCATTTGTCGACCTCTGTGGGCAACCAGTAGGAACTGCTGCAGTTCCTACTGGTTGCCCCATTGAAATATTTAACAAAGTAACAGGTGATTTTAGCCCAAATTTAAGTGAATGATGACCTTGAGGGTGCTCAACTGATTCAAATCATGGACCGGTCTCCCATTAGGTCTGAGTCAGAAGCCCACATTGATGATTCCTCCGCTGACAGCGGGACAGCAGGCCACACTGACCTGCACTGCTCCTGGTCTCTGCTCTGGATCTGATCCTAAAATCACCTGGACTTGGAGAGGAGCAGGAGAGATGGACTCTCACATCACAGGACTCATCACAGCCAATCAGGAACATACCTCAACTTTGACCTTTAACCTGTCGGCTGAACACCACAGTATGGAGGTCACCTGTGAGGTCAGCTTCACAGGAAACACGACTACAGAGGAGACAGTGACTCTGAATGTGACTTGTGAGTAGCACACACTGTACTTCATGCTCACATTATGTTTTTACTTTCTAATATGGTTGCTAAGAGATGTGCTCTTGTGTCATTTCTGAGGGTTTTCTGAACTGTGCTGGATTTTACAACATCAGCTGTGTTCTTGCAGGATAGTTGAGAATTTAGCAATTTTATGTGATTGTGCAACATTTCTTTTTGTCTCACAGATGTCAAGGAAGTTAGAATCACTGGGAATACAAGTGTAAAGGAGGGTGAGACTCTGAATCTGACCTGCAGTGTTGAAAGTTTCCCTCCGTCACGTATAATGTGGGCTAAATTTTCCGACATTCAAAATGGAACAGAACCCAATTTGCAGAATGACACATTAACTGACCTGCAGAACGACACTGAAACCTACGTGCAAGAAGAAAGTGGAATGGCAACTCTTTCCATCTCTAACGTGACGGCAGATGATTCTGGACTGTACATGTGCACAGCAAAATATCTGAACATCACCTTGAGGGAAAATGTTGATGTAACAGTGATATGTAAGTACATTGAATGACGTTTTCAGACAGTAAATTTAATTTTTTTATTTTTTTAAATTGCAGGACTACTACTATACTGACATTTACTGTATTTGTTATAGTTTTTCTATTTTAATTACATTTTTACAGAAGTCCTTGGTTGTCAGCCTCACTGGAGCCACGTTTAGAATAATTAAAACTGGTGTTATACGTTAAGGCCAGTCTGCCACGTTTTGAAATGTTGTAGACTTCAGCACCCTCCAGTGGTAGAATTAAAAAAAAATACACTGGCAGAATGGGTACAGTGCATCCATCTGTTTTCTACCTCTTTATCTCATCTTCAGTTCAAATATTTTGTTTAAAATTTGCTTCACAGATATGAGAGAACCTGGGATCACTGGGGATACAACTGTTAAGAAGGGAGATGTTCTGAACCTGACATGCAGCGTTGAAAGTTTCCCTCCATCTCTTATAACGTGGACTAAACTTGGCTTCAACACAACCTTTCACGACGGAACTGACCTGCAGAGCCACACTGGATCCCTCACACTTATCCTCCCTAATGTGACAGCAGGACATTCTGGGCAGTACATCTGTACAGCAAAACACCTGGACATGACTGTGACTCAATATGCTGATGTTACTGTGACTTGTGAGTACACTGTGATAATCTTTTTGAAAAGGAAGTTTATGTTCACATTTTTCACTATGAGCATTTTGTTGTGATGTTGTGATCCTGCTTGTGCGTTTACAGGGTTTTCAAAGATCTTAAAGTCTGGCTGTGAGGTTCAGTCAGAGGTCCTGACCTGTGAGTGTATCAGTGAGGGGCTTCCTTTACCCACCATCAAATGGCCGCTGTTGAAGAACCAGACTGAGTACTTGGTCATTACCACTGTATCCAACTACACAGTGAATAGCACCATCATCCTAACTGTAAAAGACCCCTGTGACATTGCGGTTGAGTGTGTCAGCAGTAATGGAAATGCGGAAGCAAAAGAAAACCTCATCACCCGAGTAAACTTGCCTGGAAAAAACAGTACGTGTTCTCTACAACAGCACTTGTGCTACTTTAGACCACTGCTTTATGAAATTTTTAGTACCACTTTTACCTCTCCTTTATTCAGACAACTATTGGGCAAGCTATTGCATGTATATTGTCATTTTGAAAAACATGGGCATCAGCATTTTTTCCTTTTGTTCCTTCTTATTGCAGATTCGTCCCTAAAGTTTTTAAAAATTGTTTCACGGTTGGAAAATATCATTGCCTTTTTGATTGGTGTTCTGCTTTCAACAATCATTTGCTGTTTGGCAATACATTGGCACAGGTACACTATTAATTCCATTAATTAATTTCCTTTTTTTTTTTACTGGATAATAATTATGCATACATTTAAATTTGTTGCTATTTAAATTTTTTTTTCTTTCCCAGAAAAAAACAGAAGAGCCCTGGAAAACTGGATGAGACTCTGGAGATGGTGACCAATCAAGAGGATCCACTGGTATTTATATAGCTGTTCATCTAATACTGTATATATTCTTTTCTTCAGAATTGTCTCCAGTGTTAAAAATAGTTTGAGATAATCCATATCTCTCTTTCTAAAGTGTTTTGCATGTTTCAGTCCATTTTCTTCAAGAAATGTGTACATTGCAATATTGCTGATCATTTTGGAGAACTGTGTGTATTTTAGATCTGTGAATGTGGCTTTCATTTTTTACCCTTTCAGTCATAGATACTTTATTCAAGGAACTGACCATAATTAACAAATGGCAATACAGTTACATTGGAGGGAGCTGCAGCATCAGCAGATTAATAGTGACAAGTGTCAGGTTTTACAGGCTGATTTGTACACCTGCATTTTGGTGATTGGACGTCATTAGTCAGCTCGTAGCCAAGCAGTTGATGAATGAGCCACTGATGATGAAGTCTGAATGAAGCAGCTCATTTCAATCACCTCATGCAAGCATTGCTTCAGTGCTCTGCCTTTATTTAATTCTATGCTTCATTCACTTCATGCATGAAAATCAACTTGCAGTGGGCTGAAACTTGCAAACTTGAGACACTGAATATTCTATCACAGTCAACGCCATATATTCTTTAATGGCCATAGTTCCGTCTTTGCTGCTTTGCATTTCACTTGTAAGTACAGTCTGATTTGAAAAGACTGCCCTGGATGACTACGTAACAGTAACCTAGCCTTCATAAAAAAGCAAACATACATTGTGATGGATAACAGTAAGTTTCAAGTTTTGCTTTGAGCTGATTTAGAAACCCTTCAAAAATGAAAGGACTCATTGTAGACTGGGAGAACAGAACATGGTTATGACTTGAGAAAAACGGTTGGCGGTAATGTAAATATCCCAGACAGACAGACTTCATACATAGTGCACCCAGTTTTTGGGCTTGTAGCAGCTGTCGAATGAGTCATATCATTTACATTGTACTTGACAGATATGTTATGGTCAAGCAATAGAAGATGATCAGAGTCAGGGCCGAGAGGGAGCCGAATACGACACTTTGGCAGCAGAGAAAACAGCCCCTGAACTCGACAGTGGGCCAAAAGACGTGGAGTACGCCAGCATTGATTTCTCACTGATGAAAAGGAAGAGTCCCAAGGAGGTAGCAAAGCAGAAAGAGACCATAGAGACGGAGTATGCCGAAATCAAAAAAGAAGTAAAAGAGGAAAGAGAAGATGATGGTCGAGAGGAAGGTGAAAAGTCGGAGTGCAAAGAGGAGGCCATTATAGAGGGTGATGAGGAGCCGAATCATGTCCCAGAAGAGGAGGAAGGGGAGGACCTATCAGTGTACTCCAATGTAGAGGGTATAACGGGTGACATGTAAGGATTATGTTGTATTTTGGAGTTGCTTGAGGATAAAGTTTCTTTGCCCTCATCAGATGTTATGGATTGAAATGATGGACTAACAATGGAATTTTATTCTAATGAATGGATGACATTCCCGTGAACAGTCTCTACCACCAGCGCTATGGTCTTCAAACGCCAAATTCAGCCTGTGATATACTGTGACTGAGTCACTTCCCACCTCTACATGTTAGGGGCTGTGCACCTGCATTTATTTAACCAAAGGTGGACCGGAAGTTGGGCAGAATTTCCTTATTCAAGTGTTACTGCAACAGTCAGTCCACCGCCTTTGGTTCAGACGAAATTATCTGAACTATCGAACAAATGGCCTTGAAATTTTGTACAGACATTATCTTTCCCCACAGGATGAATTGTAATAACTCTGGTGATCCCTTAACTTTTAATCTAGCGCCATCGTGTCGTTAAAATTTGTATTTGCCCAATACTCTGGTTCATGTCGAAGTGCTGCAAAAATAATATCATTGCTATCAGCCTACATTGCACTTCGTGGTTAGTCCTCATAAATGAATGTTAGTAGGCTAACATGCTAAACTAAGATGGTGAATATAGTAAACATTGTACAAAGTCAACATCAGCATGTGTTATCATTGTTAGCCTGTTGGCATGCTGACATTAGAATTTGGCTCACAGAGCCGCTGTCATGGCTATAGACTTTTTAGTCTTGTTTCATTTTCACTTGGAGTGTCCACAGCAAAGAAACTCTAGGAGTAAATTGACATTTTTTCAAGTCTATCTCAGTATAATACTCACATGGCCACAGGTACAATTGAAAGAGTTAGATCCCTTCCTAAAGTAGTTCTAATGTAAGCATTGCCACCTACGGACCTCATTCGGTGCAAAAAAAGCATTCAAACATCAACCTTTATGAAACTTTAGCAGTCTGAGTTAGACGAATCAAGTGGGTGTCTTCAAATATATATCCAAAATTTGTTTCTGTAATATAAAGTTCTCTCTTTCTGTCCTTGTTTCCTATTGATTTGCAGTGGAGGGATAGTTAACACAAAGAACAAATTTTGTATTAAAAAGATAGTAAAGTGATATTTCAGTTGCAGTAGTTTTCACAAATGTATTTATATTTTAATTATGTTTTATTTTTTAGGGATTATTTACAAATCAGTGTAATATCTTTTAGTTTAGTTTTTTTATCTTTTAATTTAATTTTTTTTTGGGCAAGCTGATTGGCCTCATTTGCTTTTATAGTTCTGTTAATAAATTGCTTCCCCTTTTGAAAATTGTGTTAAGACTGAATCGGACTGACTCACAGTACTCAGAGGGAGCAGTTTTTGCTTTGTTTTGGGTTTTTTTTTTTTTTTTTTAAACAGAAAACACGTTTGTGTTTGGGGCTAAAACCTTGAGTTGTCAGAGACAACAAAGCCTTTCTTATAATCTGCAATATCCACAGCTTCTGTGCGAGTTAAGTGAGAGTTTAATATGCCGGCATATAGTAACTGATAGGGACGGCAACAATTCGTAGTTATAGTAGTTACTGCCTGTGTGAAAAGGAAGCTGTTAAAGATTACAGTCATGCTATATCGGGCAATATTTAAATGAGGAATCGCTTGAGTGACTTTTCTGAAAACACAACTGTGAAGAAAACTATGCACAATAAACCAGTGGACCATAAAAAAAACATACTGTTACAAATACAGATGTAATTTTCAAAGAGGCTGCATGCAGTTGAAATTAACAACTAGGATGAAACAATAATTTCTTTTTGAATCTGCAGGTATTTAATGCAATTAATAAAGGATGGGAGTTGTCTTTTTGCAAACATGAACAAACTGATGATTAAACTAATCATCGTTTAGGCATATATGTATGGTTCCCCCTTTTTTTCAAAGTGTCTCACCCTTTTACAGCCATTAAGATCTTAAAAAATAAAGACTAGTTTCATTTCATTATTGAGTGTTAAAGCTGCACTTTCTCAACTGGATATATTTTATATAATGTGATATAAGGAGGTTTTAGCTGTGGTAGTCTACGGAGAGAGGAAGTAGTGGTCAACAGTGTTTAGATAAACTTCCTGGAAACTTGTTGTAGCGCAAAGGGAAGAAGTGCAAGAGGAGGAGGAGGAGGAAGAAAGGTCAGAGTCAGATCAGAGCAGAGATCACTGAGGAGAGAAGAGACAGAAAGAGGTAAGACACAACATTTACCTTATTTTTAAAAAAGTTTAAAATTGTTAATGGAAACTGTAGAGGGTATTCACGCTTCCCTAACTAAGGTAATAAAATGCTTTTTCTGAAATCTTTGCACAATCAGTCGGGAAAGTCTAGGATTTGGGCGACTATAGATTTTTATTTCAAAGCTGTTTTTGAGCCGTTAAAGATAAGTAAAGCTAATTTATTAGGCAGCTCTCTGGAACGTGCTCCAAAATAAAACATTTCAGAGTCTGTAAAGAAGGATGGTAGCTAAATTGATTAATATAACTACTGACTCGCTAGAACATGCAGCATCCTGTATTAAAATCTGTGCAGTCAGCCGTGGGAGCGTTTCCGGTCCAGTTTCATCACCTGAACTTTGCGTTCTGATTGCATTCTGCGTGTCATTTTTGTGTGTGCTACTGGAATGAAGCGCTTGTCCTGTGGAGGGAGAGACTGACTTTCTGAAGCGTTGAAGCAGGATGTTCGTTCTCATCTGGGCGACCCTGCTCTTATCTGTGAGAGGCAATAATACTGGCACAGGTAGAGTCTGTATCTTTATTCTTACCTTGTTAGGATCCGGGATATTTATATTTTGAAGCTGCTGATGACACTTTCAATGATATAAATATTTTGTTAAACCAATACCCATTCATTTTAATTTCTGTGTTTTGTAGCTAGTTAAAACTAGGATGATCCACAATATCTGTCCATTATCTCTTATTTCTCTATTTAAAACTTCTTTCTTTTTTCCCCCTCTCTTCATTAACAGGTTCCTGCGGAACCTCTAACCTGTGGCATTGATAGTTTCCCTGCCTCTTTTATTAAATAGACTCAGTCTGGCTCTAACAAAAGCATGTGTGAGAAAAATGAAAATGAACTGCAAAAACACAAGGAACTAGCCTCTCTTACCATCCCTAATATGGCAGCAGACGATTTTGGACAGTACATCTGTGCAGCAAGGCATCTGAACTAGTGTTAATTTCGTTAACGAAAACAGTCATTGACTGTTTATCAATGATCTTTTTTTTTCCCCCCGTGACTAAGATGAGAAGATGCCGAGACCGCAGCGTCACTACCTGTGACTATATCGACATGCAATATCATTGACGAAAAAAACATAATGGCATAATCAAAATGTCCTTCTTTGAATTTCTCTGTTCTTCATTGTCAGATATCTTCATCATTATCAAGTCTAATAACAGTGTATTTATCCTGTAGTTGATTGGACTCTAACCAAAATAATCCTTTTAAAAAAATGTCTTACATTTATTAAGACATTTTTAAGGGTTCCACGTAGTTTTCGGCCTCAGTCTGGAGCCACATGTTTAGAATAATAAGGAACTATTTTGTCAGATAAATTCTAATTCTTGTCTTAAAGATGGGAAGAAACTTGTGATCGCTGGAATAACAACTGTTAACGCGGGAGATACTCTACATCTGAACTGCAGTGTGAAAGGTTTCCAGCCATCTGAAACTATGTGGACTACAGGCTGTTCCAAAAACCGGCGAAATGAAACCAAAATCACCCTGCAGAATGACACCGGAATGGCCATTCTTGTCATCTCTAACGTAACAGCAGAAGATACCGGACAGTACATCTGCACAGCAAAATATCCGAGCCCCACTCTGACCATGCAGATCGGCGTGACTGTGACTTGTAAGTGCTGTAGACAAATCTTGTTAGAAAGTAAAATGATTTGCATATTTTTTATACATTAAGGAATAAGTAGATACTTTCTTTGATGCAGAGATTCTGCTTTTTTTGCAGTGTGTCCAAAGATCTCGAATAGCTCTGGATGTATGAATCAGTCGAAGGTCCTGACCCCTGTGTGCATCAGTGAGGGGTTGCCCTTACCCACCATCAAATGGCCGCTGTTGGGGAACCAGACTGAGTACTCAGTCATTACCACGGTGTCCAACCACACAGTCGATAGCACCATCACCCTAACTGTAAAAGACTTCAACATTATTGTTGAGTGGGTCAAGAGCATTGACGGGAGGGAAGCAAATGAGAACATCGTGATCACCATACATGATGTAAGACAAGAGGGTAAGTCTTCGCAACTGCTCTGCTGACATTTTCAGTTATCACTGAAATCCAAGAAAAAACAGCAGTGACCTCGGTTATGTTTTTCCCTCTTGATTCCAGATCTACTCACAAAATTCCTAATAACTGTTAAACAGCCCCAAGTCATCATTGCGTTTTTGATTGGGATACTTTTGGCAACCATCTGCTGTTTGCCTAGAAAATGCCACAGGTACACTTTTAATTTTGTTATCCTTGCATCACTGAGCTTCTTTTTGACATTCATGCATTGCCTTTCTTCTCTTTTTTTGTCAACAAGAATGTCAGCCTTTATTCCTTTATTACGATCAGTGATAAAGGATCATACCAGTGTTTTAGCATGTTTTGGCCAATTTACTTTTGAATGAGTTCTTCCTACATCCAGTCATACATCCATATACTTCCATACACATGTAGTATACACAATCGGCTTGCAGAGACTAGAGACTTCTAGAAAAATCCCGTTTGCTACTGTTTTTGTCATGGATTTAATATTGTGTTCGTAACGCAATGCAGATTTTACAAGTCAATCTGAACTAGACTGCTTCTAGACTGCTTTCTGCTCAGGTCCATGTGGGTTTGTAACTTTTTCTTTGTAGCACATCTCAGCAGGTGGTGGGTGAGAGGTGGGGTACACTTTGGACACATCACCTGACTATTACAAAGTAAACAAACATCAAAAGAAAATGGTCGTCAGTCCTGATTACCTGATTAAATAAAGGTTATAATGATGTAAAGGTCATCAGGCGTGGTCCTTTTAAAACGCTGTTCTAAGAGTGACTTTATTCCCATAATACTTGCTTATTAATTGCTTTGTTATTTGTTAACATTTGTCACTGTTTAATTACATTTCTCCCCAGGAAAAAACAGAGGATATCTGGAAATCTGGCTGAGAACCTGGAGATGGTGACCAATCAAGCGGTTCCACAGGTATGTATATTACTGTTTATAGCAAAACAGCTTGTTACGATATATTAGTTCAATTATAATTAAATGTTTGCTAAAATATTAGTCTTGTGTTAACACATGCGCTTCCATCTTTTTTTTTTTCACAGAATAAGAAAGATCAACTTGCAGGGACTAAAATGTGTTTGAGAGATGTAATCCCAAACGTCTGCTTTTATTGTCACACTACTCTCATTGATGCATTGTAATGCAGTTGTATATGCATTAGTAATTAGTAATCTAACTAGGACTAAAATAAAGACAGACGTGATCATTTGATGGATTACCTATAGTATCTCAAGCATGTTTCACATCATTACATGCTGATTTTCAATACAAAGGGAATTGAATAGAAACCAGGTGCAGCCTGGAAGATCAGACTGAAACAGACTGAAATACAGATGAAAATATTTAGTGTCACTAATGGAGAGGAGAAATTGTATCTATTGTACAGAGGCTTACAATTGTCTGGGATGCGTGAGATAGCAAATGACTCATCATTACTACGTTGTGTCTGACAGATCGATGATGGTCAAGCAGTTGAAGATGATGATGGGACCCATGACCAAGAGGCAGCTGAGGGAAGAGCTGAGGCTTCTGGGAAGTCTGCCCCGAATGGTGACATGGAACCAAAAGAGGTAGAGTACTCCAACATCGACTTCTCCATGATGAAAAGGAAGAGTCTCACGTGGGCCAAGGAGACACAAGAACCCACAGAGACGGAGTACGCTGAAATCAAGAGAGAAGTAACACAGGAGAGACAAGACAATGGCGACGAGGAGGTGGAAGTGCTGGAGGGCGACGAAGAGGAGGAGGCGATGATAGGGGAGGATAGGGAGACACATCAGTGTATGCAAGCAGAGGAGGGTGGCGAGGCTGTGGGGCTGTATTCTAATGTGAATGAAATAATGGCTTAGACTTGACGACTGTGTAGCTCGGTCGAGTTACTTAAGGATACATTTCATTTTTTTTGTAAAAATTGTTGAAGCATAGAGTGAGACGAACATAACGTTGCGTAGAGGATGGAGGATGAGAGCAAGACGGGGGTGGATGTAGCACAGAAATTAAAGTTCAGATATGATGCAGGGTGGTCTGTTAGGAGAATGATATGGGCATTTTTTTGCATGCTTGTGTGTTTGCGAAGCTGATGTAGATTTTTTCCCCCTTTTTTTTTACAGAAAGGATGATATAGAAATGATATATGTAAAAAAAGATGCAGACAAATGTTAGACAGAGGTGTATTTTAAGGGTTCTGGGCAGAAAGGAGGTGGGATGGCAGAATGGACTGAATTCCTGGAGAGAAGTTTCTCATGTAATATGTACTGATGTGACGGCTTTTCAGTTTGACATGTAAATCACACTTCTGAGTGTGGTTTTTTACCACATCACTGTCATTTTAGCCTGGGATTAGCGGACGTTATTGAGACGTCAATAAGTGCAACTCCATTCACTTAACTACCACTCCATTCTGACAACAATATCAAATGATGCACATTTCATGTAAATATTAAATCCATACTACTGCAGCTTTACAAGACTGATCCCCCATCAAGCCACCCTGTGTATAATTACTCGAAACATAAGCCTGGTGCAAAAGTAAAAAACTGTTTGAATAAAACATCAAATTAAAGGAAATATTTTTACACTTTGCTGTAGAAATCTTTGTATGCAAACATGCTTTGATGTCTCTCACTCATAGAGACTCTTTTAGGGAGAATCAACAGCTTTATGTAGCAGTTACGCTCTTTAGAAATAAATGCAGCTGATATTACTTTTGAATAAACTGTGAGTTAATGTGTAACTACTATCAAGACATTGATGTAGCGCACAGAATTTCCGTGTTAAAATGTTGTTGTGTCCTTTTTTGCATGTTTTTCGATTGAACTGCTCCAAACAGATTTCTGCCGTGTTCAAGGAAAAGCTGACCATGTCAGGTGTACGTGAGCAAGACACTGAAACCTAAATAGCTCCCGATGGTCAGGCCAGCGCATTGCATGCGCATTGATGTCATCAACATGAATGTGAATATGAGGCAAATTATAAAGCGCTTTGGATTGCTAGAGTTTTGACCTCTTCAGACTTTTTTACCTTCTCCGCGCACCTTGAGATAAGGTGAATTTGTGCCTACATTCCCTACTGTGATTAAAGTGCTATATGAATTCAGTAAATTTATTTAAAAATGTCCAACTTTTTGTCCCGCTCTTTGCCTAAGCGTCACTCTGTCCCTCTGGCTGTTTCTCAGCTTGACACAAAAACGAACCCAAACCGTATGCGCTGAAGAAGTGTCACCAGTATTTATTCTTCATTTTCAGTCTGACACAATTTAGGAAGCTTAAATGGGCATGATTTCACAGATGTTAGTTCAAGTTTAGTGCCTAATCATGACAACAGGAAGTTACCAGAGACACTGAAAAAAAAAACTGATGCAAATTTAAGGAAATACCTACATTGACTTTACTGAGAATAGAACCTACAAATATGAGAACTCCACAAATACCTAAGTGGTTTATAAGAGGCTGCATGGTGCTAAAATGGAGAGACATGATGAGCACAGATACTTTGCATTTGATTCTGCAAATATTTAGTGCATTTACTAGTGACAAAAGTTCACACATGAATAAACTTGTATTCTTTGACCATCACTAGTCAACCTGCAGATACCTGATGAGTCAGTTCTACACTGTTGGGCACATCACATTTTGCACAGTATCTGTTATGCAATATACTGTACAAGGGAAATGAAATGAAAGCTATATAAGACCAACGATTTCCATAGTACAAAACGTAATGAGTCATACAGACATACAAAGAAAAGATGCCAGTTGGTTGGTGGGTTTCTCAAGATGAGCAGATGGATTTTCTTTTCTTATTCATAAACTTCCCTTCTCTAAATGTTTTGTATCAGCACAAATTCACAGAAGCATATATGATGATAGATTATACTCTAACAGTGTGAAATTGTGGGAGTCTGACGAGAGGCACAACAATACTCAGCACTGAACATTTTTGCACAAAGAAGGAAGAGTTAGGAAAGTGACGAGAGGCTGAGTCAATTAGGAGCTGAGTCGCAGCAGAGGACCGTGGAGAGAAGTGAGCGGGAAAATAAGACAAACAGGTAATTTACAACATATACCTCGTTTAAAAAAAAAAGAAGAAGTTTTTCTAAATGAAATCTATTTATTAGTCAGGAGGACAAAAGGGGGCCCCTGGGGAAAGTGGTAGTCAAATTTAGTCATAGATATGGAATAGATAAACATGCGACATCGTGTTTTAACATCTGTGCTGTCATATGTGCAGTTATTTCTGGTCCAGTATGATGAACCAAACTTCCTGTATATTTATTGCACTTCTTACATAAAATTTTTGTGCTTTTTGAAAGAAAGTTTGTCCTGTGGAGGGAGAGACTAAATGTCTCGTTCATTGAAACAGAATGTTTTTTTCTTGTCTGGGTGACTGTGCTCTTCGCTGTGAGAGGCAACAATGCTAACACGGGTACAGTGTGCAGCTTCATTGCAATCTTGTCAAATCAAGCAAAATCAAACGTGTCATTGCGTTAAGTATGGAACCAGAGCCAGAAGCCAGTTAGCCTAGCATGAAGACCGGAGGTCGAGGAAACAGCTAGCCTGGCTATGTCCAAAGTTGAAAAAAAAAAATCGATTTAATAGCACATCTAAAGCTCACTACTTAACACATATCTTGTGTGGTTACTCCGTGCATAAAGAGGAATCTAAAAATGACAAGTTGTTGTTTTAGAATAGGTACCGAGGCACAGCTATGTGCTGGTTGCAACCTCACAGTGACAACATGGAATCCCTGCGCCTAGCTGTTACAGTTGGTCACAGCTGAGAAAATCTGACATGCTAAAGTGTTGTTGAAAGTTTTCCTTTTTCTGTTTATTACATTTATTTAACCAGGCATATATTTTGTGACAACCGGAGCCTTTAAAACTGTGCACTTTAAATTTTGATTTCAGGTCCCAATACTCTGCATTTGAGATTAGCTCATGTGCATTTTGGTGTAGAAAAAACACGGTTTTCTGCTGTCAAACAGACACAGAGAAATTATGTGAGAGGATATGCCTGAAATAACATCTATTGTACCAAACAAGTGTCAGATGGTTTGCATGCATGGTTCCTCTTAAAAGAGAGGAAAAGGAAGATGCTGCAGACTGCTTCATGATGTTATCACGTACATTATATATAGCTCCCTCAACTTAATATTAAGATATTCCTCTTTATTTGGCTAATACCTTTCTAAAAGTCTTGCCCAGAAACTCACAGTTCATAACACTTTTCACAGTAAGTGAAAAGAAAATGTCATATTTCTGATTTTGACGTCTGTCTGGCAACACTGAAAGACGTACCCACTTCCAAAAATAACTCAACATGTGCATGTCAGCACCACCCAACACCAACGATCACCGCTATGGTATAAAGGTATAGTTACATTTACACAACTAAAACCACTTGTTTAAGACCGAGATTCATTTGTTCAGATCTCATCTTCAACCCTGTGAACCAATTAATTCAACTTCATGATCATTTTGGAGGCTGCAGTTTTTGGTGCTGTTAGCTGTATTGCATTGTACTGAGATGTATTGGCTGTAAGTATTGACAAATAATATAAGCTGTCTTTAAAGTTAAATATCAATGTCCAACGAAGAATTCTTCATTAAAAAGCAAAATGTATAATTGTATGTTTTTGTTTAGGTGCTTGTAAATGTCTATACATACTCGAAGGCTTATACATGAAAGGCAGTAGCTGCACACATACACAGAGTGTGCATGAATGTGCTTGAAGTGATTTTTGGATTAAGGCTGAGCTAAAAGGATTAGAATGTTCCACTCGCTAGACAAACACCTTAAATAGATCAACCTGACGCTGTCAGTCCTGAAAAGCTGCGGAATAATCAACATCCAACAACTGGGAACACATATTTCAACCGGAGGGCTGCTTCTACTCCAGACGTGTAAGTATTGTGTTGAATGGAAGCCAAAACAGTCATATTAATAACTGATTAATAACTAATATTTAATATTTCATTTTATGATTATTAGATGGACCATAGCTTGAGATATGTCTTTCTATTATTGACCATGTAAACCTTAGGTCCAGGTATTAACCAAATCATACACCAGCAGTGGGGGAGGAAGTAATCAAATCCTTTACTTGAGTAAAAGTACCAATAAGACAATGTAAAAATACTCCATTACGAGTAAGTTTTGCATTCTAACTCAAGTAAAAGTCAAGTATAAAAAGTAAAAGTACTCATACTGCAGTAAAATATTCATTGTGAATGATATATTATTAAATATGACATTAGATTTTTTTTTAAGCTGATGTATCAATGTTTAAGCATCATTTTCCTGTTGTAGCTGGTTGAGTTGGAGCTAGTTTATTTACTTCAGATACAATCAGATAGCTTTTGGGTCAGGTACTCTCCTAAAGAATAGCTAGATAAATCTGGGGGGGGGGGGGTCATGAGTTGATTACGCTGAGAGAAGATAAAGTTCTGGTACAAATCTGCTTTTCTCCAATTTTTGCTTGTTTTTGTCAAATAAAGGATAATTTTGGATCTTTGGGCCTCGAACAGCAAACATCTGAGATGTTGAAAGTAATTGAAAACTAGATACTGTGCGGGGTTGCAAGCTGAATTGTTTGGAACCATTGCTTCAATCTTAACAATTTGTTGCATTTTATAACCTTTTTTTTAATGTTAAATCTTAATCTGTAAAGTAACTAGTGACTACACTATATCTGTCAAATAAATGTAGCAGAGCATAGAGTACGATATTTCCCTCTGCAATGTATTGGAGTATCAGTATAAAGTAACATAAAATGGATATACTATAGAGTACAAGTACCTAAAATTTACTAAAGTACAGTTCTGGAATAAATCTACTTAGTTACCTTCCACCACTGTACAACAGTGCTGTTTTTCTGTGGAAAAAAGATTAACCTTTCTGCGAAGGTTCAGGTTTCCAGTTAAAGTTGCCAGTTTAATTTATTTTTATAAGCGTTAGATGTCATTATGTCTATTGTTATACTTACCAGTATGTTAAAGTAGATTAGTTTTAAATTTCTTTGTTTGCATATATCTTTAAATGTTCAGGTGATCTTTTGTGTTTGTTCTATTTTAAAGGGCTTGTCATGATTTTCAAAGAACTGCAATATTTATCTTTCCACAGAAATGGCTGATGTTTTCAGAGGCCTAAACCTCCTTGAGACCCTCAAAGAATCCATAGAGAGCAATAAGTTATCAGATGTCAAGGATGCAGTGGAAGATCTCCTGATTAGTAGGATCAACTTAGCTGTGGTGGGTAACCGTGGGGATGAAAAATATTCCCTCATGAACTCCCTCCGTGGCCTCGGACGTGGGGATGAGGGGGCAGCTCCGTCTTCATCCCCTGTAGCCTCGGAGGAGGTGGCAGGCTATCCGAACCCTAAACACCCTGACTTTCGTCTGTGGGACCTACCACCTGTCCCAGACGCCTCCCCATTTGAACCTGGGGGATACATGGATAGAGTTAAATTCCTCCGCTACAATGCCGTCTTCATGACATTCACACATACACCCCAAACCCACAGTGTGGAAGTGTTCTTGGAGGCTTGTTCACTGCAGACAGTATACTTCATTCTCTTAGCTTCAGTGGAAGATACAGAAAAGGGCCTGGAAGAAAAGAGGAAAGCCAGTCTGGAAATACTGAAATCACAGGGTGTGACACAGCCTAAAGTCTATCTGGTCAGACCCTCCACCCTGGAGAAGTGTGACTTCCCTTGTCTGTTGGAGGACATGGGCAGAGACCTTCCAGAAATCCGAGCCCACGCCCTTCTCATGGCTCTACCGACGCTCACCTCAACCCTGGTCGCACGGAAAAAGGAGACATTCAAAGCACTAGTATGGGCAGCTGCCTCGCTGTCTGGTGGGATGTCGGCTATTCCTGTTCCCCTGGTGGCCTCCATGGTGAACTCAAGTGTAGCGGTGCGTATCCTGACAAAAGCACAACTATCTCTGTGCCTGGATGACGAATCAGTTGAGCGACTGGCCCGACAGCGAGGCATGGAACCCACAACACTTAAGGGGCTGCGGACTTGTGTACTGTCCGTGGAGGTCACCAAAGGGGAAGTGAAGAAGCGGCTGGCGGCAGCAGAAAAGGACTTGGCCACGGTTTCGTCGCAGCTGGTGGAGATGGCGATACCCAGACATGCCCGTTCTGCCAGCCGCTCCTTCACTGCCATGCTGCAAGCTTTAAATTGCGCCATCGATGAAATGGCGACGGATGCTGATAAGATAGTTGCTGCTGCTCTTGGGGAGGGGAAGTGAACTCAAATGATTTTCTTTGTGTGATGTTTCCTGTTGACACTGGATTCCCCTTCACATTTATGTTTTGTAAATTCATTATTTATACAATTCCTCATAAATCTTTGGGACACTGTAAATACTGTGTAAGCATAAATGTTGCAAATAGTTGTCAAGTATTGTAAGCTGCTCTGTGTCTCTTTAAAAGACTTCACCACATACCCTGAACAGTAGGTTTTACACTTTCACTTTTCACTCTTAACAAAAGTATTAAATAGAGGAAGTGGGAGGAAGTTCAACAGCATGCATACTGTTTCAGGCAAGTTGAAGAGAAACACTTTTTCACCTTCAGTACATCTAAAGATTTGGTTTCTCTGGCTTGCCTGATTGGCCATGCAAATTCTTTTAAGATTTTAAGTCAACTGTGAAAACTTCCTTTTTTAAAATCTTATTTTTACTCTAAGAGGGTTGGTGTGTGCAACATACTGCTATAAGTGGGTTGTCTGAGGTAAGAACAAGCGTGTTTTTGTATCTTTTGGTCTAAAATATCTCCTCTATTTGATTACCTAATTTAACTGCGGAAAGTCCTCTGTCTGTAAAGGTTCATCTCAATCATAAAGGTGGTACGGTGTCTGTTTCTATAGAAAGCTGAGTTTTGATTTCTGAAGATGCATCTCAGTTGAATGGAAAAATGTTACAACAGGATAAACACTAAACAGGAAAAAGTCATCTTGTTGTATCCACAAGAATGCAGGTGCATGTGTAAGTAGTTGTATACTGTGTACTGTATATGGAACCTTTGAAAAACCACAGAATTTATTTTTGACAATATTAGGTTTATATGGGGGGAATAAATGACCAAATATGTTCCATAAAGGCACTGTACTGTTTGCACCGTAAATATATTGTGTGTGGTGTATTATGGGTCTTCTTTGAATGCATGTTGAAGCAGACAGAAGTGACTTAAGCAAAAAGCTGATGTCAAATTAAAAAAAAAAAAAAAAAATCACATTTTAGGTATTAAAGGAAAAAGAAACTGAACCTTTACCTGAGGCCTTGTAATGTAATTGTAATTGTAATGTAATGAATCAATTACAGTACACTGGGATTTACAAAAAAAAAAAAAAAACACGCAACTTAAATATTCCATCATAAAATATTTTTCTTTCAATTAATTTTTTCCTAAAACAAGATGACAACTTCTGCCGCTTAGGCTTTGAGAGAGAGGATAACTTATTTCTTTTCAATGCCTCAAAATTTCTCTAACTAGACGCGGACAATCATCTTGAAATGAGGAAGAGAACGGAGACCACTCTAACAAGTGAAAAAGTAAAAAAGAGGAAGAAATGAAAAAGAAACTTACCTGGTACCGATGCTAGTTTACAGTAAAAAAAAAAATAGATAAATAAAAAAAAGGTTCTGTGGTGTTATGTTATATACAATTATGTACACAATCTTTTTTGTTGTGTTTTCTTGCTTGTTTCAGATATCAAGCGTTATACTTACACCAGAATGGATGCTCAGACGGTCGGGTGGATGGTATTTCTGGTCCTAATAAAAAGTAGGAATTTTATCAATCCACTACGACAACGATGTTTGCTTTTTACAACACTTGCATTAAAGTAACATTTACTATCTCGTTTTTTCACCGTCACAGATTTTTCTGCATGGAATATGCAAGTTCCCTTTGAACTAGTGACCACAGAGCTGACATCTACAGAGGGGTCCTGCATTGAAATCAATTGCAGAGTCATACGTGATCTTGACGACGAGGATGCATACTGGTTTTGGATGAAGGATGCAAAATATATTGACAAAGATTATGTTGCCACTATTATTTACAGCACAAATATCTCACAACGTCCTGTCAGTCCAGACTTTGTAGACAGAGTGCAATATATCGGCTCTTCATCTTTAAGTAGGAAAATAAAGTATGCATCCTCATCTGGGCCACTATGTGGTATTCTCATCTGCAACCTGACGAAAGCTGACAACGGACAGTATTCTTTCAGATTTGTAGGAAAAGCATTATGGGCGACTAAAAAAAATTCGACCCTCACAGTTAAAGGTATGTATAAAGATGTGTATTTTGAAAGATATTTTCAAAAAATACATTGCAATAAAATGAGTTATGCAAAGATTGGGAGATGAGTTAGTCTGGAGGCAGAAATAACCGGATTGACTGAGTTAAGGTAAAATTAAGAATATGTCGTTTTATATTTTGAGGGAAAGAAATGTAACATTAGGAGAAAAAATTTGTAATGCTGAGAGAAAAGTAATACGTTCACAAGACTAAGGTCTTGATTTTACGAGAGAATAATAAGCACACCAAAAAAATACATTTGTAATTTTACAAGAACTCAAAGTCATATTTTGAGTCAGTATTTTTAGATTTGGAAAGGAAGTTGTATGTCAAATCAATTACATTTTGACAAAACATAGTCACAAAACATAGTAACATAATTCTGAGTGTCATTTCCAAATATATAGTACTGTGCAAAAGGCTTAGGCACTAAAGGTTAAATGAGGATGCTTTTAAAATTCCATTCATATTTTTTCAGTTAACGTCATACAAAGTGCAGTGAACAGAAAAAACCTAAATCAAATCAAAATCAAAATTTGGTGTGACCACCCTTATCCTTTAAAACACCAGTTCTCCGTTAGGTACACTTGAGCATAGTTTTTCAAGTTTTTTGACAGGTGGGTTGATCCAAAGAGCTTGGAGACCTTGCCACAGCTCTTCTCTCTCAGTGTCGTCTGCCTCTCCCTGTGATCCCAGACTGACTCGGGATGATGATGATGTTGGGATCAGGGCTCTGTGAGGGCCAGACCGTCTGTTGCAGGTCTCCTTGCTCTTCCTGTCGCTGAAAATAGATTTTTGTGACTCTGGCCGTATCTTTGGGCTCGTTGTCCTGCTGCAGGATGAATTCAGGGCTGATCCGATGCCTCCCTGACGGTATTGTGTGGTGAATACGAATCTGAACATCTGAAGTACCTATAACTTTTGCACAGTGCCGAATATCACCAAAAAGAATCAGAATAGGGACAGCCATGCCCCTACTCAGCTCTCCCTCCCTCTTGCGAGTATAAGTTGGTTTCAGACGCCATGTTCACAGCAAGACAAATGATCTCATACCACTTCCTAAGAGAGAAGTTTTGAGATTACTCAACATGATCTGATCTTTTTACCTCCCCATTATGTTCTGTTCATCTATCGTCTGATCTTATAAGCTGTTGTGTATAAGCTGAAAAAAGGACAAAACTCAATATGCAGCAGCTGTCTCTTTTGATCCCCTCACTGCATGTTTGTTACACTCAACAGCAACACACGGCCAATAATGTTTAGCTCAATGATCCGATTGCTACAACAACCAAAAACATTCCTTTTATACGGATACACTAGTAAGAGGCTAAGGATCTCCTAATCACAAGATGTGTGCATTAAAATTATGTAGAAACTGTCTCACAATTATGGGACTTTATAATTTTACTATATAAGTTATGAGATCTTTTCAGTCACACACTAGGAGAAAGTAAGAAAATACCATCTAGTGTATCTCCAGCTCTAATCCAGAGCAGTTTCGTTAAAGCTCCACTCTGCATAGTTTGCCAGCCACGTATGCCAAGTATAAATGAATGCTTCTATAAAAAAAACAAAAACATGTATTGATAGTGATACTGTATTATCATAATTTACTAGCACTGGCTGTTTTGTCGATTGCTCCTTACATTTCCGCTGATATTGTCTTTCTTTCATATTTTCAGAAAATCCATGCCCACTCACTTTTATGAAACCACCTGCTGTGAACGTATCTGACACGATAACACTCACATGCTCCACTTTGAGCACATGTCTCTCAAGCCCACAAATTGAAGAATTGACACAGCCTCCCTTGACACAACACTCAATGTCTCAGGGGAAACGTAAAACCACCACAGTCACATTTACAGCCAGCTTGGAGGATGATGGGAAGGTGTTTTCATGCACAACAAAGGATAACATGGACAAATACTTGATTCGGAATATCAGTGTAACGGTTGAATGTAAGTTCATGAATGGAGTTTACTGATGATTCAGCTGTTAGAGTGGTAATAGATACTGCTGATACAAACATTCAGTCTGTGAAAAACACAAGTTTGGAAGCCTCTCATATTGACTGACAGGTCATTTAATACAGGAGCTAAGACTGGAAACAACTGAAATCTAAGTTATTAGTGTTTTGTTTTGCCGGAAAACGGTTGGTGAATGCACAGAATGAAAACTTTCTTTTTATAACTCAAACTATATGCCTCTAATACATGTGGTCAAAAATAATACAGATTAGATCTTTAACCAAAATGGTGACCTCAGTTTAGAAATCATCAACATTCAGTAATGATGTTTTGTTCTTAAACTAGACACTTAATGTTTTGGAAAAGAACACTAATGATCCCTTCAGGTGCTCCTTGTAAGCTGCACCTACTTCTTGTGGAAGAGGTAAATTCACTACCAATAAACTATTATTATTATTATTATTATTACTATCATCATTATTTTAGCATCAGAATTACAGAGCAGAATTACTCAGTCATGTGCCCTCTTAACCGTACTGTAATTATAATATGAGTATATTTTGGGCAGCTGTTACTTATTGTTAGAAATCAAGCAGCACAGTTTCCATGCTATAATATTTTTCTAACTCCAACAACTTAGTTATATGTTAGAAAATCTGAATTTTTAAAGTCTCACAGATGCATGGTGCATAATTTGTGCAAAACTCATGATCTGGCTATTTGTGTGACAACTTGAAGGCAGGTTTCTGGACTGTCTTATTGTACTTTCTTAAATGTATAGATAACTCTTTGCTGGGACTAAATTTAAATATGGCTCTGCCAAGAATGTCCCAGTGTTTATGCATATTTGATTTCCTTTGACAGTCCGGCCATGCTTGCTGTGTGTAGACTGATACTCCCTTACCTGTGTTGAATTTGTCGCCACAGATGCTCCTAAAGACATACAGACTGACAGCTCTAAAAATGTCAAGGAAGGACAGTCAGTGACTCTCACTTGCTCTGCCAAAGGAAGTCCTCCCCCCAACCTTTCCTGGTTTAAGGAAGAAGAACTGCAGTCCTCAAAGGCAGAATGGAACATCCCATCAATTAATGATTCACAGAGCGGAGAATACTATTGTAAAGCTGAGAACAGATATGGAAAAATTAAATCAAATCCAGTCGTTATTAATGTTACATGTGAGTACTACGTTTTTACTTGAATTCATGCAATTTCCTCCACTGTAGACGTCACCATATTTCATCACCATATTTTGTCATACTGTATATCCACTTCAGCATGTAGTTTGTTGTCAGTAATTTTAACTTGCCGCTGTAGTTTTTTTCGTTTAACCCTCAGTACTACTTTAACATTTTGCCATTGTATTTGTAAAAAGTGGTGACATCTTCTGTTTCAGACGTGCCTCATGTTGAGATCGAGATGACTCTACCTGTGTCGGTAGTTAAACAAGGAGATAAAATTATTTTAAAATGTGATGTGAAGAGAAGTAACCCAAAACCCGGCACCTACACTTGGTTGAGAGATGAAAATGAAGTCGGATGGGAGCAGACACTTGTTATTGAAAATATCAGGCCTGAGGCCGGTGGCAACTACAAATGTACAGCCACTAACAGTGTGGGTAAAGGAATATCAAGGCCACATCAAATCGAGGTTCAATGTGAGTTTCACACTTCCTTGTATGTGTCAAAGACTTGATGGTGTAGAAAAGAAAGGAAAAAAACAGAACAGATGCTGCACAGATTGTATCACCATCAAAAGCATACTGACAGTTATTTCTATTTTCCAGACAGGCCGAGGCAGACACGAATTTCCATCCCTGGCTCTCTTGGCAAAAGCGTGAAAGCTAATAGCTTCCTCACATTCACCTGTGACACCGATGCCAATCCGACCCCGAAGACTTACTCCTGGTACCGTTACAACAAAAATAAACAGACTGACTTCCCCCGGTGGAGTTCCAAAACAACTCAGGAAAATCAACTAAAATTGAGTGCACAAAGAACAGATGAAGCATGTTACATGTGCAACGCCACCAACGACATTGATACAGGGGATGATAGTGAGTCGTTGTGCATAAAAATATTGTGTAAGTAACTCTGTTCTGTTGACCATGTTCTATGATGTTAAAGTTTCTATAAACTTTTACATGGCGTTGAATATTTTAAAAAAAATATTGTTTACACCTGATTGACTCAAACAATCACCAAAAAAAAAAAAAAAAAAAAATCAGTTTATAATTGTCTCACCATGTCTATTCATATTTTTAAAGGAATACATCAACAATTTTTGGAAATACTTATTATTATTCACTTTCTGGTGTAGTTCTAGATGAGAAGACAAACACAAAGCTGGAACGAGCAGCCTGTTAGCTTAGCTTAGCATAAGACTGGAAACAGGGAAGCGGCTATCCTGGCTTAACTAATTCAACCCGCCAGCAATGCTAAAGCTCACTAATTAGTACGTCTCTTTCGATCCATACAAAAATGGAAGTGGAAAAATAACAGGGTCCAAAAGTCCAAAGGTCTGAGACCACTTTGAATAGGAAAGTGGTCTCAGACTTTTGGACCCCACTGTAACTATATGTAAAATATCAGATTGTCATTTTTACACTTCAGCTGCTATTCACAGTAACCACATCAGATATAATGTGTCAGTTAGTGAACTTCAGAGATGCTGGTTGGTGGACTGGGTACCTTTGGACAGATTCAGGCTAGCTGTTTCCATCTGTTTCCAGTCTTTGAGCTTAGCTAAGCTAACCTCCTGTTGGCTGCAGCCATGCAGTCATATATTTAACAGACAGATGACCTATTCAACGCTCTGCCACAAAACATTTTATAAAACGCCAAAGCCTTAAGTGTTAGAGCTTTCAGGACAGAGGATGAATTCCTGTTCATGAACCGTTGGTGTAATGTCATGCAACATGTTATGAAAATTAATCAATCATCCTGAAAATCAAGACCCCGGCTGCTTCATCTCTACAGATCCTCCCACCAAACCCACACTGTTGTTGGTTGCTGAGGTCACAGAAGGTCAGAGTATCACCATCTCCTGCACTGTTGAAAGTTTCCCTCCATCAACTCTCACCTTAACAAGGACTCCCAACTATAATCATCAGCCTTCAATATTTACTCACCACGATATTTATTCGCAAGGCATCAACAAACTCCACCATACATTTATTGTAAATTCAACCCACGATGGCTTTTACACCTGCACTGCAAACAACAGTGAAGGTTCAAATACAAGCAAGCAAAGGAAGTTGGTGGTGAAATGTAAGTAATTCAGTGGCACATTGTCTTTTTGCTAACCAAACGGATTATATCAAAACAAAACTTTACATGAGTTATAGGCATTTTATCCTGAAAAACAAACTTCATTGGCAAAAGTAGGTCTTTCTAATCTATTCTTTCCATGTGAAAGTAAGTCATTTTCTGTATGTGTCCATTTTTTTAGATGATAATTGGTTCTGACCGTATCATAATGTACATGAGGTGGATGCAATGGCTTAAACACCTGAGAAAATAGTGACAGTAACTATGTACATTTAATCAAGTACTGCAGAGCGTACCATGTTGAGGTACATGTACCGTACTTGAGTATTTCCTTATACAAAACATATAATCAGCTTAGAAAATATGATGCATTGTTATAAACTACAAATCAGTATATAAAGTACTTCGATCTACACACTGAACATTAAAAAACTGCTTACAAAGTATGCATTTATAATAATGATCCAGTAATATAATACAATACTGCCTGGAGCCATTCTGCCACCTAATGAATACTTTTGATAATTAAAAGTCCATTTTCCCTCTAATACCATTGTACTGCTTAAGTAAAGTTATGAATTCAGGACTTTTACTTGTAATGGAGTATTAAAATTCAATAATTCTTCCACCATCATGTAAAATATAATTCAATTTAAACTGACCTTTTGTAACTTTGTGAAGTTTTAAATGACAACACCACCTTGGTAGGTAATGCGGCACCACCACCACAAACTATGGCCTCAAACAACATTTAAATCGCCTTCTCTCCAATTTGAAGGGTAATTATGCACAAGAATGTATTGTATCTTACAGGTGTACATGTTAATGGCCTCCCTTGTATATATAGTCTGCCACCTTCATGGACATAGACTTACCTTGAATCCCCCCCGACTATTAAAAAAATGTATATTAAGCAATTATTATGATGATGTCCAGTTATTAAATGTTTGGTGTCATGATAGAGAATACTACAGAGGGCATTATTAATTGACATAATCAGCTAATGTTTAGATCTGACAATTCTCTTTTTTATTATATTTTTTTCTAAATGCAGATACTCCCATAAACGTGAAAGTAGAAGGTCCGCCTGGTCTTGTTGTGAATGAAAATACGCTGTTGAAACTGCACTGCAATGCCCAGTCGTACCCATCAGTAACCTCTGTCACCTGGATGAAGGTGACTGATGGGAAAGATAAAACCATCCGGGGCTCCAAGACTCTGACCTTCATCGTAGGGTCTGCCAGTCCCTCTGACAGCGGACTGTACAGCTGCGAAGCCCATAATGAAATTGGAAGTGGAAAATCACAGCGAGTTGAGGTTAAAGTCAGATGTGAGTAAAATGATGCACTCGTGATGGTGTATGGATAAACAACGAGGAAATATACTACATTACTGTGTATACTGTAAATACTGATTGGAACGTCTAGGGCCAAAAGGATAACATATAGAAGTCCTTCAATTTTATTCTATTTATCCCCCAAACCAGAAAGGAATTAGACAACACACAAACATTTTAAGTTGTAGATACAACATATACTCTTGTGAAAACAAAAAAATTAATTACCAGAACATGTAAAGCATGCTGTCTATCGAGCTTTAATTTCGTGGCATCATAGGACTTAAAGGTGCTATATGTCAGTTTTTGCTATCCCTACATAGCCAATGTTAGCATTAAAAGCTGTTTACTTACCAGTCTGGAAGAAATGTTGCGAATTCAGCATCAAATCAAACTTCATCCCTTAACTCGCTAGTGCTTCATCCTCTCATGTTGGACCGAGGGCAGCCTGGACGCTACAGTGACTCACTATCGCAAAGCGGTATTTCGAGATGGTTATAGAAATAGAAGAAAAACAAGCGTTAACATTTGCGTTGCTTTCCACCGCTGGAGACAGCTCTTGGTGAGTAAAGGAATGAAATTTGATGCTGAACTCAATGTTTCTTCTAGACTGGTAAGTGAACAGCTGTTAATGCTAACATTGGCTATGTAGGGATAGCAAAAACTGACATATAGCACCTTTAAGCTATTTTCTAATACAAACTGGAATGTTTAGAGATACTCTGGAAGCTGTGACAGTGATTGATGTTAAAGGTATCCTGTGGAGTTTTCTTGTAAACAAACATATCGATTTTATGGAATAACTTAAATCTGTTTAGATCCATGTTGTGTTACCAAGAATCTTCTTTTTCTCATACTTTTCCTGGTGCATTGCTACATTTCTTGATGTGTTACAACTACCAACTGTCCGTAACAGAAGTGTCCTGCAGTATAGCAGAAATGTGCATTGTGTCACTGTGCACTTTAACACACACGTGTGCATTCACACAAAACAAAAAAGGGTGGCCTCATAAAAACATTGGTCCATAGCACTAGAAGATCTCAAAAACTCCACAGGGTACTTTTAAATGTGATGCAGACAATAATTGTTGGTCCACAAATCAGTTTAAACATGAAAAAATGTCTGAATCACATTTCTACCCTTAAATCTTCCAAAATAAAAATAACAGCAACCGCTATACTCTTTGTTACAGGGTTATATTTTTTAAATTGCAGAGAAAAAAAACAAAGTTACACCAGGTGTATCTAAAGCCACTCTGATGTAGAATTTTTTTTTAGGATTTTAGCATCTTTCAGTTGTTCTTTTGGCATAAGTTTAAGGTTGTGGGCAGTTCATTGCTTTGCTGCAGCGTCTGTTTTTTGAAACGACCACATAGGGGTGCCAAAAGGAAAATTTATAATTGTACACACTGTGGCTTTAAAGGCAGCAATAGTATCTTTTCATTTGTGGCGCGATTCATATATGATCCTTGAACACTAAGATATTGAGAAAACAATTTTTCTCCTGTTTTCCTCTCTCCTGAATTTCCTAGATGCTCCAAAACGAATAAACATCTTGAGAGCACCAGTGAGGCAAGAGCATGATGGGAGGAGCTCTGTGATGCTCAGCTGCAGCAGTCTCTGCTATCCACCAGTTAACCAGTATATCTGGTATAGGAGGATAAATGGAAATGATTTAAATGTGTCTAATCTTCAGAACTACACAGTGTTCTCAGACAAACCAGGAGTCTACTACTGCAGTGCAGGAAATGAAATAGATAAAAGATCGTCTGACCCAGTCCATCTGTTTAACCGTGAGTGAATTTCAAGGCCATGTGTTTGCGTGTTTATTGTGTATTGCTTTCATACAGGAGACATGTCGGAGGTCTTGTGATATCTGACCCCCCTAGAACAGTTTTCCTTCCCATGAAATCACAGTAGTTTGAAACCGTGCTCCTAACTCTGGATCTGTATACTGATGCTCTGTCTCTTTTAACCACAGGAGACTTTATGAAGATCCTGAAGTTCTCTTTTCTCTGTCTCACTATCCTGCTCCTTATTTTCGCAATTTTCCTAGTTTACAGGTAAAGTAGGAATGAAAACTGCTTTTGATCAATAAAAAAAATTAAATTTCATAAATGATTTGGCCTGTGTAACCACTGTCGTGTCTATTTATGTTTCCAGATACAAGAGGAAAAAATCAATTCAACAAGGAACTAGGAATACACAACCCTTATTTGGTGTTTTGGTGATGAATCATTTGTGCAGACTTTTCTACTTCCTTATTGAACACATCTAGACAAAAATGACAAATGACATATCT
Source organism: Xiphias gladius (assembly GCF_016859285.1). Classification (NCBI taxonomy): domain Eukaryota; kingdom Metazoa; phylum Chordata; class Actinopteri; order Istiophoriformes; family Xiphiidae; genus Xiphias; species Xiphias gladius. Next base: position 23,292,321 of record NC_053421.1, on the reverse strand, counting down.
TCGTCTGTGTGTGTGTGTGTGTGTGTGTGTGTGTGTGTGTGTATGTGTGTGTAAACCAATTCAGGGTTTGTGGAATGGCACCGGGAGGGGGAATCTGGGAAATGAGACTGCCTTGGCAGAGCCTTTCAGGAGCAGAGATGACCTCTTGCAAGACCAGTGGTGCCATCCAGAGGCCCAAGGACACCAGCCAAATCCAGACAGCACGTAAGACAGCAGCCGCACACACTGTCCCCACCCAGGACAAGGAACGCTCTGTAGGACAGAGAGTCAGATGGGCTGCTCCTCACGCTGGGGTCAAAGCATCCATTTAAGATCCTTCAGACACGAATGGCACAATGTGACTCGGCCCTGTCATTTATTTATAGTCAGTCACTGAGTACTGATGTTTTTATTCTTAATCACCATTGTTTTCCACAGGCCTGCATCCAACATCTGCAGTGTTTACAGCACTTTGAATCTGCCCCCCGTAAATCAAGTGAGTCAAGCAAGTCTGAATGCAAGTTTCACAACAACTTAATTAAGAAAACGATAAATGAGAGCAGGTGTGTATAGAAGCATTTACTAAAAATCAATATTTAAAAGTAAAGCTTTATTGGTATTTATTAAAGTTTATTTATAAAAGGATCACTCAACCAATTTTACATTAGTTCTTGTAATGAGTGCTACTCAGCCCTGTGAAGAGTCATGAAAATTATTTATTAATTATTAAATAAATTAATTATTCTGTGGCTCTGTAGGGAGGTTTTTTTTTTTTTTTCCTTTTAAGAAAGTCTGAGAAAATAATTCGGGTGATGTATTCAGGGTTCCCTACCTCAACTTGCGCTTGAAAACTTCAGATGTATATAAAAAAGAATGCACTGGAAACAAGTATGCAAGATGTGGCCGTTGACCGCGCAGACTGGGTTGAATCGAAGATGCTACCGAGTCGCGTAATTGAAATCGTAGGAAACATCGTTTACGGTGGTTAACTCAGTCTAGGGACTAAAATTCAGGATATTTAAGCCTCTGCTGCATCGCTATTGACCATTATTTAACAGTTTCATGCGAGTCCTCCAGTGATGTCCAGCTTCAATATGGTAGAGCTTCTTTTCTGAAAGCAGCCACATAAAAACACTGTGAAACTGTAAAAAAAAAATAAAATAAAAAAATCGCTAATTAACTTCACAGTGATGTTTTAATGAGCAAAGGCCCAGTGTACCCAAGGTTTTCCCTACCTACCTGTAGTTATGATGGATTTAAATAAACCATGAAGGTTACAACTTAAGGAGAAATATTAAATCCTTGTGATTACAGTCCTAATAATTTCTAAGACAATTAATATGATCTCCTATTTAAACATTTTTAATGGCAATGTTACAAACCCCCTTAAAGTCTCAAAATGTCTTATTTTCTTATCTTGAGTGCCCAAAATACAAGGATCTCAAACAAGATAATAACTTGTGCACGTAAGATCAAAAAATCCTCATGACCAAGATCATCTTTCAGGACTTTTAGAGCTCCTTACAGTTTCAATTTAACATGTCCAAAAAATACGAGTGTCAGTATTTGTCTGACTCTGCTTTAGACAGGCGGCTGCGTCTTTCAGTGATCCAGCTGCTGCAGCTCTGCCCTCGCTGTTCTTCCTGTCAGTAGCTATCTGTCAGTACACTAATTGTTCAGTATTATGGAGCCACGAACTAACGGACAACCTACAGCCCTCGTTTTAAAGCATGAATGAACCGATTGAGTTCCTACTGTATATTAACCGTTGTCTTCCGTCTGCATCTGCTCAGGCTCCCACTGCAGAAAAACCCACAAGACAGCAAGATGGACAAACAAAGGATGATTCTCTCAACTATGCTTCTCTGCACTTTTGGGATAAGCCAGAGTGAGAATTTATGTTTTGCAAATAATAACAGGACAAGAAAGGTATTATTACATGGCATATTTTATGATGATATTGGTTTTTCTAGGAACAAACAGGTGAAAGCAGAAGAGGTTGCTGTGTACGCGAAGGTGTCCAGGCCAAATCCACCTAAAAAGGTCAGAAAACATGACCTTTCTTTTCATGTGTCAAGCTGAGTTTATACATCAGTCTAAAAAAACGTTTTGTTTAGAAGAAGTATGTCTTGTATGGTATGTGTCTGCCCACAATACAGTCGCAAAGAGGATGTTTCCTGTTTAGAAAGTCACTTTGTGTAACAAACGAAAGGATTAAATCAAGGACAACGTCTTCGAGTCCTCACAAGAATCAAAAGTGGATTTTATATGAATTTTTCTTTGCATCACATCCAGATACTGTCAGAAAACATGATACAAATAATCTAGCAACTACCTCTGCTGTCATCCTAGAGAGAACAAGAAAGGCTGGAGGACTATGAAAACGTCAAAATAGCACATGTACTCAAATCCCCGAATCCATTAAACGATGACACAGACACCAGTGAAGAGGAAGTGGAGCTCAACTACACACAGGTGAGCTTCACGGCGAAGCCAGGACATCAGACGGCCAACAGCGACTCCAGCACCTCTGACGAGGATGACATTCAGTACTCTGACGTCAAACTCTGACTTAGGATATTCTTATCCTACTTTACATATACAGCCACCTTGCGCCTGAGATATCCTGAATTATGGCCATAATCAATCATAAGGGTTAGTATGGTAAATAAGGGTTTTATTACTCTACAGCAGTGATTCCCAAACAGGGGGTACGTGGAGAGCTCAACAAACTAATTCAACTAAACTAAAAAAAATAGAAATTGCGATTTATTTATAAAACATGTTGGGAGTAATGGATATATCATTCAAATATCAAATTGTAATATATAGCTGAAATGAGCTAAAAGGAATGGATAAACCTTCAAAAATTTTAGCTAAAAGTAATGAAAAAAACGTTGAACTGAGCTAAAAGTAACAAAGCAGTTGAAATGGCTAAATGTATGGGATAAATGTTTGAAATGTCCAGACTTTTGCAACTTAAAATGGCAGTAATACGAATGCAAAATGATACAACAATACCTCTTTTATATATTTTTATGGTGTTAAATAACATGTAGTTTATAACCCATTCATAAGAACATTTACAAGATGACGGATGGTGTCAATGAAGGGACACTCGAGCTCATGTGACCGGACTGTGGGGTACATCAGACAAAAAAAATGCTGGGAACCATTGCTCTACAGTATTGTTTTTTTTTTTATTCCTAAAATTCCTAAATAAAATTTCAGTGCATTTCTGCTTTCCAGTGTTGTGAACTTAAGCCGAACCCACGGCACCTGAAATGTAAATATGGGTCAGTTACAACAGATTTTCTTTCAAAGTCCTATATTATAAAGCAAATATGTGGGGACAAATGTACTTTAAAGTTTATTTAAATTACCGTGAGGTTGGTGAACATGCTCCAGCACAAAACGACATGGCTGTAATGAGGCTTGTTTCTGAAGTATGCATGTTGAACCATCATGTACAATATGAAATATGCTCCATTCCATAACCTGCTTTGACTGTAGCTCTTGTATGACTGCCTACGAGTGCAGGGAGATTTGCCTTTTTTGTTTATATAAATAAGCACAAACATATTTATGTATTTTGATTAAAAAAAACTATTTGACAAATATCACACAATGTTTGCCTGCTTTTTTTCACTCTGCAGAAAGATTTTAAATAACAGAACTGTAAGACAAAAGTTAGCATTGTAATATTGAATACAAACAGTAGCATGATTAATGTGGCAGCATTTATCTATAGTAGTAAACAACATAGAAGATTTTAAAGGGAACATTTATTGTTACGTTTGATTGTGGGGGGTTGAAGGTTAAACCCCAGCATACAGGTTAGCTCTGGAATCTGTATCATGAGGTAACTATCTACTGTATGTATTTAAAAATAATTTTATAGCGTTTTTTTTTTCCTATGCTAGGCATTTTACAGTAAAGGGATACAAGACGGATTGAAAGTTACAGAGACAACAGTCGAGCTGAAGTGGAAGCCACAGGTGTGTGGCATCACTGTTGCTCGATTTAAAAAATGGTGCCTACAGTGCAGATGTTACCTCCAGGGCTGCGGGCTTTAAGAAGTTTTTCTACTCAGAATTCTCAGCTGTCGACAGCTGAACACTAAAGAGCGATGTAGTAAAGTTCTGTAGGTGTTTAAAGGCCAGAATCCTGTCTTTCAGCTACTATTTCCCCTAAAGTTTACATTTACTCATTTTACAGATGCTTTGATCCAAAGAATCTTACGGGTGAGGCAACTTAGGGTTCCGTATCTTGCCTAAGGACACTTCGACATGCAGACAGGAGGAGCCGGGGTACGAACCGCCAATCCTGCGATCAGTGGACAACCCGCTCTACCACCAGAGCCACAGCTAAAGTTAAGCCATCACCTTGTCACTGACCTGTCTCATAAGACCGTCAACGCCTTTACCATGTCCAAAATGAGTGTCCGCGACTGTTTCTTTTTCCGTTGTCCCTTCACCATTGCATCCTCTGGAGTTCAGGCAGATCTCAGCATATGTCGTCTCGGGGGCCAGGCCTCTGACCTGCACTTCCCCGAGCTTACCCTCTGTATTGGCTGGGAGTTTCTCAAAGTCCCCACTAGCGCAGTGGAGTGGGTCCTTCTTACTTCCTCCTACTTCCGCCTCCGGAATGGCTTTATTGACATGAATGACAACCACTTGTGAAGAGTCGGTCTACAGGAAAATAAGAGCAATTTGCTTCAATATTGGAGAGAAAAAGAAGAAAAGAATTTCTTTTTACCCAATTAGATGACATTCCTCCAACTATTGAAAGGACACTTCACCATTCTGGGAAATAAACTTGTTTGCCATTAAACCAACAATTTATCATTTTAGCTTGAAAGCAAGACTCCCCAATACATCCAAGAGTCACCTAGATTTTTCTCTAGGTAGATAGTGCAAAAACCTGGCAAAATATGCCAAAAAAGGGCTGTACCGTGGAATTACAAACTGTCTATTTTTGCGGTTTACAGCTCTTTCCTGGTTTCGCACCGGCGACCAGCGACCAGCTCGCTCGCAGGGAGATGAATGAAAGCAGTGTATTAAGCTATTCAGCAAAAAAAAGCCATTTGGAACATGGTAAGCATAAGGATGGGCAGGAGAGAAGGGGATACTACAGTAATACGACTGAAACGTAGTTTATTTCCACTGTCACCTCTGCAATCCGTTGCAACCGACATGAACTCAGGCTGCACAGCTGCCCTGTTTGTATGTTTCAAGCTTACAGTGAGCAAATATTTGATACTCAAATGACAGATTTTGGGTGGTACGCAGTACGTTTTTCTAATTATCCAACACGTAAATAAGTCACCTAAGTTCTTGGATGGCATATTGTTGCTGACACAGCTATGGCTAGCAGCCTCCTCTTGCCTCCAGTCAGTGCTAAGCTAAACTCGCCCAGACCTATTTCTGCCACCTATTTCTATCACTGGACACACAGAGATGACGCTAATACCAATTTTCTCATCTGACAGCAGGTTTAAAAACAAAACAAAGAAGCTAAATTCCTGAAATGTTTAACTGGTGAGTAAAATTCAATGCTTTTGGTCCTTTCTCGAAGGTGTATCTGTAAGCGATCACCCATTTTATATACATAGCTTTGTGCGAGGACGTACTGTAAACTCACCTCATTTGTGACTAAAAGGTCTGAAGTGTCCACCAGTGCCTGGTTGGGGGAAAGGCTGCCTCTCCTTTTCCTAAAACCAACACAAAAAGTCATTGTATATGTAAAGTCTTTTATTATTCTTTTTAAAATTATTTATTATTCATTTCATGATCACATTTACTGTAGCAATTATCTGCCGTGGTTGCTCATTGATGTTTGAGTCATACCCCCAACAGCAAAATGTGTCTCTGCTGTTTCCAACCTGTTACCAAAATGTCCTGCTAACAGTGGTGTCGTTTCAGCTGCGTTTCTGTGTTCCTTACCTGCAAGAGAGCAACAGCGGGACACACACCAGCAGCATCCCCAGGGCTCCCACTGCAGAGCCAATCAGCAGAGACGCAGCATGGAGGCCTAAAAAGTCCCCACAAAACTCTATCAGGAAAAAGCAAATTAGGCAAAAGAAAAGCAACCAAATGTAAATGCAGCATACTTCCGATTCTTTTACCTAGCTGAGGTTCGCTGGAGGACACATTGAAGGCCATACTATCAGAGCCCAGTGAGTTGATGCTGAGGCAGACTAGAGGGGGCATGTCTTTGTCCAGACGGTACAGAGTGATGATGCTCCTCATGCCAGCGCTCCCCAGTGGAACTTCCCTGATTGGGATGTCAGCAGAGTGATTGACCGGCTCCCCAGCCAATTCCCAAACCAGGGAGGGAGTCGGGTTCCCCTGGGCGTCACAGGCACACCGAAAACGGGATAAAATCTTGATGCAGCGGGAGGAAGGCAGGATCTCTGGAGCAACTGAGAAGGATAAGGCATGTCGCTATTTGTGCATGCTCAATCAAACTTCTGGGGAAAATGTAAAGCTTTCAATTACAAGCAAATGAATCTCACATGTGACATCAATACTGGCAGGTTCTGAGTATTCAGCTCCATGGACATTCAGAGCTTCACAGTAATACTGATCCTCGGAGAGTTTGGTCACATTGAAGGTGAATACCGGCTCAGAACCCAGCATCTCGTTTTCTCCTCCAGCTACTCTGAACCAGGTGAAGTTCATCGCTGCTGGATTGGCGATGCTTGTGCAGGTCAGAGTCACAGAGCTGCCGTCCGGCACCGAACCAGAGGGGTCAACCAAAACTGAGGTGTTCTTAGGGGGATCTGAAAGAAACAGCGTGCCTGTTAGTGTTGCATCCAAGGTCACTGCTTATTTGAGGGGAATGCAAATTTAACCCCGACAAATTACTTCTAAGGATTGTTTGTGTGCAGGTTTTAGGGGTGTAGTGATTCATAAATATTCCTATTATATTCCATAATAGTCCTATTTGGTACATGTTTATTTGAAGTTTATTACAATATTCACTTTTTTGAGACTGGAATGAAAACATAAAATTTTGTATACCCATGTAGGGCAGTCTCTCTGCAGCACAAAAGCAGATTTACAATAAAGCAAAAACAACCAGATGTCACGACAAAAAAAATAAGTATCTCAGATGTGTTGCTCCAACTGCAGTTCAATTTTCAAGAAAAAATTGATGTGAACATGAGGTTTTCTCAACTGGTGTCTCAAAGGTCATGCGTGAACTTTGGATCTCAAGTTTTAAGCAAACATGGAGAAAAAGTCCATAAAGTGATATTTATTTTCAAACCTCCAGTTGTAACGAATTGTACCAGTGCCTGGCTCACAAACACACACAGTGACAATTTGTGATTTGGGAACTGAGGATACACAATTTACACTTTAATGGTTTAAATGTAAACGCTTCCAAAGTCTATATAAGACCGAATTGTCTTTTCAATCAGCAGAGACAACCTCGTCATTTTCTGTGGTTGGAAATGATGTCAAAACAAACAAAACATCCACACATATATTAACACACTGGCACACATGTGGACTCACAGCAGAGCTCAGTCATGATGGACCACTGACATAGAAAGGATTTTGAGGCTGTCACGCAACACGACAATGCATTACTGTCCACGGTCCAGACACTCCTGTTCTGTGACTGAGTCTTGGCCCCAGATCATGTTTGGGCTGGATATATGGTACAGTAGAGCCATATTCAGCATATGAGCACACTGGAAACTTACAGTTGTGTTGTTTTTTTTAATCGGTGTAAATCAATATCTTTACTGTGTTAAATGAACTTACACTGAACGTCCAGCTGAATTGTCGCTGAAATTCCTTCTCCCAGCTCATTTTTTGCTTCACAGTGGTAGTCACCGCTATCGCTTGGGTCGACACCGTTTAGATCTAAGACTGGTCCCCGCTCCTCATCCTCCTCATCATCTCTGTACCAGGTGTAGTTGGTCATAGGTGGGTTGGCACGGCTATCGCAGAGCAGAGAAACAGAGCTGCCCTCCAGTACCGGACCAGCAGGATCGACAATTACTGTCGTGTCCTTGGGAGCAACTGGAAAAACAAACACAAAGTATGGGTTCAGTTAATGTCGTTGGCCGATATTTGTCATCTGTGTTTCTGTTTCAGTCTGACTTACATTGTACATCTATCTGAGTGATGGAAGAGTTCTGGGTTCCGTATCTGTTACTGACTTTGCAGTAAAATTTGCTGTCGACTTCTGAAACTGTGGTTGAAAGCCTCTTCTTAGAACCCACAGCTGTCACCTGATCTCCATCCACTTTGTACCAGGTGTAGCTGTCCACGGCTGGATATGCATTAGTGTTGCAGGTCAGAGTCACCGAGCTGCCCTCCTGAACAGGACCAGGGTAACTGATCGATGTGTTATTTGGAGGATCTGGAAGAGAATTTTGAAAATTTTTGAAAATGAAAATGTTCTTTAAACCAGCATAAATAGATTTTGTGGCCACTTGGCATTTGGGGAAATATATTGATTCGATTTCTAAGTATCTTCTGCGGACATACTCTGTCATGTCTGTGTGGTAATTACAAAGCCAAGGCCAGGAGATGATTAGCTTGGCTTAACATAAAGAGTGGAAGCAGGTGGAAACAGCTCGCCTGGCTCTGTAACGAAATCCGCCTACCAGCACCTCTAGAGCTCACTAATTATTGTCATATCTCGTTTGCCCAATCTGTACAAAAACTGAAGGCTGCCAGGAAACCAGCAGAGACCCCGCTGATTAAACAAATTCATCAATTTGTGAGCTTTAGGGAGCTTTAGGAGTTTCTCACCAATTGGACAAAGCCAGGCTAGCTGTTTCCCCGTGTCCAGTCTTTATGCTAAGCTGGCTGCATCTAACGCTCTGCACCAAAGTGAACAGTTGTACATCCCAAAATGTCAAACTGTTCCTTTAAAACATATGACTTGCCATTAAAGAACACATCCTATCGTGGAACATGCCAGTCTTTTTGTAATAATGAATGCTTTATAGGAGGTTTACGAGTTGTAACTACTTATGTTATTAATGTTAATGCAGCATTTATAAAGGCTTTATGAATCAGTAATTAGCCTGGCTTAGAACAAATTTAAATAAATAAATGTTAACAAGTTTACATTTTGGTTCAGATTCTCTGCACAGATTCCCCAGAGAGTTAGTGGTCAAAGCTTTTATTGGAGGAAGTTATGCTAAAGGAGAATAAATGGAACCCAAATGGATTTGTCACAACATGTCATAGCATCCTATTGTATAAAAATTAGATAACGTGATAATGGTGTGGGCCGAAATAACACCCGACACAATAATAAGCAATGGAAATGCTGAAAACATACTTACAAAGAACACGTATGGTCAAACTTTTTTCATACAGTAGGTCGCTGTTGCCAGCTTGTCGGTTGTAGAGAGTGGTGCAGGAGACCTTCTGTCCATTGTGGAGGTAAGAAGCGGTGAAGTTCATAACAGAGGTCACAGATTTAGATTCTATGCTCTCCTCAATGTCGCCTATACTGGGTGTCCATGTCAGAGACGGAGGGAGAACCGGACAGGGAGCAACAGCCGAGCAGTTCAACCTCACTGGAGTCCCTTCTTCTACCTCCAGCCTGGATGGATTCATAGCAGGCCTGGGGAGTGAATCTGAGGAGCAGAGACAACAAGGAATTGTCAACAGAAACACGAAGAGGTTCGGGTTTACGTATACGAGAGTAACAGGACACGACACAAACCTTGAGCGGTGATAAGGACACTTGTTTGAAAGTTGAACTTCAGTGAGTTGTCACACTGCAGTCTGAAGTAATAGTTGTCATAATGGTTGGATGGCAGGTTGTTGAAGATGGTGGTGCAGTCCCTCTCGCGCAGGACCCCCGTGAGGTTCCCTTGCAGGATGTTTAAGTTTGCACTGGCTCCGGTGAGGCTGGAATCAAACACTTGTGTTCGACTCCAGCTGCCTCTCTTCCATATGGCTTTACACGAATCATCCAGGTGTTGATCCCACTCTGAGGGTAAGCTGAAACTGCAGGGGATGATCACACAGGATCCGCTCAGTCCCTCTACTGTCTGGGGCATGAAGGCTTCCCAGTGCTGGCATAAGCTACCTGAGGCGACACAGTTAAAAAATAAATATCTGTAAGGGTAAACACAAAAATAAGTATCTTGCAATACTTAATACAGATCATTTAAATATTTGTCAGACCTCAGATGTGGAATAGTTTACCTTGAAGTAGACAGCATATGAAGAAAACCGTTACAGCACCTGTCATGCTTTTTTGTCACGCTGATGATCCTACAAAGATATCAGTTAATTATAAATTATTCCCTGGTTAGTTGTCATTTACTGCAGACATAATTAAGACAGAGTAATGGAAAATAACTCCTGATTTTAGAAGGAAATTATGTTGGTCTGAGTAAAAGTGTGTTTCTTAACAATTCCTTTTTATGCACTTTTGATTTTTTTTTATGAGTAAGTTGTTTTTTTTTTTAGTATTTTATTTCACGTAATACCCAGTATTATTTAATGAACATTCTTTGAAGCTTGCAAAGGGTGGAGATGACTGCCCTGTAATATGTAAGGTGGAAATATCAATAATTCAATGGAATATTGCTTCTATTAGTAAATCAAGCCATAAACATTTTATTCAGTTAATATTACTTGCAGTAAAATTTAATGAACTTTCAAAAGTTAAAGTATTCTTTGTACAAAATTGTTCTTTTAACATTAATGCATTAACTTATAGTGCAGTGTAATAATATTGTTGCTGGGGTAACTACTAAAAATTAACTGATAGTATATTGAAAGGGGAAAGTGAAACCTATCATGCATCATAAAACTGTGCACAGATGAAGATTTAAAAGAACAAACATGAAGATGTTTATTGCCGTCTACACTGAAAAATAGTGTATGACAACGAAGCGTATTCTCGTCTTTGACACCAGCTCACTGGATCACTCACCAAAAGTGATTAAATGTTTTGCATATGTTTTACAGAGCGGTACTCTGGAAAGTAACAAGCAGCCGCAATCAGAACCAACAACATGAACAAGTACAACAGATGAAATTTAGCAGAGTAAAAGCGTGAAAGATCTGAAAATTATGAATACCTCACTAATTAACAAGTATTTCAAAATTGTTCTCAAGTAGAACACTTGAGTCGATGTGACAGAAATAAGAATAATAATTATTTTTCATAGGAGTTATATATATATACATATATATATATATATATATATATATATATATATATATATATATATATATATATATATACATATTATTTATTTATTTATTTATTTATTTATTTTACCTGAACAGATTCATAATTCAAGGATTTACATAATAAGTCAGTTATGTGATAACATTTTACAGCTGGCAATCATTTAAGTTTTCTGAAGATCAAGTCTTACCTTTAAGCCAACGATGATTTTTAGCACACAGTGTCTTTTTTTTTCTGGAAAAAAGAGCATATTTGAGATTTTAAAACAAAATATTTGACCTTTTTTTAAGTAATAATCGGTATGTAATAAGTACATACTGGTAGTCAATGTTTTTTAAAATTGAAGAAGGAGCTAATAAAGGTTTTACCAGCATTGAAGGGTCAGTGGTGATAATCCAACGACAGAGTCATGTCCGACTGGTGGCGCGTCTAGTGGGCACACTCGGCTCTTGTAAGAGTTGTCTGGGGAGTGGCGCTCAGCACAACAGGGTTTTGATGCTCGCTCTCCACATTACAGTAATACAAATCTCCCCAGTTGTTTTCTGAGGCAATCACACCATACTTAACCCTAAGCAGCGTTTTACAATACGATACAAATGTGTGATATTATTTTTTGTGAGAGGTTTAAGATAAGAATAATTTGTTTAACAATGAACCTGCAGCAGTACACCCATGCAATGCTGGTTGATTCAAACAATAAGGTGAATTATTTGCGAATGTGAGTAAAGCAGATTAAAAATGCCAAATGTTGCAGCCTCACTGTCTCATCACCTGTTACTGGGAAGTAACGAGGAAGCGAAAAGGAAAAAACAGAGCTGCAATAAGGCTGGAGTAAAGAAAACCTAGTAAGTTTCACGTGTGAGTAATCACATAAATGTATGATGACTTAAATACAAAGTAAAGTTGGATATGGCAATTTTCAATGAATATTACTACTTAATATATTAATACTGCAGTATAATTGCTTGACAGTGTGCGCTTTGTGTGACATGTTTTTGAACAGAGGTGGATTGACGACTGCTGTTTCACAACAGCGCAAGTCTCTATGGTTGAATTTTCCCCACAAGCACCTGGTTTCACCGAGGAGATTTCAAGTGTTTGAGGCCTGAGAAGATTTTTATCAGTCTTTAGCGGTGGAACTCGAAAGAGCAGGAAATCACCTAAGAGGCTCCAAAACTGGTGCCGATGCATGTAGAGGATATTACAACTTACTACACAGTTACTGTACATTGTGTTTGCTGTGTCTTTTTTGTCTCTTGGTTTTATTATATTAAAACCAAACGATCGTTCAGCCGAACAACGGATTATGAAACATGAACTGTCCAGCATGTAATGGATATTTTTTGGTAAATGTCAAAAAATAAATGAGTTGCTGTTGTATGGTACTTTATCCCTGTAACTTCCCTGACGAAAGTGTAGCAAGCAAGTAAAAAAATTGATGAAGAATCAGGGAGAAAAAAAAAAAAGAAAAAAAATGGCGCCCAGCCCAGAACCAATTCCTAATAATTACTGAAAAAATCTTCTTGATCGTAAAACTGACACATATCTTTAGACTACAAGAAGCTCCACTGGACGAAAAAATGTATATTATACGAGACTCAAAACGGCGACATCTTTGTGGAGCTACATACGAATCCATCAAGACTACATGAATGGTGGAAAAAAAAAAGTCAGTGTATTTCCCAGACTTTTTTATCCCGCCGTTGTTACTGCAAATCTCTCGCCCATAAAAGTTTATGTTGGGGAAAAAAAAAAAAGAGAACAAACTAAAGCAACTGTTTTTACAAATAAACATTTAATAGTGCATCCCTAACAGAGTATGCCTTTTGCTTATTTGAATATTAAACCCATATAAATTTCCAGACAATAACTTAATTCAGCAAAAAATTTATGCACAATCTGTCTTTACTGAAAACAAAGATACAGGATGTAGACATATTAACGGCAACACCTGAGTATACAAAGCAATTCAACACAAAATACAGCAGAAAAAAAAGAAAAAGAAAAAAAAAGGTCACAGTGTTCAACCTCAACGCCTCTCTGAAGGTCTAACGAAGGTCATCTCAATGCTGGACTGTTACATTGGATTGCATTACACTCAACAGGTGTTGCGATGACTGTGTCCACTCCCGGTCGCGGTGTGTTCCGCCGCAGCGGTGTACACCGGTACACCTGTAATGCTGGACTGCGACCAGCAGAGGGAGGTCGGGCTCAAACGGCGAAACTTCCCGGTAACAGACGCCCAGTGCGGTTTGCAGTCTGGCTCGGCGGTGAACCTGTGCCGCCACCGCAGCGTCCGTCTTCCGGCAACAGCTTCCTCCGAGACATCATGAGTCCAGGTACCGGAAGGGGCCGCTGAGGTGGTTCCCGGCCAGACCGGCCCCCTTCAGACTGGGGGGGCAGTGACTCACTGCTCAGTAGCTTTACTCAAGGATCGTACGGTCACATTTGCAAAAGAGGTCAATAACGGCTGTACTCGTCCGTTGCCGTGACGATGACGTCCATCCAGATGCGCATGGATACTGCGTTGGAGGCCACTAGAAAGAAAAGGCGGTCGTACGTCTTCACGCAGAACGTCAGACTGGGCCGCGGGGACTGAGGAGAAGGGACACACAGTGATGGTGTGATAAGTCACGAAGAAGGAGCAGCTTTTTAAACGTGACCCCCCCCCCCCCATGATGGTGATCGATTCGTTCAAAATGTTATAAAATAAAAATAAAAAAAATTACTAAATTTGTTACGATTGTTCACTTGAAGCTTTTTAAGTTGGCTCTCGCACTTTACTTTCCTCAGAGGGAGAAAAAACAGTCTTTAGTCTTTCACTGGAAATCCAAATTGATTTTTATAAACAAACTACAGCACATTTCTCAGCTTGTTTTTTTCCAAGCACAACTAATTGTGTTAATCACGACTGCTCATTAGATGTTTCATACAAATTTAGACCAACATTAAAATGTCCTAAAGGCAAATTGTTCTGCTGATTTACTTGAGCAGCTATAACCGATCCACATTGAATACAAATAATGGGGTCTTTCCGTGGTGTACTTTGAACCTATGGTGTCATGTGACACCTTTTTTCAAGATCTGAGACCTGCCAGCAGCAAATAAAGCTCTACTCAACAGTACTAGTGTTACCTGAGACCCCTCTTTGATTTGCAATACTTAAGGGGGGTTTATTTGTGTTGTTAATCCTGTGCAAATCTGGCAGGTCTATAATCTACCCAACTGACCCATTTGGAGATGGAGCAAACTCAAGTCAGCATAACAAACCTCATGTCATGTAAACACGTGGCAATAAACAGACACGTGGGGCCGGAATTCCCACTGTTGAAACGGTGCTTCAATTTCAGGTGGCATAGAAAAGATGAAAGATTACAGCCCTCTCACCTGTTTCCTGATTTAAAACAATATCTTTCACAGTACGTTCAACGGCGGCCATGCATGTTAGTGCTGAAAACACATTGCGCAAAAAGGCGCCTTTCAGTGTTTCAATAGATTTTTGGGACTCATGACTGGGATACACCAGCCTGTGGCTCACATATAAGACTCCAGGCTTCAGACCCTTTTCACGATGACAAAGACCGTGTGGCCTGAAGCCCAGTTTAAACTGCATTTATCAAACGGTTTCCTTTGTGGATTCAAAGTCTAGGGATCTGGCAGAGACTCTCAGTTGGACGAAACGCCCGGCAAGACTTTAAGCCACTTTGTGTACTGTATGAGAACTCACGGATGTGGCTGTTCGCAGATGGTCGTAGTAAACTTCTTCTATGGCCTGGAAGTAGATGACTCCCTTAAGCTTTCTCTCATCACAATCTGCAGCAAAGGGAGTAGCAAGTTAACAAACTCAATCGATCTAATCAATTCATAAAGGTTATTACTACCCTGCGACTTTATTATGAATTAAAAATAGATTCATTATCATTGTAAGTCCTCTTTGTTCCTCCACTGTATATAGTGGTTGCATGTACTTAAATAAAATTCTTAAACTACTATTTAAGTTGCTTTCTCTTAATGCAAAAGACATGGAGACATGGTGGCTGGAAAACAATGTTATTGATGCAATATTATCTTAAAACATGCCTGACAAGCTTACGTTCATGCAAACAAGCAGTCACTGTGTGCACACACCAGCCCTCCAGCTAGTCTAACCTGTATAATAGGCTAGTCTTCTGTGGTCTGTGTCGAACAGGAACCATCTCTTCTTCCAGGTCTTGACCCTCCCCCCTCGTTTGGTCAGGAAGCCCGCACAGCGCCGAGACGTCAGCCTCAGGTCTGTGCAGCCGGCCACCCCGTGACCCAGAGACTCCACGTGAGCCCGGAGGTCAAAGTTCGGAGAGAGGAAGAGGGGCGGGCTGCGCTGCTGCAGAGACAAACGGAGTTTAAATGTGGTGGAAAAGAGTCGCTCCGTTTTTCATGGAACGTGAGGAAGCATTATTAGCATTCAGGGTCCTTTTATCATGGTTACACTTGTTTTTGAGTCTCTGACAGGGCCTTCCGGGATCAAATGATAAAAGTTTGACTGTACTGGATCACGATACTGGACATGTCTGTTTGGCCCAAAAAGATCTGTCGTGCTTTTCTTGTACATCTACTTGAATGGGTATCTGCTTTACCATTTTCCTGGTTCCCCAACACGACAGATTTAATTTAATATTTCTGATACCGTTCACAGATAATGAGTGACCAGTGATAAGGGTTAAAGGTGCAAAAGCATAACAGCACAAGAAACGCAGAAAACAGAAAAGCGCTGTGCTAAAAAAATGGGCACTTTGTCCGTTTTACCTATCGAAGTGAATTTAACCTGTGAAAACAGATATAATATCTTGTGGTGGTTGTGGAGGGATCTCATCAGGTCTAAGAAAAATACCCTACTGACATCTCTTGGTTAACAGAAAGCCTGTGTTGAGAAACTGAGAAGAGTTTGAAAGACATGGGTGTTTACCTGGCATCGAGACTCTAAAGGCACAGGCTGTATAGTTGCCTTATGGGAAATGTAGCATACAGTGTTTTCGGAGCTTGACCAAAATTAGAGACTAAAAGTTAGGCTACCTCAGTCTCTGTTGCCTCTATTTAAAATATTCTTTTTTAATCCATCTCCTGCCACTGCAGCTCTAAATCACTGCACAGACAGAAATCTCTCATCTGAACTAACCAGAACTGTGGCTGAAATGTTTGTGATCACTCACAGTAAAAGGCTGACTGAGAAACTATGTTTCAGGGGCCTCTAACCCTGCCTCACGGCTGTCGTTTCATACGTACCTCGGGCAAGTTTGGGGGGGGGCTGTCCTTTGGTTGCTCCTTTGGTTCTGGTTCTGGCCTGTGTGGGGTTTCTGGCTCCAGTGATTCTGTTCTGGAAGAGTTTAGCTCTCCCCGTCTTCTCTCCTCCAACAACAACCGCCGTCGCTCTTCCTGCATGCATGAATCATTGAAAATGATTAGCCATCTTCCAAAATACGCGACGACCCCCTTTTAGGTTAACAAATTTAAATGATGATGCTGCACTAAAAGTTACATGTACAGTGACTCCTTTATATATGCATCCATATTTTATTTCCCCCTTCCAGTTTCAAACTCCACAGAAACCCAAGTACACATTTTTCGGTGTGGGCATTTCCCAATGCTGCAAACAGGCATTACACACATCCACGCATCTGCTGGCAGCTTTCTCGGAGCATCATGTGCGAGCCGAGTGGTTGTCAGTGATCAGGCAGCCATGCCTAATGCAGTGAGTGTGTTGCGGGTGATTAGAGGTGCCAGCTAGTGTTTCCCACGACAGGTGACTCACCCTCTCCCTGAGCAGCCTCTCCCTCTCTGCCTTGGCTTCCCTCAGTTTCTTCTCGATCTCCACAAGATCCAAAAGGCAGGGGCTGTGAGGGGAAGAGGAGTTATATTCACTACTGACGGGAACAGAATCGACGAATTGGTCAAATAAAGTGAAAAAATATAAAACATCATCGATGAGCATTCAGTCATTTACGCCAACATTTCCTCTTTACAAAACAAGCACGAGTTGCATTTTTGCACTTTACTTTGCATTGACTCTACATTTGCACCGGTTGTATTTGTTACACTATTTGTACTGATGTTTATTTACATATGACCTTATCTTATACTGCTGTGAAAACTTATACTGCGTTCACTGTAAAATGTATACTACTCCTCCCGATGAATGGTTCCTCTGGTTGACCTGTCACACGTGTGTGCACAAAGTAATAACTGACATTTCAGGTGTGCTCCCTCTTAGTTTTACCTCCAAATGAAGGGCTTTAGATAATCGGGTTAAAATCTTGGCTTGTTTAATCCCTGTCTGAACATCTAACTGCTCATGTTTGTTGCCCTGTCAGACTTTGCTGCAGCAATGCTGCGTGTTTCCAGAGCTCAGCAATTACTTTGGTAAGTGCAATGTTATCATAACAAATGCGAATAGTGGCCAAAAGTACCAAAATATAACCTGAGTTGTAACACGCCAGAATTAATCATTAATATTAAGCACACCTTACATGAAGTGTGATCCTCATTTGTATTTGTATTCCGAAAAAAAAACACTTCAGCTACTCAAAATTTCTTAATTCTTTGAGCCAAGGCATAAAAGGCATAAACTACCCCAGTTACATTCCTGCCCCTGCTGTTCCACGTAAATTGTTAAGAAGTACCTCTTCAAACAAATTTAAAAAGAAGCCACTCCGCATGTCACTCTCACAAAAAGCGTTCATCAAACGAGGAGCAAAGTAACCGACCTGGCAGCGCGAGAGCTCGTCGCACTGTCGCACGGACTGAGGTGCCCGCCGCCGTTGCTGGTCCCAGGTCTGTGCCCACCGCCGTGTCCATTGCTGAGTCTATGGGAGGGAAGGGGCGAAGTGAAAGCCTCTGGCGCCTGGCTGTCTGGAAGCATTCTCACCAACGCTGAGAGAGGAAGGAGATAGAGAAAGACACAGGAGAACAACAGGAGCCGGTCAGCGCAAATGGCTTCACATAGGGTGTGGCAAGTGGTGACAAGTGTATCAAGACGATAAATCACATTAGATCAAGGATATTAAGTTACAGCATTCAAGAACAGATTACTGTTAGTGAAGGTGAGGTGGAGGACATACCTGGCAACACCTCGACATGACCGTGCAGATCAGGCTACTCTGCACTTTGGTGACAGATAGGTGTTTGTGAAAAAGAGATACTACTGAGGAGATTTTAGGCTTGAGTATGGGGGCGCTTCTCTAACTCATCCGGTCCGTACAGGTAAATCCTGCTTTCTACATACGTAACAACAACCTGCCGACTCTACTGACACGCCTCTGGTTTGACTAAAAGGGGAGGGAACTGAACAAACAGTCAGACAAAACGAGGACATGAGTGCGGAGAGAGAGTGTTTATTGTTCTATATCACGGTGCTCTCAGCTTAGGCAAATCAAGGGCACAATAGAAAATAGAAAGAGAGAGCCAGCGATGGCTCACCATGTGCTGAGACCGGCCTGTCGTTGAGTTTGTTGTTGCGATGCGAGCTCCGTCTTCTGGGCAAACTGGCAGATTCTTTGCAAGGCTCCTTCAGAATAAGAGAAAAGAGTGGACATGTGGACTGTGTGAGAAAAAAAATTTCATCTACATCTCAAAACTTTGTAAACTTTGAAAAGATTAGTATCTCGTAAGAGAATTAATCAACTATTATGATAATCAAGGGATTGTTTAAGTACATTTTTAAGCACAAATACTAAAAACTCATTGAAATATTTGCTTGTTTTCTTAGTCTTCTATGATAGTATCTTTGAGTTTTGTACTAGTGGATGGAGAAAACAAGACATCTGACGACGTAATCTTCAACTCCGGGAAATTGTGATAGACATTGATGATTGATAAAATAATCTACAAAAATATTCCCCAGATCAATCGATAATGAAAATAAGTGTAAATTGCAGCCCTGCTATAAATAAATGCTGTTTCCATGACGACAGGTTGCATACCTGAGGGGGCTTGTGAACGGTCAGAGGGGAAAGTGACATCATGCAGGGGGCAGAGCCGGTGACGTTCAACCAATCAGTGAGCGGCTTCTTTTCTTTGTGAACCTGTAGGAGAAGATTCAATTTCAGTTGAAATTCAGCGACATCGCTTCGATGAAAAAGTGGCTGCAGGGAACAAACACTGACGGCTTAGGTGAACTGTAGCGGCGGGGACGAAGACGAACACAGTGACTGCCGAAAGCTGCGGCGTTGGACGTATCGCAACTGGCTGAGAATGAAATCGCCGCTTCCATGATGGATCGTAATGAGTTAAAAAAAATGATCATTGCCTCACTATCTTTCCCTCCAACCCTCCCTCCACGCTTGACTCACAAACACATGAGCAATTCAGTCGCCGCATGCAGTCCAGTGTTTAACCCTTATCTGTCTCTCTCCCCACTCTACCCTACTGCTTGCCCACAGGGGATTTGTGGACAGTGAAGACTTAAAAGCTTTTATGCAACAGTTCTCTCCAATATTCAGTACATATCTAAGACAAAAAATCTGAACAAAAGCTTCCAGTGTCCCTTGTTGCCACAGTGAGATCCAATCAGAATCATTTTTCCAAAACTATCCACTTTACAAGTCATTTTCTCTCGGACACAATGGGCTCTCGCCGTTAAAGTTTACTACACATCACATGTAAGCCACATCCTGCACACAGTCATATTGTAGTCATACACACTTGGTCATGTTGTCTGACACTGTCTGGTCCTGCTCTCCTCCTCTGTACTGCCACTCCCTTCTGCCCTCCCTCCAGCTGTATCTATTCTGTCATTTAGAGGAGCAGATGAACTAAACATTGAGGCAGTTTCCTGACAAAACACCCGTTTGACGCCCGTTAGCCATGCAGATCATTTTGAGTGCATTTTTTTGTAGCTTACCACTCGCCGCAAGGATGTGAAACTTCTCCCAGCTCTCCTTCTCTCCCTCTCACACATCCACACACACTCACATGTACATACACATTCACAAACGCAGCACCCTCCCTCACGCTGTTTACTCCTCCCTCTATCCCTTCCCTCCCTCCCTCCCTCCAGCTTGAGTTAACCTCTCTCCCTCCCTCTCTCTCTCTCTCCCTCTCTCTCTCCATGTCTGATTTCCTTTTCCTTCATTCACATCTTGGCTCGTCCTCATTTTAACTGGTGCGGTCACAAGTCTGATCAAAGGAAAACCACTGGCTGTGTGACAAAGCCAGTTTAATCAGTGACTGAGTAAATCACATAATTCGGAACATCAAGTATTCATAATAAACACTGATAACACAGTGTGTGGGCTGTCATCAAATTTTTAGCCTACTAACAGTCGTTGCATGTCTTTGATAAAACTGAACCGGAGATATAGTTGAAAAGACAGTGTCCAGAAGTCGAATCACTATCCACCTCACAGCAAATTTGCGATGAGGACTATGTGGTGCATTGGATGGCAAAAATCAAAAAGTAATTTTGGACACTACTCAGATCCTTCTTCTACTCAAGCAAAAATCTACATTCCCTCTGGATGGTACTCAGACCCACTTCACTTTTTTCAGACTTTATTGTGTGGCATATTTAATTGTAAATCTATAATAATTTTTTCCTCATCGATCGACACTCAACAACCCATAATGACAATTATTAAAATGAAAGCAAACAGGCCGGTTTGCACCTGATCAATTTGGAGTGCCACAGTCATTCTTTGCAAACATTTCTAAAAACAAGTTTTCACATTGTAATCATGGGTTACTGGGTGTAGGTGGATGGGCGATAATGGCAATTTTATCCATCCAAAATTAAATATACAACACAGTAGAGTGCGCAAAAGCGGAAGGAGTCTGAATACTTTCTGGAGCCACTGTAAATTTACCTTTTTTTCTGTTTGCAAGATGTATTGAGGTAGATAGGGTGTATCCTGGGTAGTGACCGTTGACTGTTCACTACTTTTTATGTCGAATTGTGGGAAGATTTAAGTCAGGACCCTTTTGAACACAATATGATTAATCTCAAGAGGCTCATCCTGCAAAGAATACAATGTGTCCAAGTTTGCTATATAGGGTATATTACTACTAACAGCTTCAGTTAAGTACTAAGAATGAAATACCGTCATACCTGTTTCAGTAGGTTAGCTCATTAGCACACCTGATCGATATACCCTGATTAGTTAGCTTGCTAAAAAACTTTTTTTGGCCACTTGAGGGCAGCGCAACTAGCTTACATAATATCACCTCGTAAAGTTGATATGGCAAACTTGTTAGCAAACAATTGCCTATTTACGCGTCCTACAGACAGGGAGCAACATTAGCAGTAATTTGGAGCTTGGTCTCCAGCCATCTGCTGAATTTAAGCCCAGTATTCTCTCTTTTCTAGCTCCATTTTGGTCTCCCACCAACTACTCAGGGAAATATCTGACTCTTTAGCTGCTAAATACTCCACTATGGTCATCAGCTAGTCGCTGACTTTGCAAGTCTGCTGTTTGGTGCTGAGAAGGTAGTGTACGGAGAGTTTATTAGAGCTTTTATGCTTAAATAAAAGCTCCCTGCTGTGATTCAAACTGAGGTCGATGAGAGCGTCGAGAGTGAACCACAACAGTTTTGAGTTCACTTGCGGGACATAAAACCAAAACAAGATCTTAAAATGCTCCACAGAGCTGAGGGTAACTGTAGAGTTGTGCGATACATTTCCTTGGGTTCGTCACTACGGGAAACACCTTTTACGTGACGCATAGAGATTTAGCTGGTAAAAATCTGCACTCCTCAAAAAAAAAAAAAAAAAAAGGCTCTTGAACTTTTCCGCTTGGAATTAGGAATTATTCACCTATCCCACTCGCAAGTGTTTAGCTGTGTCCAAAATCATTCCCTTGTTCACTCATTCACTACTCCATATATGATAAACCCTCAATAGACTCATTACTTATTAGATTTCTTACACTAGGGGACAATATACAGCATAAATGTTAAACTAAATGGGGAGTGATTTGAGACATTGGCTTTGAAAATGCAAAAATTTGGGATACGTCACAATTATTTTCAATAAGGTCACTCACTTAGTAAACTTAGTAAATAGTTTACTCTCGCCGAGCAGAAAATTAGCATTTTGCAGAATCACTGACAGGTGTAGTATCGTGTTAATAAAACATGTACACATTTATCTAAGGTGAAGCGTTTGTTCCATTGTGGACATTTTTGAGGGCAGCATGTAGTGATTACATTTTATACCAATAATTCTGACACTCAAAAAAAAAAAGTCAGAATGTAAATATTGTGCCCTAGGTAGCAATCAGCGGTTGATTTCTTACACGGCCACCATCTTCGGTAATAAGTGCAGGTTCGCTTCTTTTTGCAGAATTCAAATGGTGTTTCCACGCTAAATCAAATATCATTGAAAGACTAATGAATGAAAAACCACCATAATAAAAAAACAAAAAAATATTAGTGTTTGTTGTTAAGTATTGATGGTCCAAAATACTACCAATCTTTCTTACCATTTGAGTTGTGTGGATGAGTTCTCTCTTCTCTTTCCTCAAGGCATTCAGGTCCTTCTCTTTCTCCCTCTCCATCTCCTTCAGCTCTCTCTCTAACTGCTGGACTCGCTCCTGACAATTCAGAACATAATTCCCGTCAGCATGGACTGCCATCTGGTTTCTTCTCCTCAAAAAAAAAAAAAAAGTCACGGGCTGTAGCCGATACTTTATTTTTTCATTATGCTGTTGGGTAAATATACCTGATGTGACCGCGTATGTGTTGCGTGAGTAAATGCAGGGCCCTGAGTCAAGTCGATCTCTTTGCCCGAGGCACAATGCAAATCAAACGTCCACTTTGCAAGTTAATGAGAGGCATGGGAGAGACATGGGCTGCTATCAAATATGCACCTTAGGACAGCAAATGTGACACAGTGAGAAACAGGCCGACAGACAGGGGGTTTAGAGATGAGCTGTCACCGGCAGCGAGGCCACACTGCAGCTGAGTCAACCACCATCCCTGTCAAACAATCCCTCTCTTCATTTCTGCACTCCTCCTCTTACATATTCCAGCCAACTGGTCAGCAATTCGATACCATTTACATCATCTATCGTTTGTGTATATTTATACGTTTCTTTGGAATCTGACACGGAACTTGTTATGTCAGAATGTAAACAAAAATCACAGGTTTAAAAGATTTCACAGTTGCCCTCACTTGCTATTATAAAAGACTTGGGAACAGTGGCAGCTTCAGAAATAATTTAGATGCACGAGTTTAAAGAGGCGTTCCGCTGGCCCTTGGAGTCATTTCATGAGAGAATGACCACTTGCCCTCTGGCAATAGAACTTTTTCAACAAAGCTTCTGTTAGCATTCATTGCCCACCTCTAGACTGACGTATCTCAGCTACTATAGCCATGAAATGTTATGCAAACGTGCATGGTCCCCAGGGGATGGATCCCTTTGACTTTGGTGATCCCCTGACTTATATTTTGTCACCACCATGAGCTTGACCACTGTGGTTTCGAGAGAAATATCTTGAACACTACTGGATGGGGTTGCCATGAAACTTTGATGGTACTCTGACTTTTCATCTAGCACCCATCATCAGTTTAAAATTTGTATTTGTCCTGCAGAACTAAATTTCCATCAGCTGTACTTTGTGTGGGGGGATGCTAATTAGCATGCTAACACGCTAAACTAAGATGGTGAACGAGGTAAACATTAAACTCTGTAAGACTCTTGGTGCCTTTCATACTGCAAAGAAAATTGTCAAAGAAATAATTCGCAACACTTTAACACCTAACGCATCCTCCTCCCCTCCTCCACATTTCAGAATCAGAAGCACCTGATCGTGACACCTTTTGTAAATATGACTTGACAACAGAGAAAATGTTGAAGTGAGCGTCATCACTGTCATGTTGAGTGGTTGTGTGCATAAACTTGTTTCTGAAGCTCAGTCACTGAATTAGAGATTGAAGAAAATATGTCCAAGGCAATAAATCACCTTTTAAACAAAGGACACAGTTGGGTGCCAGTGTTTCAACAGCTGTGGTTGTAAATTTAGCATTCGTCGCACAAGTGCCAACAAGATCTAGGCCTCTTCAAATTTCCACGGAAAATCCTGATCTGAAGAGTTTTACGTCCTCCCAGCTTGTTTCCATTTCTTGACTCTCTCCATCACAAAGCTGCAAAATGAATTATGAACAGAATTATCTTGGCTTCCGCAGTAAATCAGACTGAGATGGGTGCTATATTGTCTCTGTGCAGAGTCCCTGTTCTCGTGAGTCCATCAAGCCCCCCCCTATTCACCGATCAACTGCTGAATCACAGGCATTGGTTTCATGCATGTGTTCAACCAACATCTGCTCCCCAGTTGACTCTAAACTTAAGGCGGGTGTACTGTATGGGTAAATTATTTTTATTTGGTCAGATGATGGGGCCAAAGGGCAATATAGCTACTGTATTTTGTTACCAAAATAACAATGATAAATAACTGTAATCTCAATATTGAACAGAATAATCCTGATTATCTTTTTAGCCATGACTGCCTAGACTTTCTCCACAATTTCCCAAGTCCCATCGTCTGCTTTATCTTTCCATCTTCTCTACCGATGTCTCTTCTCCTCTGCTTTCCCTCTGTCTTGCTCTTCGATTCCTCTCTCACGGTGGCCTCTGATGTAATTATGCTGACTGCACAGAGTCATGTGACAGCGTCAGGGTCTTAACCTGCAATGACAACCGTGGACTGTGACGGGAAAGGAGAGTGTGTTGTGTGTGTACTTTCTTTCCAATCCTGACCTGCCATCTAATGTGGTGCTTAGTCCTTAATGAGCAGTAAGTAAATGACGACATTTTGTACTGTGCCAAGGCACAAAAATAATATCTGAGCAAGACTTATATCTTCGGTGATCAATGCCAACAACTCATCACCATAGGAGAAGCACAGGTTTGTGGCTTTAAAGTTCAGTTTCTGGTCTGCCCTCTCCTTTTTCTAACTATCCAAAGAAGAAAATGAATTTTAGCAAACTCCCAGTTAGAGGACGGTGCAACTTTAGCCTTAATAAATGCTGGACCTCTGCTCCGATGATTTTTCTTACTCGTCAGAGTCATGACTTATATATGATTTTTTTGTGACAATTGTTGGTCACAAATAATAGAGGTGGGAGGAAGCTGCAGATGGCTGGAGCAGAGGTTGATGCGCGTCATGGCTAATTAATGCCACAATATTATTCTTGGTTTTCTACACAAATAGCAAAAGAAACAAACTTTCATGAAGTCAAGAGATAGTTTTAGATAAGCTGAACATTTACCTTATCTTCTATTAAGATATAATAAATACATTGTGTATGTCCCTGGTGTGGTTACATTAACAGAAACACATTACAATGTAGAATAACCTGTTAAAAATGCACCACATGTCTATGACACAGTCCGAATAAAAACTGAGCTTTATGAACATCACTAATGGGATTTTTTTTGGCAAGTCTATTGTGCTGGGTTTCATTAGATTGCGGGGCGTTCCCATTACTTTGTCCACCTGCTCTAACTCTGACCTGACGTATCTGAATTGAAGGGAAGTTCGTGTGAATGTTAATCCCACGTTAACCGGCGAGGGCAAACAATCACACGAGGTGCATGACAGGCAAGATAAGATGCAAACACGTCAGAGAGCAGCTGTGAAATTCTCTGAAAACTTCCCTCCCGGTCATGTTGTTTACCTGCACTGTGCTGACCGCATGCTGCTGACGTGAGATTTCCTTTTCCATTTCCCTTTCATTCTCTCCCTCCTTCTCTTTGTCCGCCGCCGTGTCGTCCTCCTCATCCATGCCGCTCTCCCGCTCCAGAACACGAAACTCCCAGTCCTCAAAGGCCCGAACTGCTGCTTCCATCACCTCTTCCTCCTGCATTAAAGACAGAAAAAGCTTCTAACCAGTTCTATAACAGCCCTTGTTTTTATTTCAAGGGTTTAGTTCTAAAACTCTGGAAATCCATATAAGATTCGTAGAATCCATGAGTCATTACAAGTTACATGTGATCATTACAGTTGGCTAACAAAGTACTAAGCCTCTACTGTTTGTCCCCAGTAGTGTAGTACTGCAATGATTAGTCAATTAATTGATTAGTTGATTGACAGGAACTTATTTGCCACCTATTTTGATAACTGTTTAAGTCATTTTCAAGCAAAACTGCCAGACATTTTTGTGCCACATTTTTTAAAATTTGGTTGGCATCAATTCACTCATCAATTTGTGTGAAAATAGATTTAACTCCAAATTGCTACACCTTCATTTGACAAATGCTTTAACTGCTTTTAGTACTCAAACAGTATTATAAAACATACCTGATCCCTTGCACAAAAAATATATTATTGAGCAAAGAGGAGAAGACAGCTAAAAATTTAAAAGATAATCTACAGATGTTTACTTTCATGCCAGAAGGGTTTGTTGGCACCAGCATGCAGATGTTGTTTCAAGGTAGTGGCTCTCTCAGTATGAAATCAAAGGCTTGGGTACATCACTTACTTCATACAGAAAGAAGACGTCAAATTTTACATTTTTGTTATTCAGAAAACAACTTCTGGCAATTTGCATTTCATGGAACTTTGTCAGTATAAGCCCTGGTTTCAATGCTTTAATTCCTACCGAACCTGAGGAACGTTTTCAAATAGAGTCAAGACATGTCCAGTACATAAAAGTGCAAGCGAAAGTAAAAACTCATAAGCACATGTGCAACACATAACACATAAACCAGTATTCCATTTATGAGCCTCTGTGTCTCGCAAGTGGAATACCTGCTGTCTTTTTCTTGTGCAGTGTGTACATGATTCCTCTGTTTGTGTGCATCTGTGTGGTTTTCTGTGTGAAGCAATTTGTGCCAAACCTGTTTCCAAAATCTCTTTCAAATAAATCTGACATGTCACAACATAAAACTAACAGCCTGCTGCTGGTGGACTGCACCAAACCTGTCATTAAAACGCTGCTTTTAAAACAGCGCACCTTTCCTTTTTGTTCTGTCACATTCACAAAAAACAACACACATCCCTGTGTGCTTTGTGTGTGTATGTGTGTGTGTGTGTGTGTGTGTGTTCTTCTGGAACACTGACACATCTGGTTGAACAGGTACCGAACAATCCCACGTTGTGCTGCCAAAAAAACAACATTATGTATAGCAGTGAACACTCATGTCAACGTGTCAGCGGACCTTGTATCTGAGAGACACTGCCATTTACCAAAACAGCAGGTATCAGTTGCAGTTTTGTGTTTCATTTGGATAGCTGCCACCGAGATGGGATCATTATATTTCAATAAAAAAAAACTCAGAAAGGTTAGATACTCCGCATGCAGAATGAATTATGAACAGAGAACTGCGAACTGTCAGTTAATTTTTGGGCCATGTGTGAAATCTTCGCTAGTAGAGTAACACCTTTACGTGCGTACGTACATAAGTGTGATTTATAACCCAAACCCTCTTACAGTAGGAAGCTGACACTAGTCATGTTTGTTCTGGTTTTGACTGGTAACTGAGTCACTTCTAATCTAATGGATTCTGTGTTTAGATTGCAACACCTTGCTAGTTTGATTACCACGATTTCTAGGAAGCTTATTTGTCAGGGTACAGCTGTACAGGCTGTGTCGGCAGTGTATGTTTGCGTTCAGTATATAATCATAAAAGAGTTTCCGGAGATGCACAGGCAATGATCATGAATCCTTCTCTGCTAGTTTTGTGGATGTTTTGATGAAGCTGAACTTTTTGGATCGTATGGTCTTCGCCCGAACAGTTTCTTTCTGCTGCCATTCATGCTGCGTTTCTGAAAATGCTACTCAGTCACTCACCTGTTGCAGCTGCAGGGTTAGCTGTTCTCTCTGGCTTTCTGGCTGACTGGGGATAAGTCTCTCCTTCTCCTCGCACCTCCTCCTCAGCTCCTCCACCCTGCGTCTCTCCTCTTCCAGACTCTCTCGCTCCTGCAGTAACAGGCATGGCGAGAAAAGCATGGTGGGGTGAAGCAAGAGTACAGTCATCACCGAATTTTCAAAAGCAAAACAAAAACTACTTGAAAAGAGAAAAAATAAGTCTAATTTAAAACCACGTTCACAGAGTTGGTTTGGGACAACTGGAGACATTTATCTTCAACCGGCTCCGTACTGGAGCCTGTAACATCCGACAATCATTTCATGGGAACTGACTTATCATTGGAAAGGATCTTGTGTTGATGTTAGTGGACCATTACCAGGCCCACACCTTTCAGTGGAATCCCATAAGCCTACTTTTTCTGTTGTGATTGCGAGCCCTACACTACACTAAGCCGTTAAATGTAACATCAACGCATAGTAGCCTTCATTGTCTCAAAGAAAGAAATTCAGTTGGTAATGTTTTGTCATGAGGACATGACATAGAAAAAAACACGTCTCACCTTTTGTCTGTCGGTGTGTCTGTGTTTCGCCTTTTGTCTGGCCTCGTGCTGTAGAGCCTGCAGCTTCTGCATGTGTCTGTGCAGCTGGTTCTTCTCCGTCTGCAGCTCGCCCTGCAGTAGGGCGATCTCCAGCTGCAGCTGAAAGGACAGGAGACACGACCGAGCTGAATCATACTGACCAGAGTTTGAGTAAGTCAGAGATATGCATTCCTTTACCGTGACGGCGGTGTTGTTTGGAAATGGCGTGGAGTTTTAAAAATGCAGACTTCAGCCGAGACACAATTGAAATCACTGTTTCCGTGAACACTCTGCCTTGGTTGTTAATTTGTTGCAGCAGTCATAGTGAAGAAAAAAACTTTAATAAAACCTGAACCACCTGTTGTGCAACAGATGGTAACATTTTCCCCTTATATATTCTTTAATTCATTCTAGGGCTGCAACCTGTGATTATTTTTCATTTTTTGTTTATCTTCTCAACTGATTGTCTACGAAATGTCATAAAACTGTGAAAAAAAGAGCTTGAGTCAGATCTTTAAATAGCTCATATATTTCCAAACAACAGTCCGAAACCCAAAGATATTCAATTACCTAACATTTATGCAAAAAATCAGCAGACGCTTGCACTTGACAAGCTGGAACCTGCAAGTATTCCATAAACTACTGATACTATTTGATTTATTTGAAAATAGCTGCCAGTACACTTTCTCTCATTCAACTCCATTTTCCATTGACTGACCTGATAAATCATTTAACCGTTTCAGCTCTCACATTGTTGTGGCAAATTGAGGACGATTAGATGTTTTTGGGCCAATCTGTGATTGGACAACAGTCGTCTGACAGTCTCACCTCAATCTTCAGTTCCTCCTTCTGTTGGTCGATCTCTGTGATTCGCTGTTGGAGCATTGAGGGCGATGGCAGGACCCTCAATGAGCCCACCTCCAGCTTTTTAATGCAGGACTGACAAAAAAGAATAATATAAAAGCAGACAAAGTCAGCAGATGCAACCTTCAAAGCAGTCACCAGTCTGGAAATGCGATGTGAATCATTGGTTTAAATGCTTGGAAGAAGATGCATCTTTCTTCTTACATGCAGGAGCTAAAAAAGCTGGTTTCACGTGCCACCACCGCCTCGTTTGACATGAACGAGCCTGGGAAGTGACTAAATCACCATCATCAACAGCCTCACTTACCCTCTCGCTCTCCGTGCTGCTACTCTCTGTATCCGACTCCGCCCCCGAGGAGGCGGGACTCTGACCTCCAGCCACTCTGGTGATCCACGGCGGCCGTAGCCCCTGCTGCCACTGGCTCCTGGGGCTCTCCATGTTATGTTGGGGCATTTTCTGAAAGCCAAGACAGGGGAGGCACTTCACGAGAGGTACAGAGCGGAGAGGGGGTCTGGCTGACTGTAGTGAATATCGTGGTAATCTAATCTGCTGCACGGTTGAAGGCGTTCGAAGGGTCAGGTGACATTTCACAGAGGGGATATCACAGCGGAGTAATACTGCAGTGTGCCAGTCATTGTTCGAAAGCCCTCTCTCACATCCCCGTTGTATATTTATATTTCTTTTAACCCACCCAAGGTCGTTTGTGGTTGTGTTTCAGGGTCTCTCTCCTAGCGAAGGACTCTCGGTGTGTGTCAGTGTGTCGACACGAGTGTGTTAAATAATAGTCTTTTCAGTTGGAGGCTTTTGTGCATCAGCAGAGAGACAGTAAATGAAAAGAACTAGAACAAACGGTGAAATACGACAATGAGTAATCGCCCGCAAAAATGTTGAAGAACATTGGCCCAGACTTTGAAGTACTTTTATGTTGTACTTTTTGTTCTGTCTGTCAGATTCATTGCAGTGCATTTACCAGAGCAAATATTATGATAGTGTTTGCACTTGTCTACATCAAAGTGCTTGTTAACATGTTAACATGTTAACCTAAAGGCCTATATTATCCTGGCCACTTTATTCTATTTCACCCTTTCACCCTCATCTGTGTGGTCTCTCCAGACAAAACCATGTATGCTAGCAGAAACTCGCGTGTGTGCACACACCAAAACCAATTTGTGGGAAAATACTTGATTCCTATTGTCCAACCTTTTCCCACCATCTTCCCCTCTCCCTCTGTGCCCTCCCTCTCTCCTTGTATCCAGACCTTATTAGGCTGCAGGGAATGCAGGCAGAGTGGAGGCACAGAGATAAATATACAGTGGGGATATGAGTGAGGGCTTCCAAACAACGACTGGCACACTGAAATCGAGACAGAGGGAGAAAGGGAGAGGGGGAGAGAAGGGGAGCCACGGACAGACAGAGGGAACAGAGAACGGCAGGAAGTGGAGTGTAAAATGTCAGAGGCCGGTGTCTTGCACAGCTTCAGAGAATTGTCCATGGATATAGAATACATTCATGTTCCTAGGAGATACATATTTCTCCTATATTTATAATTTTATGCTTGTAATTTTCAACTGCTACAGTCTGTCACATCACTGCTGAAGAATTAACGTTACTAGTCCATCATCCATACACTTGAATACCACGTGAAACAAAAAAAAAAGCTCTCATAATGAGGCTCTCATAAAGGGGAAAAGAAACCCATTAATGGGCCATGTCTCATGCAATTTTCCATAGTCTATGCAGTTAGAGTATATGATGCTGACACAGACTCCCATGACAAGAAAGCTATTTAAAAGTAACATTAATTGTACATGGAAATATATCTATTTTTAAAAAGAAAAAGCACTCACACCAAATAAATAGAGGTGTGCCCGATGCATCTGAAAAAATGCAACTTAGCTGCACTTCATCCACCAGGTTCCCTCTATGTAAAAATAACTTGCTAGCCAATCAGAAACAAGTATTTTCCAATTAAAAAGGGCCTTAAGGTCATGGAAAATACTTCACTGGCTGGCAAGTGGCAACAGACATGAAAAGGGACAATTTGATGCCCACAGCGCAATGGCTTAATAATATAAATGATTCTACAACACATACTATTTTCATTGTAAGACAGTTTTCAGTAAAACTGTAGAAGAAAATCTATCCATTAAATGACAAAAACTGCATAATATACAACTGAATGTTATAAAAGACAAAGTTTACAGACTAACACAGTCGTCTGTTCCTGTGTAAAAAGGTTGAACTGGCAGAAAGCAGAAGAGTTCAGAGGTCAAATGTCTGGTAAAGAAACCATGCATCTCTACTTCAGCATCCTAGGAGAACTTCTGACAATCAGCCGCCACATTAAAACCAGTTAAAACCAGTAACTGGTTTTAATGTTGTGCCTGGTCCGTGTAATACTGTATTGACCATTTGTCTTGCTCCTAATATTTACCTCCGCCAAGGCGGATGATTGTTTATTTGTCAGCAGGATAACACAAAAAGTACCGAAACCAATTTGCACTGAACTTTGTGGAGGGATGGGACATGGGCCAGGGAGGATCCGTTCAATTCTGGGGCGGATCCAGATCAGTTACTATGAATTTGAATTTTTTTTCTCTGTAGTCTGGTGTGTGTTGTTTGAAATTGGCCTTGGCGGAGGTCTACTGAGCACATTTTCTAGTTTGTGTTGTGGTGCTTTCTGAACTACTGCTCTCCACTTTTGGGGAAAAAAAAAAAAAAAGGCAGAGAGCTTCACACTGAGTTACATTATCATCCAAACAAACATTAGTGCAAGCATGTGCTATCTGACCTCCAGCTAAAGTCCGCTCAGATACACTGTCAACACAGCAGAGCCGAGAGAGAGACAGAGAGAGAGAGAGAGAGACGGAGAGAGAGAGACAGACAGACATTCAGGAGTAAAGTCCATGCTTTAGTGTTAACACAGTGGCTTGTCAAATTAACAAACAAAAGCCTAAACAAACACAATGCACTAACAAGAATGAGACAGTAAGAAGAGCACAAACTATAGATCAAAAGTCCACAGATGAAGAAAAAGAAAAAAAGAAGGCAAAGTTTAGCCTGAGAGCCACATCAAAACACAAAAAACTGTTTTGTGCCCAAAATAATTGGGCTTGATTGTGGGGAGGGGAGTGCCTCTGGAGAATAAGATAGCAGAGAGGGAATGAACGGAGATTCATCAAGTCTGCATGTGTTTGTGCACATGAGTTTTGTGTGCGTGGGGCTGTGTATGTGTTGTATAATGTAATGACCTCCCAAAGGTAACACGAGCCAAAACCCTCAACTCTCAAACTGATCCCAGAAGAATTCAGGACTCTTTGTATCAGTCTGCAATGCTAATTATCAGCCACAGATCAGCACTAACCAGCAACAGCTGACTCACCATAACACACACACTCACACACACGCATGCACGCACGCACGCATACAGGCGGGCCACTGTGAGAGAGTTATGTATGTTCAGCACCACAACAGCATGCTACTCGTGTCATATTATCTCACCATCGACTCACATCACCCAAGTCTTATCACACTTTCTTGAACTGCGAGGCTCCGCTGACGTTTCAGCCATCTCCGCCCATGTGACTTGTGTGTTTGATCTCAACTAATCCAGACAGAAGTCCGTCAATAAACAGTTCGTCTTCTGCTGCAAGAACTGACTTAATCCAGTAAATACAAACAAGACTAGACACTTGAATTTATGCACACGGTCTGTTTTAACTGTTTGCTGATGCAAAGATAGAAATCCCACAGTTTGCCAACTCACACAGATACTGACTTTATCAGGAACATTTCATTAGCTGCCCGGTTGTTTACTATTTAAAAAGGTGAGGTGACTAAATAAGACTTTTCGATGATCTTCCTTAACTCTGAAAGCACAGACAGTAAATTACAACTAGATCATTTACAAGATAATGACTCAACTTCTCTCATTTTTAAACAAGAAAAGCTCTGACAAAAAAAATGTTGGGTATAATTAAGGTATTACACAGTGTACCAAATGACATACGAAGGAAGCCTATTGGCGTGTCATAAGAACATGTCATAAAGAGGAAAATATGTCTTTGCAAAGTAGTAAAGTAGTACTAGTAGTAAATCTGTGATGTTCCCCGCTACGTCTCCGACCCAAGCTCAGATAACCCTGAAGAAACCATCAGGGTCATTTTTTCAGTCTTTGGAAGGCTTCCTGCGGAGCCAGCGAAGAAATCACAGAAGACATTATGCTGTTTTCATCACTGACTGTATATAAAGACGGACGACGCGTGTCCCCTTCCTCCCACTGTACAAAAATGAAGCGAAAATATTCCAGGTACGAGCGCTGCCATCTTGCCCTGGTGACGCCACTTGGAGCCAAAGTCTGCGCAGCAGTGGTGGGCGGGTTCGAGCCGCGGTATCGAGGGCCCGCCCATGCACCCGCCCGCGAGCACACACATAGCTGTCAATGATGATGTCACACGCCCTTCTTATGGCATCAAATAACTAATTAAACCCAAACTTATGAAAAAAAAACACTTGAACGTACATCAGCGTGATAAGAACTACCTAAAATGACAGAAGCCATCTTTGGGAAAAATTTATGTGACTTTTTTAGTTCAGCCCATGTCCCATCCGAAGCCAGCCACCAATGGGGGCAATTGAGATGTTTTGGCTTCTCTTTGGGGGAGCTGTCATGTCGTCCATCTTTATATACAGTCATTGGTTTTGGTGGAGTGCCCCTTTAAGATGTGCCCCCCCTAAACAAACTGTACTACTGCCTTTGCAAAATGTTGGTATGTCGTCAGTATGTCTGTGACCCACTTGCACTAAAACCTTGGCCTAAGCGTATTTAAAGTTTGACTAATCTGTTCCCTGAAACATCACATAATGCAGCCCCCAAAAATCGCAGCAACAACACACAGTGGCACTTTAAAATGACCCCGTCCCTGTCAGGACCCCTTGTTGGTGAGTGGCTGAAAAGGAGAAAGTGGGGCCAAGCATTGTGTACTCAAAACCATAAA
Organism: Xiphias gladius; assembly: GCF_016859285.1. Taxonomy (NCBI): domain Eukaryota; kingdom Metazoa; phylum Chordata; class Actinopteri; order Istiophoriformes; family Xiphiidae; genus Xiphias; species Xiphias gladius. The sequence continues at coordinate 23,257,938 of NC_053421.1, read as the reverse complement.
GTCAACGCTGACAACAGCCATATTCCACCGGCAACATACAGGACAAAAGAGGTCTGACGGTGGCATGCTCTGTGTGGGCGTGGATGTTGATTGCTGCCTGTCACTATGCATTGAGTGCAAGGGCACTATAGGGAAAACACGTCACACAGGGAGCGCGTGAGCAAACCTGCCCTGTGAAGAGGGGGGCAATGTACGATGCAGAGTTAATCAACAGAGGCCGGGCTTAGAGGTCGAGTCACTCTCAGCTCTCTCAAATCAATCACTACAGCTACAGTGACATTTCATTACAAATTAATGGAGTTTTTTTTCGTTTTTTGTTTTTTTACAATGAGTTTTTTTTTCAAGAATTGATTTTCAGTTTGAATAATCACAATAACAGTATCCCACCAGTCCACGTTAAGGTCTACGTTATTAATCTTTTTTGAACTCTCTTTTAATGAAAGACTGGAAAAAGTGGAAACTTTTTTTTTTTTTTTTTTTTTTTAACTGAATGAGTGGAAAGAGAACTGACCCATCTTTGACAGGGACTAATCTCTGGGTTACTGTGTACTACCAGTGTAAACACTGGACAGGCAATGTGTGTTAGCTCTGTGGGCTGAAGTGGAATCTCCAATTGAGAATGACTTATATCTCCAAAAGCTCCACTTTGTTTTCCATTGAATCCTGCACAGAGTCGATCACTTGTACTCACTTTATTTATGACATTACATCATCAGCTAAAATTCATACGCGCAAACAACACCTGTGTGGATTTTGCTTGAGGAAGGTCTACGGACTGAAAGAGAGAGAGAGAGAGAGAGAGATCAACGGTGTGTAGGGTTTTTTTTGGTTCTTTCACAGTCAGAGCTTCTGATTCGACAAACTTGTCTGTGAGGCTATAAGGCTCAAACATTCTCAGATTAGGGAGCTGTGAAATCAGTCATCCTCACCACAACATACATTCACTGTGACCTCGGTGTACTGTGCAAGTGCTGCATTAACCTAAACACAGCGGCGTGACACTGACCAGGGGGTTATCTACAATCCAGATGACGAAATGCTTCTTTAGTTTATGTAAGCGGTTGGCTCTCATCTGCAGAAGGCATAAGACCAAAACCGGCTATTAAGCCTTATGAACTAGCAGGATAAGTCACTTTTTTTTTTTTTTAAATGGCCACAATTACAGCCTGTGGCTTCAGTCAAACACACCAAATCTCCAGGCTTTTAAACCCTCTGTTCAGGAGCAGGCCTGACATCATCACATCAGTATCTTATGCACACAATGTTTCCAGAAAGTGTAAGTAATTTTCCTATTTTTATTGTCAAAGTAGGGACACAGAGGTCCCTCTTTTTGCCACTTTCTTGCTCTGGCTCTGTTACATTTTGGCTCTAATCAAAGAAAAAAACACTTAATTGTGGGTCTCAGTTTACAAGAATGAAAAACCTTTTGTTTTATGCTATACTATACCAGTTACGGCAAAGCACATGCTATGTGTGTAAATTTTTTGCTTCTTTAAAACAGATAAAACTGACATATTATGGACCCATCCTTACTTTTGGGCAAAGGGCACACTGCCATGTGACAGCTTAAATGCTGTGGACTACGCTGCGGGGGACCTCTGGACCTGCTGCATGTGGCTCCTGCCGGCTCCGCGCCGAGGAGCAGGAAGCCGTCATCGCAGTCCGAGTTTGGGAGCAGGAAGAGCAGGGGAGAGGAGGCCGCTTTGGCTGTCACGCAGCTGTCGCTGTGTTACCGCGTGTGACAAATCCTGCCCGACACCCGGGTGACAACGCATATTAGAAAAGCAATCACGCAGCTAGGTATGCTCAGTGTCACCTGCAAGAACATAGGAACAACGTAGGCCTATACATCCTGAATCAAGCAATTGACTGTAGTGAGTAAATGAATGAATCATGCTATAAAAAGAAAACGCTTTAGTACTGTAATAAAAAAAGCTAGCGGTAGTGGATATTGCATTTCTGGGCTCATTCTGTTGTTTTGTGGTCTATTTTCCTATGTTCCTGTGGAAAATTGGTTGGTGAGCTGATGTCAGTTTAAAGTGTTTTGCAGTTTACTACAACAGCAGCTTTTATAAGTAGAAGATTTCTCAGCGGTCTCCATCCTCAGTTGTACATGTCTGGCGTTAGTCCCACAGAATCAAATGTCAGACTCCTTTTCCAGATCTAGGGCTTAAAGATTAGGAGAAATCCAGTGTAGAGGAAGCTGATATACTGGTTTCTACACAACTAACTAGGCATGGACATTGTTTGAAAATTTTTAAACTGGTGCAGATGGGATTCAAATTTCTGCACTAATTCCAAATAAATACCTTTTTGAGACCTCGTTGTAAGAGATAAGAGCTCTTTTTCATTTAACAAAAGACAGAAACTTTCACAAAAACGTTAAATGTTAAAACACAAGCAGCCAAACAAGAGCTTTGCTTTAATAAAATCTAAAATGGTCTAAAATAGTGACAATCATGACTCAAATCAGGAACTATCTGATCAAAAAAGGAGTAAAGGAGACATCGGATGCCAGCTTTCAGTGCTTGACAGTTTTTTGTACTGTGGTCTCTGGACAAAATTTGGTCGAAACCAAAAAAAAAGTATTGAGTTTTAATGACCAGGATGCAGTGCAACCACAGCATTTGTGTCCGAATCGGTATCTTGTTCCACTTCAGCTGCCAACGTTATTGCCAGACGTTCACAAGTTCAGGTCTCCCTGAAGAATAGTGACATGGCACTCTGGGAAATGTAGGAGGCCAGCTGCAGGAAAGTGAGTACGTTTAAAAAAAAAAAAAAATTCTAATGGGCACTATTACACACTATTCTGTGACACTTATTGACTAGATGTGTAAACTAAAATGTGAATAATACCATGAATAACACATGAATAATACCGAGCCTTGTTAATGTTATTAGTGAGACCTGTGCTTTTCTTGCTAATGACAGGTCAAAATGTCTGCCGTGTGCAGCCCACGTGAAATGCACTGAATATCAGAGACAGAGAAATGTAAGAAAAGCTGGACTTCCTCATCTTTTAAGCCACATATCCATCTACCTCTAGGGCTTTATCTGGGGGCTACATATTAGAAAAATCTCAAAGTTGGAAAAAAAAAGAATGCACAGACGAAGGTATGATGTGAGAAAATCCCTCGGGGCACTTATCAGTTCCCGGCCGTCTACTGTGTGGAACTCCCAGCATCAGGACGGCTTCTGCTGCGCTGACCGAGATTCCTTTGGCCTGAGTAAATCTCTCGGAATTGTGATGCAAGAGAGAGTGATCCATTAATGAGAGCCGAGGACGCGGGGCTCAGACACAGATTTGTCCAGCGCCGGTCAAAGCAAGACGTGTGTGTGTGTGTGTGTTTTTGAGTGAGAGAGACAGAGGCAGAATAACTAAAGGCAGAACTCCCCAGACGGCAAACCCTCCCCACCCAGGGCAATCACTGCTCGCAGTCCTCCCGCAACCTGCACTCCCAACCACCCTGTTTACCCAGTATGGGCTGATGGAGGGGATAAAAAGGTGAGATTTCCCAGTGCCGCTGTAAACAAAAGGGGAATTTATGTAAACCGAGGTTACTGTCATGGGACAAGGTTTGACTGGGAAACGGCAATTTAGCCCTGAGAGAACGTTGCTTTGAATATCCTCACAGATAAGAGATGAATAATCTTAAGTATGTGTTTAGGCCACAGGATGGGATGAAAACTCGATGGTGTATGTATCAGAGAACCATGGCTATTTTAAGATCACAGCCAAAAAGAATTCACTTAGTTTCAAGCAAAAAAGGCCAGTTTTGCTTTTGAAAAATGCCTTCAGTTCCAGGAAGCTTTACTGTTTCCTCTTTAGTTATGAGCGCAGAAGCCTTAAAAAGAGGGACTCCAAACTCTCCCATACCAGGTAGCTCCAGTTACACGCACATTAACGTTAGGGCTTCCGTTTGAGCATATTTTGTTCCTGTGTGGGGAGTTTTTTTCTTTTCTTTTTTTCTTCTTTTTACCTGATATTTGCGACAGGAACTGTATAAGCTTTGTGTAAGAGGTCTGAGGGTCTCTGCTGATTTCGGGTTGCGAAAGAGAAGGAAAAGCGAATCGAAGAAAAACGTCCACCTCTTACCTGGAAAACTTGCTCCGACCTCAGCGACAAGAGCTCTGGGTCCTCCGGTCCATAACACGGTGGCGGAGCCGGACGAAATGAAGCGAAACGGAGTGACGGGGGGGGGAGAAACCCGCGAAACGTCACTTCGGGCCAACTTTCAGAGCGCTTTCATTTTCACACACGCACAAGTCAGGATCGCGCAAAAAGTTACTGCGAATTCACCGGTGGCTTTTTCTGCGAAGCCGGCGGAGTCGTTATCGCCGCTTTCTGGAGGGTTTGTTGTTTTGTTTTTTTTATCTTCACCTGGTTTGATTCAATCCCTCCCAGGACAAAAAAAAAAAAAAAGAAAGAAAGAAAAGAAGGCAGGTCAATGTGAGCGGCTCGTCGGCGTCGACAGGTGAGATTCAAATGAGAGCATGTGGAGCAGGGCGACGACGACGACGGAGGCGGGCACCGACTGATAAAAGCGGTTGGTTGTGTGGGGCATAAACGAAAGACCCGTGTCCCTTTTTTTTTGTTGCTCCCGTGCGGTGACAGACGACAGTCGGAGTTCCCTGCACGTCCCTGCACCGAAATGAGATTTCTATTCTGGTAACCGACGGGGCTTTTTTTTTTTTTTTCCTCGCGAGTCATCCAGGCATTGGGCCAGTGAACTGCGAGGCAAAAGGCTCCTTAAATACTTTTAATGACGAACTCCCAATGGATTTTCTTTTAATATTGTAGTGCTATGCTAGGAGACTGGCCTTAAAGGTCAAAATAGAGCAGGGGTAGCATTTCCTTTCTTTCTTTTTTTTGAAAACACAAGTCATTTGGTCCCAGGTGGAAAAGTGGACTTTTTACATTTCTCTCAGCAGAGTTGTAAATATACGCAGCGCACTACGTCCTACAGAAAACTCCCTTTGATGGTTGAAGGTGTTTCATGGCTCCTCTCTTCCTTCAGTTTTTCAGATGGACCCCCCCCCCCCTTTTACACTGCAATGAGAGATATAAATAGCCTCTGCTGCAAGGCCTCCTGACCCATTGGGCCCCTGAGCCTGTGCCTGTCAGCAATGTTTTCATTACTCCGTCCATGGGAAAATACAGTAAAATCAATGTTTGTTTTTTTTTTTTTTAATTTATAAATTGCACAATATGTTACAATGTAACAATTCAAAAAGCATATAGTCAAATATAACATGGCATGGGGGTCAGTTGTAACACGGCAAATATGTAACCCTTGACACCTACATTTATTTCAGTCAGTCCTGTTACAGAGAACTTTACTCGTTATAAACTACTGCACGAGGTGTCTTTGGATGTCTTGACTTTCTCTCAAAATGTGTTTCGAGAGGCAGTAAGTGTTTGGGTAAATTAAAACTGAAGAACAACTTTTACAGATTGAACACATAAATGACCAATAAGCATCCGTGGCTGTCTGCCACACTTCCCTTTTTCGATGCTATGACTGCAGGACAGAAGTGTTCATAAAGAGAAACTTCTCCACATATAGCAGCTCTAACTTGTCTAATACAAACAACGTACTAATATGAATAAAAGATGTAATGGAAGATGGAAGATATTCCATTCCCATCAAGGCAGTGTGAATTATTACTGATAGCAATCCCATGACCTGGATGACTGAGGGTATGTACACATATAAAGTGCTTTAAGAACACTTGAGCACCTCAAGCACATTCTAAGTCCCAATGGCAGTCTTACATTGATCCCAATAGAGATTAAAATACCATAAAGTATTAAGACAGTCACTGTAAATGTACCACTGAGAACAGCGGTTCTGTAAACTCCTGCAGGAATGTTAGTGATACTCTTAAAGAGATTTGAGAACACCAAAAACTCTTCACTCGTTATCGACGCTGCAGGTGATAGCGACATTTTCAACGAGTACAAGACCGCTCTGAAGTCACGACTGAGTACACAGTAGTGGGTTACACTTAAAATACCGGGCAGGATACACTTTAAGTCTCAATAGGAGTAGTTTCCATAGGGTCTGTTGGGAAAACTCTGCTGAGGGGCTTTATCACCCTGACAGGCCTCTTTACAGCTCTTTCTGAATGAGCTGATAGTGTAATAGATTCTGTCCAGTGACATTTGGCCGGTGTGAGAGAATGGACAGCAGGCTCACGGTGGCACAGTGTAAGTGGGCAGAGGGAGAGAGAGAGAGAGACTGAAAGAGGGCTGGCAGATGGGTGACAGAGACTGGGTGAAAGGACAGCTGGCACCTTCGCTTCCCGGCGGGATCAAGAGAATGAGGCCGCTTCACGTGGAAATGACCGAGTGCCTCCAAAGCAACTTATCTTCAGCTTGCTGACGACAACGGTCACACCCACCTCCTGGTTTGAATGAAGGAAGAAAAAAAAAAAAAAAAAAAAAAAAAGCAGGAGTGTGTCAGCGAGAACACTAGGTGTGGCAGACGGGTTGTTTGTCTCAAATGCTGACAGAAACAGCTGGTAAATGTTATGTTTGTGGGAGCTAACAGTATTAACCTGCATTTCACCAGTCAACACCCTCCAACATACGACCTTTTCTCCCACTCCTTCGTTCCTAAGATAAGTCTTGTGCATCTTTTCAGGAGTTTAAAACCTAGCAGGCATTTCACTACCAAAACATCAAAGGTGTTCATGTAAGGTCCCACCCAGATAATGACAACGATCGAACTTTCCCCCCCGACCGCAGGACTACACAAGATGCCTCTGCTACCACTTAATACTGATCTTATAAGTGCTCTATTCCCTAAATTCAAAATCTGTGTACCTCACTGTGTAAAACTCATTAGAATCATTTTTAAGTAAGGTAACACAAGGTTAGGGATTGCCGCTCTTAAAAATTATTGAATAAATGTAACTGACAGAGGAAACACTGAATTTTTGTAATGGCAATGACACAATAATTGTATTTTTGGGTTAGGGGTTATTGTATGGGGATCTGTCACATAATGTCCAATACTTGATCTGCCTCATGAAGTCAGTATCGGTGCGATCTGGCCAATCAAATCAATCTATTTCTTAATGAACAAACAAGACTTTTCCTGAGATGGCAGATCCTTCCTGTCCATTACTACAAAAAAAGACCTGTAATAAGTTTTTTACAATGGATTTGTTTCATAATTTTCTCCAAAAATACCTTAGTCTTTAGTTTTCCTGTTCTTTAAGATGCACAACAGGAGTTCAATATTTTATAATCCACACAAAAAAAAACTTCAATAGTAAAAGCTGCTATGGAGCATTCTGGTGTCCCGTAATAATTTAAAAGTTTAAGCTGTACCCCAGCCATTTAAAACTGCACTTCCATAAATTTGGGGGACTCGTGAGACAGAAAAAAAGAATGGTCAAAAAGCTATGCCACAGAGGCCAAGATATCCTGACTTTTAGTCCCTAGTATGAGTCAACACAAAATGCTGGATCCTTCATTTCCAATACTGTAACTCTTTTGTTAGACCCTCTCCTGCTGGTAAATTCCTACATCCCTCAAAGTTTGTAACTTATGATTCGCTGTTATTTTTAGCCTTCAAACTCAAGGTATTTCTTCAGACTTTTAGAAAGCTCCAGAGTAGTGCTCCCCATGACAAGTAACCGAGTGTCATAGGTACGATTGGTGGAGTGTTCCTTTAAATCCCGGCAAGGGTAAAAATCTGAGGATGAGTAGTTTGATTCCATTCTAAACAGCTCAGTAGGTACATTTTGTTACTGGCCCTCAGAAGCTCATGATCAGTCCAATACTGTTGCACAGCTTACTGTCACATGTTCAAGTTTCTCTGATAAAGGCATGTTGCTGAGTCAGAAGCCGACACTCCCAAACAAACCTGTCTTACTTGCTGACAAGCTGTTAAACGCCGGCTGAGAGCAGCACATAAAGGACGTCTGGAAATCCGGAAGCAGATTTCACTGTGTTGATACCTGACATGGATGCCCTTTTTCATATCCTACTGAGATAATAACACACATTTCAATAAACACCCTTATCTGTTAGACATCTAGAGAACAGATGAGAGTTGACAGCACACGTGCATGACATGATTTCAACTTTTGCAATGGAAACTTAGCCCTCAGTGATTCTGAATGCAAATTGCGTAGTTTCATTTTCCTGCTATGCAAAAAAGCCGTGGCTGGCAGCCGCCTGGGTGGTGTGTGTGAGGCCTTGGCTAAAGCAGTCCGGAATAACTGGAAAGGCCATGTGGAAGAACTCAATTGTCCCAGTTAAGCATTCATGAATACTAAACCAAACTTTGAATGGAACATTCCAATCTGAGCTTTCCTTCTGATAAATTTCCTTCGCAATTCTGCAATTCACAATGACACGGCTGAAAGAAAAAAAAAGAAAAAAAAAAAAGAGTAAAGAATACTCACATTTACATGAAATCAAAATACAAAAAAAATTGCGATAGTGGTTTTCCCTCATCTACAGATTTTTAGCACTCATTTCCAACAGTTAAAATATAAATGACAGCATTTTTATTTTAAGCATGATCACAATAATGGCATCTGCTGCACTCCAAATGACCACAGCTAATAAAATATACATCTTTAATTTACATACATACACACCGGAAATCATTTTATGGTCAATAGTTTTTGATTAATCCTGCTAAATACAATTATGTAAATGTTAATCACTTTGATATGATGTAGATGATTTGATTGGAATCCTCCCTTTTGCAGGACATTCAAACTTCATGTACCCCACAAACTAGATTAGCAGGCACTGAAATATCTGCAAAGGAAGAAGAAAAACAAACTGTTCTCAGAAGGAGAGTTGTGCTAACAAGCAAGAAATTTCATTCCGCTCTGTGTCAGGCTGTGCAATGAGGTATCACAGCAGTGAAATTGTTTGGCACAGGAATTAGAACTATGTTTACTAACAGAGCATGGACTGTATGCTGACTGCAGAGGAAATTGTTCTTGATACCTATTTTCGCAGGCTTGGGGAGATTCAGGTTATTCATGATGTTCACAAACTCCTCCAGGCTCTTGGTTAAGCGTGGGTTAAACTTGCGCTCCTCACCGACTGTAGACACCGTCTGACCTGGTACACAGAGACAGATACAGCTTAATTTGTCAGACAGTCACTGTTGTCTCCGTGCTTACTAGATGTTGAAACTCAATGATCGATTGAAAGAAATATCTGTTTCAGAAACTGCAGAGAAATCACATGGTGCTGGCAGACATGACAACAAGTGATGCACTGTACATACTTATTGAAAGATAGCGTATGAACTGGTATAAAGTATCAGCATAGTAACTGATATTGTATAATATCATTTTTAATGCTGATATTTGACAAATTGCGAACTGGCATTTTTAAAATCTTTTCTCACTTTATACAACTATCAAATTGACAGTAAAATAAAACTAATAGGGGTATATTATTATTACAAGAGGCATGTCTGAAAAGCCTGACCTGTTTGTATTTGCATTTGCACAACATGTGTATCATATCAGTATTGGTTACTATGGGTGGGAAAATGCAGGCAATGGCTTTACAACACTAAAGTGGTGCTTAAAATCTGTCTATTTGTATAACCAGTTTTCACACCAGTGACCCTCTGAGATATGAAACATTCAGATGTGTGGGTTTTTAGCCAACCTAAGTAGTCGTGCGCTGGGTAGATGAGGCACTGGTCAGGCAGGGTGAAAATCTTCTGATGGATTGACTGGAAGAGCTTCTTGGCGCAGCCTGATTCAGAAAGAGATCATTTTGCAAAGGTTTCACAAAGGTTTTCAAAAAAAAAAAATTAATGCAATACTGCCCTCCTGTGTTCATCTTGCAACATTACAAAAATCAATGCTTACAGAAAGTCTGTGTGAGGAAAAAAAATTCCAGAAAAACAAGGTATTTGATATGAGATTATTTGGGCAAAGTAAAAGTGTACGTATGTATGTATGTATGTATGTCTACCCTGCTGGAAGTCTGTCCTGCCACAGCCTCTGATGAGCAGGGCGTCCCCAGTAAAAGCCATGCTCTGATCCCTGGACACCAGTGTCACACAACCATCAGTGTGTCCAGGTGTCTCTCTCACGGTCAGATACTAGTGGGCAGGAGAGACAAAGGTCAACTCAGGGCATGTAAAAATTATTTTATCAAGCAATTTCAACTAAAAAACTTTCAGTTCTTTACAGAGAAACACATGATACAGATCCAAAATACAATACCCCAAAAGATAAAACAGTATGCATATACCATATACATTATGAAGCTGAAAGACTGTCAAATCAAGATACAAGATGCTGTAAAGACTTGAGTTACTATATTTCAGTTAACATTTTGGAACACTGATAGATCTAAACCCAAACAATCATTCTTTCTAAAGTGAGGGTTGTATGGATTGATCCTATGTAATGTAGTGTAATGTGTTACACATGACCTTCTTACATGTTTTCCAAAGGTGATCTTGTCTCCCTCCGACAGGAGTATATCTGCAGACGCACCACTGAATTTGGAGATAGCGCTCTTCAGGCCAACCAGCCTTTTCTTCATCAGCCCAGTGCTCGTGATGTGGTCCGCATGGCAGTGGGTGTTTACTGTCAGAGGTTTAGGGTACTGGGGTTCACCATAGAGTCTGACAATAATTTCATTTTATCATATACAGCCTAAAAGTTGGTGGTTTTCGTAATGACGTGCATATCATGTTATTGTTTTGCTGTCCATATGAATGATTCCAAGTTAATTCTAATTCAAGAAAAATAATAATTAAGGTTTTTGTTTTGTCTGTTGTAATGGATAACCATGGAACATGTCACTGTATTGAAGATCACTTTTACTATCTTATAGGTAATCTTGCATACATTTCCCATATAGTAATGGCAATAGTGGAAAAGTTTTCTTAATAATATTGTGATATTGATTTCAAAACAAACTGGCCAGCCCTGGGAGTCTTTTGACATGAGTAAGCAACAATGTACAGTAGTCTATGAGCCTGGCCTGACTGAGTTCTTAGTCCTGGGAACAAATAAGTGTCACATAGGCACACAAAATATAGATGTGAGTTTATTTTGGGGATATAATAATAGCTCCGGAGCAAACTTGTGACAACAAGTTGTCATAGTTGATACTGTACTAAACAGAATTAGCAACAGAATCTGAGAAGGTTGCCCAAAGCTACTTGTTGCAGTATGAGGGCTACACTGACCTTGAGTCAACCTATTACAGTTAATACACTAGTGTGCAATTTGCTTGTAAATGTATTTGACAATGAAGAGGATGGGACAAAGATTTTCTCAAGTTGTCTGAATTTATGGAATAAAATCACATGTTTAGCCCAGCCACAAGAGGTTAGATACCTGCCAGTTTTAGATTGAGCCCCAGTTCGTGTATGAGCTTCAGGTCCCTGTTGATAGTCTCCAGCACAGGATCGATGAGGACAGCCTCCTTGGTCTCTGTGTCTGCTAGCAGGTAGGTGTACGTGCTGCTCTGCGACTCAAACAGCTGAACAGAAAAAAAAAAAAAGGCAAGGTCATTGGAATGACTTAGCAATAAATTACAAAGGGTGGCAACAGGTGGTAATGATGTACGTCTGTGTGTTTGTGAGATAGCTAGAGAGGGAGTAATAAAGTAAGATAGAGATTGAACAGATTAGGATTTGAAGATACAACTTGTCCAAAATACCTGGAAAAACCTACACTCTGGGTATCTTGGCTGGTCACGCCAAATATTGATTTCATTTAGGTTTTTTTCTGTTTACTGCATTTAGTATGAACTTAACTGATAAATTAAAAAAAAACTATTCATTCGAGTATTTTTTAAAGCATCTTCCTCACTTTTTTCAAAGTAATGTATACTGAGTGTTTACAACCAAAGTATTGGTGTTTAATACCTACTTGTGAGGGCAACTTTACTTAAAAACTATACAGTTAACAGAACAACCTCAACTCAATTGTTCAGGAGCTTTTGAACCTATCACACGGTCACAACAAGCGGGTTCATTTTGCTCAGCTGTCACAGGAAATGCAGATGTTCAAACTTTCGATGACGACCGTGTGACATGGTAGAGTAAGTGCACCTTGAGTTGAGTTGGGTTTGTCAGCTGCTGCTGCTGCCAAAGTCAAGAGTGAATTGTCAAGCTAAAAAACACTCCCAACACATCTGTCTTCTGCTGTAACGCTATTTTCAGACTAGACACACACACACACACACACACACACACACACACACACCTCGTCTTCCACTACAGTGTCACCGTGATAACAGCCACAACACTGCTTTACATATGTTAACACGTTTTCAACGTTACTGCAAAAACATTGAGCGGACTGAGAAGAGTAAGGGATCTGTTTGCCTGAGAAACTCTGCCCCAAACTCACAAAGATGAATCCGATACCTTAGTTTATCTTAGTTTTAAATTTAAACAAACTACAACTTTGAACGTAGCAACAGTGATAATTAAGCTAACGGCTAACTCCACCTAGCTCACTTCCTACTAGCATTAGCTAGAAGCGAAACTATTTAGAAACATTACAGCTTTTTCGTCATGTGTCAGCCCTGATAAAATAACCTTAACTGAAGCAAAACAACAAACAAATGTATGTGAACGTACCTGTCTGAAGATAAGTCCTTTGGTTTGCGCCATCCCGGAGCAATACCTTCCAGTGGTAGCTCGTAGCGGGTCAACGCCGGTACTTACGCCGGGACAGAAGCGCCTGCTCCCGGCTGCTGCGTAACTCGAGCCCTCGGTGTTTGTTCTGAGGCGAAGCGTGAGAGCCAAAACCCCCTGGACTGGTTTCACTCTGGTTACAGCCGAGCACATTGTCTATTTCTCCCCTGATTGCACAACCAGACAGTTACCTGAAGCGGGACGAATGCGCGGACAACCAACAGCCGCACGTAAGGCACCCGAGTGGCCGCAGCGATGAGCAGGTAACGGTATGCAGCCGCGCTTTTCCTCGGGGCAGTTTCGTACAGGTAAACTCAAGAGTTTAGCTTTGTTTGGAATCCCAGACTCTCACCTTGTGTGAACTTCGAGACTACAACTATGTCCCGGTGTCACTCGCTTTTACTGCGGCTGTAACTCGTGCCATTGCCAATGTTTGAGTTGTTGAGCAACAGAAATGTTGGTTACTCCACCCGAGTCCCGCAGGTCAGTCCTCCTTCCGGAGTACAAGGCAGGTCAATGCTGCACAGACGCCCTAACGCCGTCCGTTGGTCATGACACACACACACACACACACACACACACACACACACACACACACACACACACACACACACACACACACACACACACACACACACACACACACACACACACACACACACACACACACACACACACACACACCACAGCGGTGGCCTACGTGACTGCTGACAAGCCGCGTAACCAGACCAAGCAAAGTAAAACCACGTTACAATGCCAAAAAAGAAAAAAGAAAAAAAAAAGTCCGGTCACCTAACATATAAAAACTCCTTCGTTGGGAAATAATATTAAGTAATTAAACAAATATATAGAAGTAGACATATTCAGTGTCAAGAGTGAACAAATCCATAAAACAAAACGTAGAAGAAAAGAAGAAAATATTTTTTTTCTCTTCACTGAGGACTATATAGTATGTTACTTTGGTGCCAATACCAATGCTGATATTCAAGGTTCCCTTGAATTTATTTATTTACTTCTTTATTTCATTTTATTACGTAGATATGTTTTTCTTACTTTTAAATTGTAACAGAGATGTGCACTGACTGGGACACTACAACTGAAAGACACACTTGTCGGTGCTCTTCGGTGGACAAACGACTGGCGACTCTCACGGGCGGAATAACATCCTGAGGGGCCCCAGGAAAAAAAAAATTGTTGTTGGTCGCCTGTTGACCATCTCTGAGCATGGCAGTTTCAGTATTTCCCCTGGCACCCAGAAACCAACCACTACTCTTTAGCTGAAATGATCAGTTGATTAATCGGTGGGTCAACTCACAGAAATTTAACTGGCAACAATTTTGATAAACGATTAATTTAAGCAAAAATGACAAAAATTCACCGGTACCAGGTTCTCAAATGGGAAGATTTGCTACTTTCCCAGCTTTCTATGACATTCACTCAGCAATTCTGTGTTTCCGACTCATGCTCAGACAACAAAACTAATTACAATCTGTCCGCTCGGGCTTCGAGGAATAATGGTGAGCATTTTTCACTATTTTCTTACGTTTTATAGAAATAATCAATCAGTTATTAGAGAAAATAGTTGTCAGATATCAGCCTGGTCGATTTATACTTATATAAGCCTGCTACCATAATATTATAGTGATTTTTGTTCATTCTATAACCAGCAACAAAAACAAGCAGCTACAGGTGATTGCTGTCTTATTGTCACTTGTCGTAGCTGTTAAGTCTCTGTGATGGCTGTGGTGGTCTCCTCCAATTCCTCTGGTTTCTCCTGCAGCAAAAAGTAGAAAAGTGAAAATTCGAGCATCAACATTAAAATACGGTTTTTCATATTTCCATGAAGGAAATGGATTTAAATGTATCGTATTGTTTGAGTGCGTTCTGCCAATTAAGAAATCCAAGGTATAAAAAGTTACACTAGGACTTCTGTCTGAACAACACATGACTCTCAGTGCTCCCATTCAGCACACCTTACTGATCCAATGAGTGTATTTACTGTATTAACTGATTTGTATTCCCCTTATTTATTACTAACGCAGCTATTTTTGCACTCACTGAACGGTTTTCTTGAAATGTGTCAACATTGCGGCGTGCATAACCCGGTTCGGACAGCAGGTACTGCGAGGGATGGACACATAAAAGATAGTACTTACTCTCTTTTTTTTTTTAAGCCATCTCTGTTGCTACTTTATAGGAGTACACGTGACAGATGACAAATTGTTCCCTCTCCTGAGTTCACAGTTCAGGGTATAAATATAACGCAATTTTGACACAGCTTCTATATAAGCTGATATCACTTTCTTTTGATTTTTGAAAGCAAATAAACAAATCCAATGTGTTTGACACTGCTGGGTTTTGAGGAATTTTTCAAGCGAAATTTTTCAAGCTTCTCCAACATGAGGACTTTCAGTTTTTCCCTGTTTTATTTCATCACACTCTGAATGTGTTTTGGTTTTAGACGGTTAAACAAATAAGTAAAACAAAACATTTGAAGGCATCACCTTAGACTGGAAAATTTTGGGGGGGCATTTTTTTTTGTGCTATTTTCTGACAATTTAGAAAACCAAACAACTAACTGATTAATCGAGGAAAACAGCAGATCCTTAAAGTAATCGATAGTTGCAGCCCTAAAATGAAGCTTGACTGACTGTGGTCATGATGCATTCATATGAGGAAAGACAAGACAGGGGCAGACTGGGATATTACTTAATACTGTACCTCTGTATATCTTTCAACCCAGCGGATCAGTTGGGTTACTCTGCTGTACACGCCTGGTTTATTTTGCCGTCCACAGCCCTCTCCCCAGCTCACCACCCCTGCCAGCCTCCAGTCCCCACTGGCTGTCTCACAGACCAGAGGTCCACCACTGTCTCCCTTAAAACAGAAACAAATCATTTAGTAAACATTTTAGATCGCACATCAAATGTGTGCCCACTTGAACTGAAATTGTAAGTTTCTAGCTGGTGGTCTATTGTGAAGTCAAAAAAATATTCTTCATAAACCGGTGTTTTAGTTAGGTCTATGAGGAGACTTTATGTCGTTGGGTGTATACCTGGCAGGAGTCGACCCCTCCGTCCATCGTGCCAGCACAAATCATCCGAGGAGTTAGGTGGCCGCCGTAGACGCTCGGGCGGGAGCAGATGGATTGAGCTATCACCTTGACCTGTGCCTGCCTTAGCTCATTTGACACAAAGCCTGAAGAAAAAAAAAGGAAATAAATGAGTAACGAAAGACGAGGCAGGAACTGTGATCTAGGTGTATAAATCAAATGGAGTAAAATAGATTAAAGTGCACGGCCAAAAAGTTTAACAGCGCCCTCGCAAAGGAAGAGGCTGCTTCAGGCCTTGTAGCTGCCAGGGGGCAGGAAGGAAGTCTTTTCACTTTTCTTTTCACACATGTACATTTTTAAAATTATGCTTATGAAATACTTTTCTCTCAGAGCTTCTCATTTGCAAGAAGGAAACGGTATTAGAAGTATATCTTTTTAAAAATAACCAGTGTGCCATTTGTCCTCTTCACTGATTTCAATCATAGCTGACTCTTGCTCCTAATATTTGCAGCCTGTGAAACTATTGCGTATAATTTCTTGGAAAAAAGCAATGACTTGAAGGTCTTGAACTTTGGTCAGCCATAAAGATCATGGGATGTACAAACAGTTGAGAACTTACCTTTATTGTAAAGTATTTCAGTGAAAGGGAAGAACTAAGAAGGCGGAAGAACTGGGACCAAAGGAGTTGCTGTCATGTACAAAAAGCACAATTTGAGAGGGTTTGTGTCAGTGTAACACACCTCCTTCATTAATATATCCCCAGCCTGTGATCCAACAGGGCGCTCCAGGAGGAAAGGACTCACTTGGACCGGGTAAACAGACCGGTCGGACACTACCTACAAACAGCACACATTAATTAGTCTGAATCATAATCTTACATTTATAAGCCAAGCAATGAAGAGATAAAAGTTATCACACAGGTTCCAAGTTCTTCTACACACTTAGAAAGTATGTGTCACTTATCTTGCTTTACTTACTAGTAATTAACATTTTTACAGCTGATTTTGTCTTGAACGTGCTTTGAATAGCGCTATTGAAAGAAGTTAATTATTGATATTCCACACAAATCAGCTGTATTTAAACATGTATCTGAAATAGATGTTTATTTTAAACTGCATACTCACTTATTGGTTTACATCTGGCTGTCTTGGGTTTAATTGTGTAATTTTAATTTGCATCAGGGTACTTTTTGGAGAAATCTGTATTTCAAATTAATCCATGATGTTTCCAATTTCTGTAAAATATATGTACTTTGGCAATACTACAGTGATGGCAAACACCGTCCCTGTCTGGAAGTACTATAAATATGGAAAATATAGGAGGATAAAAAATAATAACAGATATTGAAAACAATGAGTAAATTGCATAGTTACTTGGCATTTGCTGCAGGTACCTGACTGACCACCGAAATTTTATTTACAATTAATTTGCACCATTACGCTGTGTTTTTAAAATAAAAAATAAAAAAAAACTTTTTCTAATCATATTAGAACTCATTCGTCTTGATAGATTTGTGTCTTGAAAAGACGAATTCAAGACTCTTACCTCTCATGTCGATGTCAGTTATGGTGCGCAGCAGGCCCACGTCATAGTCGTTGTTGTACGTGTTGAAGCGGGGGTGGTAGAGGACCTGCAGTGCTCTGTAACGCTTCCCCAGAGAGCTGTCTGCGATGCTGACTGTGGCCACCACCACCAGCCAGTCAGCCACTTCAAGCATGTCGTTCCTGCGGAAACAGCAGCGTTACACAGACGTTTGTGGTCTGAGTTCAGCTCAGGTAGCCCCAGTGTGCACTGAGGTTTTATCCTGTGTGATTTGTCTACAATGCTGATGATGTTATTACTCTGATGATGTCTGGTCTTGATATGTGTACTGCTGATTGTCATGTGTACTGTATGTGTTATTGGCATGAATTATTTGAAAATAAACCAGTGCGAAAAACACACGCACAAATGCGTCCAAATGTTGAGCCCCGAACCCCATATGTAATCGTAATACCGCGTGCCAAGCACAGATTGTTGACCCCCCCCCCCCTTTTAAATGTTGTTAAATGATGATTTTATTACATGAGCAAAAGGGCATTTACTCCATCTCTAAGTGCCTCTTCGTCAGGTACAGAGGTGTGAAAAAACAGAGCCCCTGACAGTGTTGTGAGTTCTCAGAAGGGAAAAATGATGTATGGCCTGTAGTTTCAAATACTTTATATAATTGCGTAATAAATGCAAGTAAATCATAGTTCACCTAACTTTTTTTCTGGACAACAATGATTTTTTTTTTTTTTTTTGCTTCAGCACCACAAACAATTTATTGAGCTGCTAAAAGTATCACTCAAAATGTCTCTGGACTGATTGCTCAAAATCCAAATTAACTGTTCCACCGTAATAGAGAGTCCCTGCAGAGATTCAAGAAATTGTGCGGTTCTAGATTCAAAATGCACCGATGCAGGTATTGACTTGGCTTCAGCTTCTTTTTTGACCTGCACTTGACTTGAACCCCAAAAGATCAGAATATGGAATTATCTTGAACTTGACTAATTTGGTCTTTATTTCCTACTGAGAACTATGGATACGCGGCTGTGGTATGAACTGGGTGCATCCAACGTCGCGCTCCCTGAGTATCGTACACTTTGTTTTCTACCTTAACTCCTTACTTTCATTCCCCATGTCCACCTCTTACTCAACAAAGCAGTGAGCTGCAGTGATGACCCAGCGGGGGGAGATGATGGCACCCCCACAGACGTGCTTCCCTCTCCAGTGCATGCTGACCTGCCAGCCCCACTTGTCATTGGCCGCCAACGTCCCCCCAACAATACGTCGGCCATCGCTGACCAGAACTGTGCAGTCTGGGTGTGAGAAAATAATGACAAAGGCGGCGAGAATGCTAGGAGAAAATAGCTAAAGACAGAAAACACAGAAACATGCGATAACACTTGTAAGATGTACCTTTATAGCTATCCACAAAGATTTTTGAATTGAGTAAAAGTATATAAGCAGTTTAGTATAAAGAATGATTATTGGTAATATTCCATTAAAACTTTTTCCACGGTGAGGTTATTAAACTTAGGGCCATAACTGCCAGGCAGTTGATGGATATGTAATTATCATCTTCTGTCCGAGACAAGATAGGTAGTGAATTAGAATGAGTAATGATTAATATTACATCCCCCCATTCCCTGCGCATACCCACACATTAATATGTCGGATTTTTATTTATTTATTTATTCTTTCACCTGCAGTGATGTTCCCTGTCTGGTTCACTGGATTCTTAGACAGAAAAGACACTTGAGTTGGGACACTGCAGTTCCCTTTCACCCCACAGGCCGGAGGAGATTCACCCGACTCAGAGGGGAATACCAGGAATTTGACTAATAAGGAAGAGACAGGAAGAACGGTGAGATGACACAGTAAGTTAACTTAGCGAGACAGTGAATATTTAAACTTCACAGGCGTAAAATTACCAAAGCTAGTAACGCCCCACACATTTATTTTCTGTCCTTAATCTTGAAATAAATGTTGTTTCTATAAATAAGGACATGACTGGTTAAATTTGAACCTCAACAGATGATTTTGATCACACAACAACTTCTGAAGAGTGCAAAATTGCAAAGTGAAAAATTGCAAAATACAGAATGCAAATTTTTTAGTTTTTTTGCCCCCTGGCTCAGATTTACTGACAAATCATTGAAACGCTTCATTGGGGACGTAATAACTATCGTATTGAATTCGCAAAACTAATTAAGTTTGAATCTCTCCTTATTTCATTTAAATTTTATCCTTTTAATATGCATGCTAACTGAGGTGTTATCTAAAACTCAGTCAGCACCAAAATAAACTAATATGAACTGAAATGATTAAAGTAGGATTATTAGATTAGATTATTTTTCAACCTGTTATACTCAGGTGATGTATTCTAATGTACGACATAAGAAATTAAACTCTATGACCTTGGTGCAAGTACTGTGCATTTACTGTATGTTGTTTGGTATACTATAAACCTTCTGTCCGTTTGTAATAGGAGTGGCAACCATGTGATGACATGAGATGAGGTCTACAATTACGGTTTTTACCTGCAGAACTCAGTGTAGTAATGGTGCATTAATAGAGCAGCTAGCGCATTCTTAATTGGGTCAATACATTAGAGCCTGTGTACAAGTAAAATCTGGCCACTGATGGAGACGGGCACAGCGGCTTACCTAATAGAGCAGAGGTGATGATAGGGATGACGATGACAGGGAAGCTCACAATCAGTAACAAGTCACGAGGTGAACAGGCTTGAGACTGTGCATCTACAACAACAAAAAAAAAAAAAAAAAATTAACAATCCAATAAATAAATTGTTATGAATAAATGTATAGGAGGCCTTGAGCTGCAAGACAACTCATCATCTTCATTCATTTTTAGGCCCAGGATTCGGTGTCACCAGCTATTCGTGAATCCAGTTTTTGCATAAAGTCCCTTATGAATTCTTAGTAATTACTAGCTACTTTCCAACTAGCAATTCAAATCAGGTTGCACTGTTAAAACTTAAGTGTCCTAGCTAGTGAAGACCTAAGCCATGTATAAATGGATTGTTAGGATGTTGTCCAATCAACTAACGTTATTTAAACAGTCACACAAGTCACAAAAATTACAATTTAAGGGTGGCAAAAAATAGGTTAAACTGAACAGCCCATCTTTTGTAAATGTAGGTATTATTTTGTTTTACTTGCATCTTTATGCAGGGACAAATATTTGAAATGTGCGCTTGGAATGAGTGGGAAAATTTGGAAACCTAACTGATGTCATTTAACCTAACGTCATCGGCTAAATGTTTTGCAATCTGAGTTATGTTATTAATTTACTTAATATCTTCCCAGTTTACATCGTTGTTAACCAGCATTTTATCCAGTGTCGGTTCGGTTGTGTCGGCAATACTCTAATCTGTTTCACTCTGCAGTCTATAGGGGGCACAGGTTAGCAAGCCAGGCTAACAGCTGGTTCAGTTAGCTAGCTACAGAACAGTTAAACCCGGTAGTTACTGGGTGTAAGTGGGAAGATATAATGAAAGCTAATCTCTTTATACGTAACTTAACCAGTTGGTTTGAGTGTTTTAAGGTGTGCACATTTCCACGTACTGTAGTAAACACTTAACGTTACAACTGAGCAACGTTTTAACTTACGAACAGCTGGCGCAAACAGCTCCAGATGTACAGATTGGACTTGCAAAGCAATAACTGATTTTTGACATATAAACACCTTTTAAGTTGACACGGAGATTATGTAAATAAACAATTTATAAACATTCATACATCCAGTAGTCCAGTTTTCAATCCGTTTTAGCTCTATTTTTGGTCTACTTGTCCACTGACTCTGGAGAGCTGTATCTGCTAAATGCTCCACCATAAAATGAGAATTTATTATCCATGGAAGTAAGTAAACATAATTTGTATAGCATGTACAAGCAAAAGCACATATAAAAGAACTTCAAATATATAAATACGCAGCCTGAATGAACTGAGGACACAATACATCCATAATATGAGGTAAAGCATGAACGGCATACGATGCCTTGTAGGTAAAAAATTTTGATATCAGTTTTATGCATGACTGACAGCCACCTGAGGTGGATTAGCTCTGGTGTGAGGTGGAACCTCTCAGGAGTTAATGATAAAAGCCTGACGGCTACATTCTACAGCAGCAGGGAGACTGACAGTGATGTTTTTTTGTTAATATTAAGGTGAGTGAATCGGTTCGATGCTACATAATGTGACCTACACTATAAACGTACACTATAATAATATATGAACAAAAACAAAACTTAAAATCATCACAAAAACGGTTCCTTAAATGAAATCAGAGCATAAGCTGATAAACTAGGTTTATCCTCCACTATGTGTGTTAAGCTGAGACAGAGTGGATTGGCTAAAACAAATCAGAGACAATGAAATGCAAGCATTTAATTCTTTATCATTCTTTCCAAATAACCAAGAGGTAAAAGATCAGATTAGGGAAGAGTTTTTTAGTACAGGTAGTACAAAGCACAATTAAAATAGCAAATGACACACCTGAGGGGGATAATTTATACTCTAGGTCTGAGAATAGACCTCTGGGGAATGATGAAACAATTTCGCCAGTAGATTAATCTTGTTTTTTTCTATTAGTTAATTATGAAGCAATCCAATTTACAGTGGTGCAAGACATCCCAGACACCATGTACTTGGCCTTTGAAAATATATTATGACCAATAGTATTGGCCACTTCAAGGTCAAATAGCAATAAAATAGACTGCACACCGGCACTATGCCACATTACGGTGTTATTAAAAATGAAACAGCTGCTCCAGCACTCTGAGTTTTGGAGAAACTCTGAGAAATGTTATTGTATTTATCTCATCTAAGAGCTGATAAGAAACCGTTCTGACAGGACTTTGGATAGAAGGGGAACTGGAGTCAGGAAATACCAAGCATGAAGAAATCACAGACTGCAAGTAGTAAAAGAACAGGACGCAATAAGTACCAGTGATTTATCTTTAAGGGAAAATGCTTGTGTGAGAAATGAGGCTTGACAGTGGGACACTGTATCAATAGGATCTTGAAAGAAGATGGAGCAGAAGTTTCTCTAACACCTTTGAAGAACTGGCGAGCGGGAGAAAATTACCTACATTATATCCTAGGTGATGAAATCTTGGGCCAGATCTTCTCTGTTTATTATTATACTATAAAGGATAAAAGCCCTGTATGTCATCACTTGAAAAGACAACAACAGCCAGGGGAAAAGGATGCACCGGCCTGTCTGTGCAGAAGAAGAACCTGGGTGTGTGTTCAGTGCATCAAACAAAATAGCCACTGACATTTTTTACTTTATGATTTGAGAGAATATTTAACTTTTTACATATAGGCCGTCGACTATATGTTTTTGTTTTAATATAGAGGTTGAGCAGTTCATCCACAGGGACTAGTTATCTGTAGGCACAGATCAGATTTTCGTGGTGCAAGGCTGATGAGTGTAAATCAATCAAGTGGCTGCTATCACTCAACTCTGAGAAGACTAAAGTATTTAGCAGCTAACTGACTATTTGAGATGTAGCAGCTGATGATCAGTTTCATTTAAAAGCAACATGGAAAAAGAAAAGAACAGTAATCAAAGTGTAAAGCATCTCCATGAATTGTATGTCAAATGTAAAAATGAAGTCATTTTTCGGACCAAACTGTGCAGTTGGATGTTGCGTTGCCACCTTCACATAAACCTTTGCTTTTAATTAAAGGTGCAAATGAAATATATCATGGAATAAATTGAGAATGCAGCCCTAATTCTCAGAGCGGTCAGTTGGTCCCAAGCAAACCCAATGGATCCAGGCATTAATTTCCTGTGTCTTGATCCAAGGGCGAAGTTAAAGTAATTAATCAGCCCTGCCATCACTTCCAGCATCAGTGGCTGACCTCACTTTAGCTCATGTGGCTGAACGGGAGCAAATTGCTGCAGCCTCCTCCAAAGCCTTGTGGAAATCTTTACCAGAAGAGCAGGTGATTAATGTCCATGGTTATGGAATTACATGTTCAAAATACAGATACACATACTGGTTGGGTGTAATGTTTGGGGGTCCACAAATCTTTGGCCATGTAGTGGTTTTTCTTCTATGTTAATTGTGTTTTAATTACATACGAGTTTGTTATATGCTGCTGTGCTTTGGGCCTGGGTTGGTTTAAAACAGAATCGCTGTAGGGCCTGGCTTTTTTTGGGCCACATCAAAACTCCTCTTTGAACAAATGCCCTTAATCATTACCATACCTGGCTCTGCATCGGGGAGATCTTTGGCTAACATTAGACCTACGGATCCCTCCTCAAGGGGTCCCCCATCTGATGGTTTCCTCTGCTTAACTTCCTCGGGAGTCAGGGTTTTTTGATCCTGGGTCTCTGAGGAACCAGTGGGAGAGGATGAAGTCCCTGGAAGTTGAGGCTCTGATGTTACTTCAGAAAAGGATGCAAACTCTGGGTATAAATTTCCATTAGTTGTGGGTTTATAGTGGGGCATGAATGTGAGGACTGTAGAAGGGACCAGAGATGATATGCTCAATAATTCATGACTGGCTGGACTTTGAAAAGATGTTGATGACCAGTGCTCAGGGGAGGGATAGATTGACAGAACAACTGGATGCTGTGCATCAGAAGTGCTGGTGCTGCCGGTCTGGACCTGCAAATCCATGCTTGTAGCGTCGCTGGTAGAAGTCGTGAAATGTAGAGTGTGTTTACAGTCAGGGTTGATGGTCCGCAGGGTGATATTGTGTAGCTTGTGGATGATGACTAACTGTACACACGTTTTTGTCAGGGTAAGATCAGCTGGATTTCAGACATGACTGAGCTGAGAGGAGAAACACAGAAATGGAAGGAAACCTTGAAACTTCAGCTGAATCCTGCAAAAGAAACAAAAGCGACAACCAAACATAAGCCTGGTATAATGCATCTGTGAGTAACTTTGATATATTGAGTGCTGCCAGTCTCACATAACATCCAATAAGTCTAATATTGCCTTTTAAATTGCATTTCATTAACTCACATTACTCAGTTTTTTTTAATGACTTCTTTTTAAACAAATGTAAGATTTGATCTTGATAATTAAATTATTAATTTAATTATGAGATGTAGACAAACTGATTTTCCAAAAGAAATTAAAAGGATGACTCGAATAACATCCAAATACAAGCTTTCTCTGAAGAAAATACTAATAAATCTAAAAAGAAACCCCCGCCAAAAAACTCATGAGCAAATGCAAAACAAAGCCACAGACAGTACTCACTTAAGAATTGAGTTATAGAACTAAAGTTGTTTAACCTCTTTTTCTAATAACTTAGCGAGAAAGGACATCTGTGATTGATGACACAGTGTTCGATATACTACACCCTCCATGACAGTATCACGTCTTCCCATCTCACCGCATCTTTTCCCAACTCTAAACAAGTTTTCAAGAGCTCTCACCTGAATGTCAGCTGTATAGATTTGCATGAGTCGACCTCATTTGTATGCGTGGGATTCATCCCAGTGTGTCTCCTCCACTTATTAAACCGGCGTGCACCACGGCGGGGAAAACAAATACATCACCGCTGCACCATCAGTGACGAGATTCTGAAGATGCCCGCTTGCTCTGTTGCATCTCTTATCCTGAGATATCTGGCCTGGTACTGTCAATCCATCATCTACAGCTTGCAGTGGTTTTTAAGAGTTTATCATGTCTTCTCTTGCGATTCAGCAGTTCTCCTCCTCCTCTCCTCAGTTACCACTTAATCCTTTCATTGTGTCACACCCTTCATCACTGTCCTCTTTCTCCTTCCAGGCTACTCTTCTTCCCTCTCCAACTTAATCTTTCTCCTCTGGTCAGAACAGGTGAGGCTCCACAGCAGTCAGGTCAGTAATGGATATGTGCACTCTTGTCATCGGGCGTCTATGAAATATGCATGGGGACAATTGTGATCTTGGGTCAGAGTTTAACAACAGAGGGTAATGTACACCGCACCGCTGAGTTGCTCCCACTCACAAGCACTGAGGAGCATAATGGCAGCACAGACAGACACATAGTTGAAAGATAGGTATCCAACAATTATAGTCCTATAATGAATCTGAAGAGGCATAATTATGTGTATGAGTCTTTGTGTGTGCGCATCCATCAGGGGTATTTTGTGTGTCTTATCATGTTACTGCGTAGTGCAAGGTGCTAGCAGTGACAAGGAACCCCAGTCAAGGTGTTACTCAGCATCTTCTAGGTCACTTTGCTGAGTTCACTTCAGAGATCAAGCGTGGTGCAGGAGACGAGACTGCATCCCCTGTGGACAGGTATGTCTACAGAATGATCAACCTGGGGGCTGTGAGTGTAAAAAAAAACAAAACAAAACAAAAAAACAAGAAATAAACACACAAGAGCTGAAAGAGTTTTGAAAAATGCATAAGTCAAGACAGAAACTCATGTTTTCCTAGAACAACAACAAAACCGACAACAAAATATGCCTTTTTACATCACAAACAGACAAGAGAGACTGAAACATATTTTATGTAAAACAAATTATGTACATAACACGAGACAGAAAACAGAAAAGAAAATTCACAAAGCAAACACCTAAAACTTGCTCAACCAACCAAACAAAACAACACTAAGAGTCTACAGCCATGCTATAACAGCTCTGTGAAGCTGTATGTCGGACAGCAGTGCTTCAAGCTAAATGCTAATGTCAGCATGCTAACATGCTAACATTGACAATAATGCTAAAATGCTGATGTTTAGCAGGTTCCCCATCTTAGTTCAGCGGGCTAGCATTCCAGCATTTGCTGGTTAGCAATAAACACAAAGTACAGCTGAAGCTGCCGTGAATATCACTGGTTTTGACAAACTGGCATTTTGACCTGATGATGACACTAGATGAAAAAGTCAGGGTATCGGCAAAGTTTTTATAGTTCATCCCGAGGGGAACATGAATGTCTGAAACAAAATTTCAGGGCAATCCATCCAATAGTTGTTCGGTCGTTTAACTGAAAACCCTTGTGGCCATGGAGGGAAAGTCAGTAGGATTCATCCTCGGGGGACAATGAATGTCTGTGCAAAATTTTGTGCCAGTCCATCCAAGAGTTGTTGAGATACACCGATCAGCCACAACACTGAAACCGGTAACTGGTTTTAATATTGTAGCTGATTGGTGGATTTCAATCTAGCAGTGATGTGATAAATCCATGTCGCGAGCATTACAATATTCTGTAATTCTGTTTTTTATATTTGTTTAGTGAAATGTCTTTGTTAATATTTTGTTCTGTAAAATCTCAGTTTTCTATTTTCTTGTAGTCACTATCTTTTCAGTCTTGCTAAAACATCTCCTGAGCTGCTGTTGTTTTGATTATGTTTTTTACTGTCAATTTTTTTTTTTTTTTGTGTACTTTGGGGCCACCCCAGATAAAGGACCTTTAATACAACCAAACACTAACATGTGCTGACATCTGAAAAATGTCTGCATTGCTTGCTTGTTGTTCACAAGGGGAGCGAGTTGTATTATCCCCCCCACCTGCCCATTACACTGACCGAATTGATGAATAAGAGAGTGTGCAGGCTTCATTTGAGCCTGTGCCGGTGTCGGAGTCCTAGTTTACCCCTGTCAGGCTGACTGGCAACTTGCACGGATCTGAATCCCTCAGATACACACGGCTCCGACAGCTTCTCCTCCTCGTGGTATCAGACAAGGGAGGAGAGGAGGACCTCTAGCTCAGCTTCTCCGCAGCAGCCCTCGGGGTGCAGCAGCATTTGCAACTTAATAGCACTTGTTTTATTCTGTGCAGAGGCACATCCGTGGGGTTTACTGACGGGACAGCAGAGCTACTGTCAGGAAGCTGCCAGTCACAGACAATAAGCCAGACATTTATATTCTCTCCTGTGACAGTCAAACTTTCTGGCGCTTGGGGGGATGAATCTTTCGTTACTGTCAGTTGTGGTCGAAAGCTCAAGCTAACTAAAGCTAGTAAATGGAATGATATAGGTTGTAGGTTTTCTTCTCAACTTCCTACATCAGGTACCTAAAACTATCTCTACATTCAAAGTCCTGCGATGACCTCTGCTTCTTTTTCTTAAAGTTTTCACCACAGGCTGCGATTTGGCTACTTGAAATTCTACTAATAGCATTGAATGGTATTATAGTGTAAAAATGATTGTAATGGGATTTAAAGCAGTAGTTTGACAATTTGGGAAATACGCTTATTTCCATTCCTGCCAAGAGTTAGATGGGAAGATTATTTGTTAAATATGAAGCTGGAGTCAGACGACTGTTAGCTTAGCTTAGCATAAAGACTGGAAGCGAGGGGAAACAGCCAGTCTATCTCTGTCATACAGAAATAAAAAATCAGCTCAATAGTTAACACATCAAATCTCAATTGTTAAATTGGACAAAAACCTCAGTGTAAAAACAGCATGATGAGGTTTTAGGGGGGTTCACTGCCGCATTTGTGTCTTATTGTTTGGTAATTGCAAGCAATTCATTTGCCTTCGAGTTGTAAGTCAGGTAACAAGACAAGTAGAAACACTCACATATATGCACGCACCTCACATCTTCAAATCTCGGTATTTATTTAGTAGTAAGTAATATTTTGCACCATTCTGATAGAAAGGATGGAGCAGGTTTCAACAAGGCTCATCTGAAATCCTCACATGGAGTCCTGTCTGAATACCGACGGCTCAAATGTGCCCGACAGCTGCATAACTTTACACAGTCACTGGGGAGCTTGGTGCTTTTTACGACCCCCTGTGCCACTGCAGAGGGTGAGTAAAATGCACGTTACAATTCTATAAAGAATTAGTAAATTGCTTGTATTTTGTATCCAGCTGCACTTTCAATCATGCTTTGCAGATACATTTGTTTATTCTACTCATTTTATTTGAATTTACTAGAAATACTATGTATCATGAGCATCTTGGGTAAAAAAAACAAAACAAATCTCCAATGGGACAAGAAAAGTTGTTTCAATTCATTATGATGATGATTTTTTCAAAACAGAGTGAGCACTAAAGGGGAATGTTTTATTTTATTATTGTCAGTGGCCTGTACAACAGTTGTGATCCCTGTTCTAAACAAGTAAATGATTATTTACAACACCAAACTTTACATGTATGCACACGCAAAAAAATGTACACGTTTAGTTCACTGTCTGCTGATTTTCGAATTTGCGCTCAGTCACCAAATCAATAATTCTGCCTTGATGTAACTTCAGTGGGTTTTCACAAAGTAAAAAAAAAAAAAGTTTTGTGCTGGACTCTTGTGTCAAAGATTTTTTTCTCTGATATGACTTATTCCAGACCTTTGAGAGAGCTGAGCACATGCAAACAATTAACAAGCCGCCGTTTGTCGGGATTATAAGAAAACACAACAGCCAGAGTCTGATGTGAAACAAGCGTTCCAGTAAAGCAGTCACGTCTCAGACAGTCAACAGTCGGGTTCCTGTTGCCAGATCCTCAGTTCTCACATATTCCCTTTACAGAGTATATGTACACAGCACAGTGCATGTCTTCTTTTCATTGAATGTGTCCAGCTTGTTTGGGTTTCTTCTAGCTGTTTTTTACTTGTCGCACATTCCTTTTTGTGATCGTCTAGTCGTTTGTTTCTTCGTGTCTTTCCCCGGTTTTGTCCTACCTGCCGGTTTCATTTTCTGGAAAACTTATATCGCTTTCAGTCATCAGTCGTCCAGTCTACTGTGTGATCCCCCTCTTCCTGTGCATAAAAACTTGGTCTTATTCTTGATCTTTACCTCCTCTTCTACTCACTTTCTCCTCAGATCTCAAACCAATGTCAGGCCTTTTTTTTTCTTTTCTTGAAACTTTTCAACACTGCGTCTCTCAGCAGTGCAGGATCTTGATGAAGGCTTTGCGAAACTCAATGTTGAAAGTGGTGTAGATGATGGGGTTGACGGCACTGTTGAGGTACCCCAGCCAGGTGACGGCGCTGTACAGTGAGGGCGAGATGCAGCAGCTCCTGCAGTGGGCCTTCAGCACGTGTGTCAGGAAGAAAGGCAGCCAGCAGATGATGAACACACCTGTGCAACAGGACAGGAAGCGGATTAGAGGGTGCATGTATGCGTGTGTGTGTGTGTTTGTGTTGTAGCGCTGCGTGTATGTGGCACAAATTACGCGGGGATATCGTTAATGAATCATCCTGCCAACTTCTGCATTTGTAAAAGAACTGCTGAAACAATACATAGATAGATAGCTAGACAGATAGAAAATGCTTTATCAATCCCAATCGCAGCAATACAGCAGCTAGGTCATATCAATCACAAAACAGATGAGTGTTTATGCATAAAAAATCAGCTCAATAGTTAACACATCAAATCTCATTTGTTAAATTGGACAAAAACCTCAGTGTAAAAACAGCATGATGAGGTTTTAGGGGGGTTCACTGCCGCATGCGTGTCTTAGTGTTTGGTAATTGCAAGCAATTCATTTGCCTTCGAGTTGTAACTCAGGCCAGGCAACCAGTGGAGACTCCAGGGGGTCACAGCTCCCAACCAATAAATAGATAGGCAGATAGCCCCCATGTAAAAACACAGTTCAGAATTTTTACAGATTAGTTTTTGTTTGGATTGAATAGATGAGATATTATGTGTTAATGAGTGAGCTTTCGACGTGCTGGAGGGGGAATTTTTTAACCTTTTTGCAGAAATTAGTTTCGCCATGTACTGTATTTTGGCTAATTGGTATGCTATTAATGATAATGAATGGTATGAAAATAATGTGTAAATGGACTTAAAGCAATCAAACAAACTCTCTTCTGATGTTTAGCGGCTGGATTTATTTTTTTAGGAATGAAGTTTTAAGGTAATCAATACGAAAAAGAAAAAATATATTACAGGGACTCAGGTAACCAGGAATCTTTTAAATACTCAACACAACTTGCCTAAATCTTTTGGGAAAGGACAAGTAGAAACACTCACATATTTGCACGCACCTCACATCTTCCAATCTCGGTATTTATTTAGTAGTAAGTAATATTTTGCACCATTCTGATAGGAAGGATGGAGCAGGTTTCAACAAGGCTCATCTGAAATCCTCACATGAAGTCCTGTCTGAATACCGACGGCTCAAATGTGCCCGACAGCTGCATAACTTTACACAGTCACATTATTATTGTCAGTGGCCTGTACAACAGTTGTGATCCCTGTTCTAAACAAGTAAATGTTTGTGTTTTAGCACTGTGTGTATGTGGCAAAAAAATACGCAGGGATATCGTTAATGAATCATCCTGCCAGCTTCTGCATTAGTAATGAAACTGCTGAAACAATACATAGATATAAATCACAAAACAGATGAGGTGGGCGAGAAACAAAATATAATCAAATGAAAAGCCATAAATAATTGAGGCCATATAAATTTGTGCAAACGATGTCATGATTTAACAAGTTGTCTCTTACTGAAATAAGTACAACTTACAAAAGTGACTTTATAATCAGATTTTAATACAGATTTTTTTATTGGTTTCTTTGTTAATGCTTTCTTTTATGGGTCCCGTATATTCCAGCTAATTTCCCGAAAGATTTCCTCATAAAATTAGTTGGTATTTAGCTATAAATTACGGGGATATTTCCAAGAAAGGCCTATGCATTTTGGTATTAAGGGATAAGGTAAATGGAGCAAGTGTTAGTTGCTGCTAAGTAACCGCTCATTATATCAGATAAGAATTTTTGTTACTCTTTCCAGGAAAACTCCAATGGATTCTGTTTATGAACAGTTTTACCCTCAGTTTAGGAACATTAAAATTCTGTGAGAAAACTGAATTTTTTGTGGGTTTAAAGGGAGAGCTCACCATTTTCAGATTCACACCTATTCGCTCTCTTGAGAGTTCAGATGAAATATTAATCTTAAAATATAATGAGTTATAAAGTGCTAACTAGTGAGCTTTAGACACGCTGACAGGTGAGATTCGTTTCCTTTGGACCGAGCCCGGGCTGGCTTTCCTGTTTGTGCAAAGCTAAGCTAAGCTAACCGTCTCCTGGCTCCAGCCACATATTTCACGATAATATGATATGGTGGTGTCGATCCTCTCATCTACCTCTCAGTTAGATGGCAAACAAGGTAATTTCTCAAAAGGCTGAACTATTTCTCCATCTCTTACTT
Source organism: Xiphias gladius (assembly GCF_016859285.1). Lineage (NCBI taxonomy): Eukaryota > Metazoa > Chordata > Actinopteri > Istiophoriformes > Xiphiidae > Xiphias > Xiphias gladius. The sequence goes on along the minus strand of NC_053421.1, from coordinate 23,226,620 downwards.
GAGGATATCAAATTTAGTTATGTCATTATGCTTCACATAGCCTAGTTTGTTTGTATAAAAAGTAGACAGCTTTGTGGACGCACACACACACACACACACACACACACACACACACACACACACACACACACACACACGCACACATCGACACACACACACACAGTGAGACAGGCTACAAGTGCAGGGAGGATGCGTACAGGGTCCAAAGATGAACACCTCATCAATTAGTCTGCACTTCCCTCCGCTCACCGAGCACAATAGCGAGCATCTGTGTCGCCTTCCGCTCCTTCTGCTGTGACAGCCTCCCTCTCGCCCTCTCCTTGGTGATCCCCCATTTCTCCCTGGCTCCGCTGCGCTCCCTCCATCCCTCACTTCCCCTCATGCCGTCCTCGAGGGTGGGGGGGCGAGGCGTCAGGGCCGATCGCGTCACGGTTGAAGGAAGAACCGGGGCGGGTCCGACTGAGATGGACAGGGAGATCCTCGCCCGTGCCGAGTGGGAGGAGGTCTGGGGAGCTGGGGGGGGAGCCAGACTCGGCTCGGTCTGCGGCAGGAACTGACCCGGCTCCGCTTCGAGGGGATGAACCACCGCCTCCTTCACCAGGGTCTGACAAACAGAGAGGGAGGAAGGAAGGTGAGGGAGGTAAGCCCTGGGGGACAGAACAAAGGTGTGGTTGCTTGATTGTAATGATGAAACAGGAGTGGGGGAAAAAACCGACTTAGTGCGACGTCAATGGATGCGGGAGGGAGAAGCGGGATGACAGGAAGCAAGCAGAGCATCCCTGCAGGGGTAGCAGAGTGTGTGAGGAAAAACGGGAAGGTGACAGTAAAGAGACAAGGCACTTGCCACTTTCTTGCGCTGTGGGGCTGCAGTGGCGGGTCTCAGGATCAGGGTGCATAACTTCACATCTTCTGGTTGTGTGCACTTATTCTGAAAGGGAAGGGGCGTACCCAGTGAAAAGGAGTATTCTGGAGAAGAGCCCCAGCCCATACTGGATATTTGAGATTGATGCTGGTATCAATATTTAAAGAGTGTAAAAAAAAAAACAAACAAAAAAAAAAAACAATACATTAGTCGACAAGATTTTTGATAAAAACCTTTAGTTGGATTTCTTATTACATATCAGGCAAAATATACACAATACTGATATATCTATGATAAGCTGAAGATTCCCAGTAGTACTGTTACTGCTCTTGCTGGCCTAGTGAACAGTAGCCTTGGTTTGTTTAATGATGACTCCACAATAATTTGTAATTTGCCGTTGTTCATTTGTTTCAACTACTTTAAATACTGAGGTGGTGACTGACTTTTAGCAGGAATAAATGTTCTTACTGAGGAAATCATTTTTGAATGATTTACTCAATAAAATATACAAAAAACTGACCAGCCGCAGGGTCAATCATTGCAATTATAATCACTGTCTGCAGCTAAACATTGTTGTTCTCACAGGTGTTCTCAGTTGACATGACATTATGGATTCTACCTTTCTGTGTCGATGACCCTCTCCCGCCTCGGCCCCGCCTGGTGCGTTCAGGCCGTGTCTGCGCGGTGGGGCGGTGCGTCTGCCTCGTTTGCGCAGCACCACGCAGATCTGCGCATACACCAGCAGCGTTACGATGAAGGGAACGTAGAAGGAGGCGACAGACGAGTACACCACGAAGGCCGGGTCGGCAAAGCTGCACGTGGTGCCTTCCCGGCTGGCTAATGGAGAGATGGAAAAGAGGGAAATGCGGAGGATCAATACTGTACAGAAACTTACAGGGGATTTTACAGGATTTCAATTTAGTTTCAGATCTGCCAAATTGTGCTTTTTTTCGTGGCCCAAAATCTTGTTTTAATCAGAAATATGTTAAAGGAAAAGTTCACCATCTTGGGAAATAGGCTTATTTGCTTTCTGTACGAGAGTTACGGATAAGAATCTTGATTCCCGCTCCAGAGACTGTCCGTTAAATACCGTATATAGTTAAGATTAGTAGCAGGAGGAAAAGGCTAACTGGGCTCTGTCCGATAGTTAAAAAATAAAAACTAAAAATTATGCCTACTGCCGTACCCAGCCAGGAAATAGTCCAGCACATAACTCCCCAAAACCACTACTTGTGTCATTTCTACACTTTGGGTTTTATATGAATTAAACAAACAAGACACAACAAGTAAGTTTTTTTTAATCCTTCGGACAACCAGGCCAGCTGTTTCCCCTTGCTTCACTAGTAAACTAAGCTAACCATCTCCTGGGTGTAGCTCAGTGCCGTCAATTTCCGCATCTAACTTTCAGCCAGAAAGTGAATAAGCATTCCCTAAAATGTCAACCTATTTCCTCCCATTGCAAAAAACAAATGCTGACGTTTTAAGTTCATTCTTGACCTTACAGAAACATCACTTGAGAGACGCGTTTAGTTGCTGCTGGAGGTACAATTCCATGACAAATGGGCAAACTCCATTTGATGATGAAGACAATGTGGTACTTTCTAAAGCTCCAGAGCAGCTACTAAATGGCCCTTGCACTAAATGCTGTTTTCATATGAGTTTTTAGCATTTGTAAGGCGCTGATGATGCTCAGGCAATGCAATTTGATCATTTAAGTACACACACTGGCACAAGAACTGAAAGAAAATCTCCAACAGTATCTTTCAAACAGTGTGTTGTAATCTATGAGCAACCAAACACTGAGGAGAGTGATATGTTTTTCACGGTTTGATCTTACATCATCCAGTATCTTGCTGTGTCTGGACCCACAGGTGAGGCTGCCAAACCCTCACATTACTCCTTGTTTTCCACTCACTCTCAAGTGGTTTCCTCAGAGTTCAATGCGAGAACATTCAAAGCCTGAGTCCCTCCTCACAGCCGCCCTCATTAAGGCCGAGGTTAGCTGCTGTGCATCTTCACCCCTGCTCCTTTTGTGAGAAAACAAACGGATCGAGGATTATGCATGCCCGCTTGTTTGCAGGGCAGACGTCACCTGTCACTCCCGCGTGTGTCTGTGCTGATGGATATTGAGTTTAAAGGGCGCTGATTTACTGCATTTTCTATCTCATCAGAGATATATAATCAAATTCAAGGACAGATGCAAAAGGCTGTGTGTGCATAAGAAAGTTCGCATGATGCTCTATTAGTGAGTTGACTCTTTCCTTTTCTAAATGACACATCGGATAACGAAGCATGACAACACAATATTGCTAAGTTATAAAAAAAAAAATCTTATAACAACTCTTGACTAAAAAAGCCACCAAGGACCCGATTTTCATTTCTTAAATTAGCATACATTACAAGAAACTTTTTTTTCCCCGACAGAACCTGGATTGGTGCAAAAAACAGGCCACGGGCCCCACATATGACCACGCAGCAACCGCTTTAAATGAATGCTGAAAGCCAAGGATGTTTTTCTTCTAGGTCTCCAAATTTCTTTCCCAAAAAAAGTTAAAAAAATCATTTTTCCTCTCAAAAAGCAAAGTCTTCACGTGTGTGGCATGGTAGCAATTCATACAATACAAATATCTAGGGTGTTGTGGAAAGCCACAGCCAAGTCTGAAAAAGTCATAATTTTCCAGTTAGATCGGTGCCACATGCTGTTCTTGCAATATTTTGGGGTGCTAATATTTAATATTGTTTCAAATCGGATCCAGATGACATTTGGAGGTGTTTTTGAAATTGCAGCGTACTATCAGAGAGTATAGTTTTTTGGTGCTATGAGGACAGAGAACGACGTAGGAGTTCTGCACTGCGACTTGATAGTGCGACTGTTTGGAGGTCGAGATGATGGACCTCCATTTCTCGTGCTTCCATGTTGGAAAGCTGCATCACCAGCACAGCGACGCTTACGTCGCTACCACAGCAACCCATGCAGATAGGTTGGTGATGTCTTGACACAAAGAATCCGATCTGATCACTTATAAATATTAAGATCTGATTCGAGAAACAAATCGGATTGGACTGCAGTGTGAACAAAGCCTAAGAGTCTAGTCACAACAGATTTTAAAACGACAAAAATTTCAGACAAAACCCAATAAATTATAATGGAGTCAGCACGATCAGTGGATTTACTAGCCACGGCAAAATCAGTTTTGACAGAAATTCGTGCTGTTGACCAACTGCAAACTGTCTTGACAGTGCTGAGTTTTGACTCAGTTTTTATTTAATGCTGCTCTGAAGAACTATCAACTGCACCACAAAAGAGTTGCAGAATGGCTTCCAGTCAGTCCTGTGTCAGGAGTGGATGGCGCAAATACATTTCCTTGAATTAACTGTGTTAACTCATTGTCCAATTTATGACCAGCTGTGCCACCGCACAACCCCCAAGTGGTCACTGCACCTTCTAAGCTCTAAGCTTCAAGTACCCCCTATTTTGTAGGGATGCATCTCACAGTAACACTTTCTGGCCTGAGAGGACCGATCAGATGTAGCTGTTACCAGTGTTGTTGAGTCCAAACAGTAAAGGGCAGGAGATGGCAAAAGACAGGAACCACACCACAGCAATCATCACCGCCACCCTCCTCCGGGAGCTGTATCTGGTGTTGTAGAGCATCGGCATGGCCACCGCTGTGTATCTGCAGCGGAACATACACAATGAGATACATCAAACACACAGATAATACATTAGCATGCCTCTCACACACTCACCGGGCCTTTATTTGAACACGCACGTCAATACAGAGCAAACACATACTCATGCATCTTCAGACTTTATCACCACGTCGTCATGTTCACGCATATTTTAAAGTAAACCTTCCAGCACTTAATTCAGAGCCCGGACAAACAAATTACCGGTTTACCTTCAAACAGACTAAAGCTGTCACCGCTTGTTTCACAGCCTCAAGGACACAAAACACATAACTGCCAGCTGGTCAAAACCTATTAGAGTCGCCTGCTGTAAGTGCACGTGTGAGCAGTCCTCTTCAGCGAGCTGCCGTGATCCTGACTGCAGGCAGAGGGTCACCGACAATCAGAATCAGAATCAGAGAAACTTTAATGATCCCCACCGAGATATGGCTTTGCTCAGGGTTCCTCAGTTTGGAAAGAGGAAGTAAATAGGTAAAATAGTAAAAACTACTATACAAAACTACTACGAATAGTAATGATAATAAATGCAGAGTAAGCGAATAGAAAAATGTACAAATGCAAATGTGCAAAAAGTAAAAAGTAACTTGCAAGGTAGAATCGGAGAGTTACCCAAGACCCTACAGGTAAAACTTGTTTTTCAGTAGATTCAATTTCCAGGCAGTCTTTGTTGTTTCAGGTGTCAAAATCTGCAACATAGCTGCAGCAATTTAATGTTTCTAAAGATTCTTAGAAAAAAGCCCCTCGGGAGCATTAGTCGGTGTTGTGAAGGAGTCCTGCGGAAATGATGCAGGCACTGCGCAGTTCAATGATTTTCCTTGCAGAACTCTTTTTTTTTGTTGCTATTTTGTAAGGTATTTTTTGCAGCTGTACACAGCCACTTCAAGAAGACAAAAGGGCAGTATTGCATTTTAGCTGAATTTGGTCCCAAAACTGATTATGAAGAATTTTGTCAAATCCTAGCAAGGAAGAAACTCTGCATGTTTGCCTTTCCTTGCCTGATGACGGCTCTAGATGAAAGGTCAGGGGATCACCAAAGTCATTAGGAGAAGACTGACAGGCAGGTACTACCGTCCCTAAAGCCATCGCAAAACATCGGCAGCAGTGATTATACAATAATTACACTGAGCATGATGATTTTATTTGGTCTTATGTTAATTTAGCCAATTACTTTCAATCACCCAAAATTGGAGGACTGTGCATAAAAAGGGCTACGACTCATACACTGTTAATCTGACATGGATGTAAGAACCCTCAAATTAAAGTTGTCAGCGCTTTAACCTTGCAGTCGCGGTTTGATTTTAAACTGCTGGGGCATGAGGCGCAGGCAGCTCTCCGACAGCAGTGCCTATTTTATCGTCTACAGCTTCGACAGAACAATTAAGACTCTATCTTTAGTCGTTACACCGAATAACACAAGTCTCAACCGGTGCAGCCTCAATGTGTCACTTTGTCAGATGAATGAGGACGCAGCCGCAGATGGCCGGCCCGCTGGGCGTCCTGTCACCCCCTCCTGGACCCACGAAGAGGGCACCAGGTGGAACACCAAACCACCAAATATAGCCTCGTTGCTCCAAGAGGAAGAAAATGAACACTAATGACTGCAGAGGACATCGGAAGAGAGGCGGTGGAAAACTGTCATTACCTGCTGGCTTCTGCCCTGCGGCTCTGTGACAGGTAGACGACGGATGCATCATTAAAGGTTTTAGCTGATGTGTGCGTGTGTGTGTTTGTGCGTGTAAATGCGGGCACAGATGTTGCCTGCTCTTTGTTTAGACCTTCTCCGTTTAACCCAGCCAGCACCAATAAAGAGCAAGGTTAGGGGAGACTACAAAGTAAAGAAATTAGTTATTGATTATCTGTCATCTTTGTTATTTTGGTCTTCTTTCTGGATAAAAATCGCAGTGAAATTATTTATCATTAATTAACTTCTTGCCCTGTTGAAAAGGAAGTTTGGGGGGGGAAGAGATAAATTGTAAGAAAAGAGAGAAAATTCACGAGTGTGTTTGTTAAAAGCCCAATAAATAAGATGAGACACATCAAAAAAAAACGAGGAACACACCCAGCAAAGAGGGCAAACTAAGCACTGAAGTAAGAGCAAAGAGTAAAGTCAAAGGAAGAATCCACCTGTCGATGCTGATGGCACAGAGGTTCAGGATACTGGCAGTGCACATCATGACGTCCAGGGTGAGCAGGATGTCACAGTGGATGAGGCTGAAGCGCCACTCTCCCACCACCTTTAACGACACAAAGTGACCTTGTGGTTAACACACTTTTCATTCACTTTTGCTCAGACAATTCGTTTTCATAATTACTGATGGCTAATTAGTACTGATTAATCAATGGGGTAATCGACAGGAAAGTAATCTGTTATCTGAAAGTCGTTTTTTTGACAACTGATTAACCATCGGAATCATTTTTTGTGCAAGCACGCCAAACATTAGCTGATTCCATGGATAGTAAACTGAACATCTTTGGGTTTCGGGGCTGTTGATTGGACGTAACAAGAATGTGATGACACGACTTTGAACTTTTGGAAAATGTGATGGGTTTCCCCGACATTATCTGCACACACATTTTATCGGTGACTGTTTTCTCAATTCTCGATGAATCGACTAATAATTTTGTCTAAGGCATGTTATAATGTCCCACAGCCCACAAAATTTCTTGTTTTAGTCGACCAGCAGTCCAACATCCAAAGATATTCAGGTTACTCTCATTTATGACAAAGAAAAGCATCTAATCCTCACATTTGAGAAGCCGGAACCTGAGAATAGTTGGTATTGTTTTCTTCAAAAATAACTAAAATGATTAATCAATTATCCAAATAGTTGCCAGTGAATTTTATGTGGATTGACTAATTATTTAATTGATTAGTCATTATAGCTCTAAAATGGTCAGTCAGGAGAATAATTGGCAGATAAATTGATAATGGAAATAATCGTGAGTTGCTGAGTTGCCCAGTTATCAAATTTTGTTAAATTATCAATTACATTTAATTGCTATACCTACTACAAATCGGTCTATTTTGCATCTGCTGCGATGGAATATCGCATAATCTAGAGAGAAACATTTTTAATCTACTTTTAGTTCCCACTGCATCAAGGTGAGTGTGTTTTCCACACTAGCACACAGCCTCCTACCTCCAGGTAGACGCCCCAGGGCATGACCAGCGTGGCAAGCAGCAGGTCGGACACAGCCAGGGAGACAATGAGGTAGTTGGTGGTGGTCTGCAGAGCGCGCTCCCGAGAGACCGCCACGCACACCAGCACGTTACCGAACACCACGCAGAAGATCAGCAGCACCAGCAGCACCGCGTAAAAGTTGTACGGAGGGGAGGAGGCTGAAGGAGAGCTGGTGCAGTCGGGGGAGGTCAGCGAGGAGGGGGAGGTGGGGAAGGACATGGGGGAGTGTGAGGGGTCATGGGTGACAAAGACAGAGAAATTCTGCTCCGAGGAGGACAGAGGGAAGGAGAGAGGGGAGGTCTCTTCTGACTCATTGAGTAAAGTCATGATCTCGCTCCAGTGGACATGGCTGAAAATTGATGACACAAAGAGAGGAAGAGAAAAGTAATGGGACCCTTCATTACCCACTGTGAACCCAATTTGGCGTTTTCACCATAGATCCGACCTTGCCTATATACACACACAGGTACACACTGTCAAGATTGCCCGGTTTTTTTCTAAACCAAAGACTGAAATAGCGATAAAAGCTCTCTTAGCCCTCTACAGGCTATTATTGGCCTCCGGTTTTCTAAAAGGTCGACTGAAAGGAAAGAGCTCAGCTTCATGGAGGGGTAAACTACTATCAGTGTCACTGTTTTAGTACAAATTAAGTCAGATGAAAGGATGAAAGTTCATTTCAAGTTCTTAAGTACTTCAGACAGCAAACGCTCAACAGCTCGGTTTTACGAAGCAAGATTTTATGTCATCTGACTTATCCTTGAAAAACGTCCTTCATTTTAAATTTACCCAGAAACAGATTTCCTCATAAAACATTTACGAAACCAATTAAATAAAGTCCCTCTCAGCTCACACATGTGATTTACTCATTGTTACTTCACATGGATGTTTGACCCTCACTGATACTAGAAGCCTGTTTTCACATCCATCTGCTGAAGGAGGAAAGTCTCCCTGTGCTCACTTTAAATCTGAGATCAAGACGCTGGCGTGCGAGATCATTTTGTGACATCTAGTGTGGAAAAACCAGTCACGGTCTGAAAATGTAAATTACACAGGCATGATGTGGAAAGTCCACTGCACATACACTGAGAATGGACTTTTGAGTGAAGTACGAGAAGCAGGATTGTTAACCGGGTAATTGAACCATATCAGATAGAAATTATTATCCAAAGCGGAACGTTTTTATCTAATATTTTAGATCTATAAATATTTTTAAACCGTGCATCGCTTACATCCATGCAATGCTTGTAAACAGTCCTCTTCTTTTTCGGCTTTTGTTGGCGCGTTGCTACGTTTCTTTTGATGCATCACTGCCAGAAATCAGCAGATCAGCAGAATGGCATAAAACAAACGGCCGGATGTGAGAAACGTCACTCAAAAACACTGCACCACAGAGCAACTAGTAGTTAAAGAACTCCAAAGGGATATCTTTAACCATCACCTTTTTATTCATTGCTGTGCTTTTTTTGTATTTATTACTCATCGACTGCTGTTTTTAAGACAAAACGTCCCCCTGGGACATGAAAGCTTAACTAATCCACAGCTCATATGTAGCCATGGCTGGTGAATAATTGGTTTAATCCCATTTGAAAAGTGAGCTAAGGACAGAGCTCTTCTCCCGACCAATGGAAAAGCAGGAGGCGTGCGCAAGCTGTCACTCCCACAGCTGTACACAAGCTTGACAGGGTGGTGCAGAACTGGGACGGAATTATCCACATTTTGGGGACGGTTTTGAGTGTAAGGATGGACCACGGAGAAATGGATCATCCTACAGGGGCGGTTAAAGATCTTTTATTTTGTCATTATTTGAGTCCATTGCAACTGTCAAATCCAAGGGGGCCGCAGCCTTGGCTCTGTGCGAAGGAGCAAACCACAAACATTTTACAGCAACAACTGAGGCCTGCAGGGGGGCGGTTGCTTTATGAGTGCTAATGTGTGAGCGAAGTATCGTTGTAAATCTATTCAGAAACACATTGTGTGGCACATTGTAGTGGAAACTTCGACATTTCCAGAACCGTTTCAGTTCAAAGATCGAAGGATCCTGCTCAATGCCCACTGCTTCAATTATTATGATTATCATGACTATTATATTTAGTTTTATTAGTATTATTATTCACCCTATTATTATAATTATTAGTTTTATTATTAGTCTCATTATTGTTATTGTTAATTGTTACCCCCCCCTCCTCTCTCAACCCAGCCGGTCGGGGCAGGCGGGTTCTGTTCAAGCTTTCTACCTGTTAAAAGGGAGTTTTTCCCTGCGGCTGTCGCCAAGTGCTGGCTCGTGGGGGAATGTTGGGTCTCTGTAAATATAACTAAAAAGAGTACGGTCTGGACCTGCTCTACATGGCCCTCGGTTATGATTTGGCACATTATAAACAAATTTGAATTGAATTGAATCGAAAAAGAGTTGAAAAAACAAAAAACAAAACAATGAATGGAGACACCTAACCATACTTACTGAGCCTGAGATCACAAAACCATAAAGCTAAATTTGTGGGCTGGCTTTGTGAAACAGCATTTTCATAATAATACATTTTCACAGTTAACGGTAGACCATGAAAAGGGAAACGAGACAGAAGGAACCCATCATTTTCAATAGGTCTTCGATCCAAACCTCTGCTTAAAACTCACCATTAGTCACCGGCTGCTGAAGGTTTCTGTGTTTCTGCTGAGAAGAGACGTGACGGGGATATGTGAGAACTTTTCCTCCTCTTTCTTACCTCTCTAGTCGTCTGCTCTGGCACACTCTAACAACCAGGCTTTATAACAGCATCCAAAAAGCTGCATAAAATATTTACACGCGGACGGGAAAGTTGAAACGGACTAGCGACTTGCAGTATCTCGCTCTTGTGCGAACTCTCCTGTCAGTCCCAAGGTCACGAATGATTTCAGTTAGGTCCCCCCCAACATCACCCACCTCCACCACCTCACCACCATCACGTACTCGCAGTGCATACCGTATGAGCTGTCGTCCTCCGACCCTGACCTGTGATCTGCATTGCTGATCAACACACGTCCGCGACGAGCTGAGCCTAACAAATCAATAACCTATCCCACCTGTTGACCCGAAGACATTGTCCTTTGTGGCGCATTTATTGATTTCACACCGTGTTTCATACCGTGGAGGACTTGATGGGGAGTAGTACACAGAAATCGGTATTGTGGTAGAGGTCAGTCCAACCGCCACAGGGGGCGGGTGCACAGGAGTGAAGGGCGGGTCCGGTGGTCAACCAGAGAAGCTCCTTTCAAGCCTCCATGACGGTGACTGTTTGTTTGCTAAAGTGCACTTCGGTGAACGGTCGTGCGGCTAATGGCTAATGTCAGCTGCTTAAAAAATAACAACAAAAACAACTGGAAAGCCCTCAGAGTGGTCAAAGCTCCGCCAAGGCTGCATTATCTTGTGAATTTAATGTTCTAATTATTTTTTTTATTAAATTTTTTTTTTTTTCTGGATGTGCAGGTAAAGCCAGATTATTATTTTTTTTTTGTGTGTTGTCATTCATTGGAAAAGAGCAAACATGTGCAAATGTGACCTTTCTTGTAAAGTACCAAAAAAAACCAAACAAACAAAAAAAAAAAAACATAAAACATCAGCACCAAAAACTGAATTTGAGCTGGGATGATTAATTAATTGACATAAATAATCAGCAACCGTTTATTTATGGATTAACTGTTTGAATCGCTTTTCAAGCAGCTTTTCTTGTCTTATACACTAGTGAACATGTACCTTTGGGGTTTGCACTGCTGCAAACCCCAAACCCCTTGGTTTTTACTACTTTTTGACATGTTATAAAATTGTTAACAGATAAGTCCATGATGGAAATATTCATTACCTGCAGCCCTACCTGTTTGACCTGTTTTCTAGCAGAAATTTCCAACAAAATTCACTGAAATGTCTAATTTTTGAGATATCAGGCAAACAAACAAAGAAACCAAAAAACAAAAACAAACAAATTGTACTAAAATATAATCTTCTTGATAGGAAGAAAATAAAAAACTTTTTTCCCCCAAACTATAACTAAACTATTTTATCTGAAAGTACTAATATAAATATTGATTGAATTGATAAAATCAAAACTCAAAGAGGTTTGTTTTTCTTTCTTTATTAGGCGTCCACATTTCCTATTGATTCCCAGCAAGATGTGAGTTGCCATCGAGGTGTCCCAGAGCACCAGACCAGGACAGAGCTTTTGGACGACAGACTGCGGTGCTGCGCTTCAAGAAAGCTGCTGCAGTCACAGCAATCAGCAGAGGGGAGGATGAAATGAAGCCGCATCGGGGCAGGCTTTGCCCAGAACACTTGATGTAGTTTTCATTTTCGTTTTCTAAATGGAACTAACATTTGTGTTAAAATGAAACCGTCTTTCAAATAAGTCGAACAGGCAGAAAAGCGGCAATATTTTATTGCGACTAATGTTAACACGACACAAACACTCTCTTTACAAGCCAAATTAACAAGGTTATATCCAGAACAGCTGCCGAAAAGACCTTGTGGTGACATTGGTTTGCAAATTAAGTTATGTCATTCATTTAATAGCCTTTGAAAAATGCATGTATTCAGAATAAGGACATAAATAATTATTCCTCCCTATGAATTCTTTACAAACGGTCGTGTTCATTTCATCTTTTCCATTTTCATCACGAACCAGCTGCTTCTGTTTGTCAAATCCATCCATACTGACTGTGGCACATCCTCTAAAATACATTGATTTTGCTGAAGCAATAAAAAAAACAACACCCAAGGTGCAAATTCAGTAGCACTTTGTGTTAAAACTGGTCTATTCAATACTTGATGGGTAGTAATTTTCGCACGTCAGTAGTGGATGTAAAGGTGCATTAATTTGCATTCTCTCTTACATATTTCTTTGTGGAAAAACCACAACAGATGCAAACTATTATTCCAAGCAAATTACTTTCATATATCTGAAAACAAGCCTGGAGATCTTTAGATTTTTAGGTCACATAGTTTGACTTAATCAAGCCTTTCACCGCAGAGGTGGCCGATCAGAAAACGCTTTAGAAAGCACCGAAAGTTCACCCGTTTTATTGTTTAAACATGACGACTTGAGCACTTACAGCAGGCTTCATCCGAGCAAGACAACCGCTTTCATCCACCGTCAAATAATAACACAAACGCTTTCCACCAGCAGCCGCAACGTGGAACTTCACAACAGATGATTTCAATTTTTCTTTTTTTTTGCACACAGAATTTCTCGCTCATGGACGCAGCCCAAGGAAATGATTATTTCTGAAAGCAATACGCGAGCAGAAGGGAAAGAAAGAGCTCAAAGAGGTTCAAATAATAAATCGGTAAGCTCTGACTGGCACATGCTGTATGTCCTGCTACACAACTGGAGTGAGCAGTTTTGTTTGTTTTTTATTGATTGTAAGGGGAAGGCGTCATTAACATGATCAATTTATTGGTTTCCCTTTCAGAACGAGGATCAGCGTTCCCTGCTCTGAGAGGTCAATTTAATTTCACAAGTGGCCACCAGAGTAAAGCCACATCATGGCGTTGTACACGTCGCAAACAGTGGGGTCAGGGCTCCAAATGCCACTTTACTTTCTAAGATGTAATGCTTAAGGTGGAATTTTAAGAGATCAAATCATTGTAAGGATACGCTTGGCCTGAGAACAGCGGTTGAGGAGTTGTTTTACCGCGTCTGCATAACATTGTCTGACTCCGTGCGAGCGTGACAACCTCTATGACTGTTTTTCTGGATCAAGTGTGTAATGTTATTTCTCCCTGTGCTCCCTCTCTCTAGATATATTAGATATTAGAAGTAGTTAGGAAGCAATGTCGCAGGCTCAAGCGAGGTAGTGCACTGCACATTCAGAGGGCAGAGGCAGAGATGACTGGAGATAAAAAGTTGTGAGGACACAAACATACAGAATAAAACAGCTATTTAATGATACAAATACTCTTCTGCTCACTTTATATTAAAGCAGTCTTTAAAAGTGGGACTTATGGATCCATATTACTATGACTTGATGTTAAGTGGAGAAGATGAGTCAACTACTTGACTACTCAACTACTCCTTTCAGAGGTCGTTTTGCTCTTTGCATGATGACCTTTCCCTTCAAACAGAGAACTGACAGTACTAAAAAAAAAAAACAATGTACCACCTTCACTTCGTCTGACCCAGCTACTACCTCAGGCCGAGCCTCTGGTCCATCATTAGTTTCTCTGGCACGCGTATTTCATAAATGCATAATGAAACAAGGGTGGTCGCTGTTGGAAAAACCGTTTTGCCATATCGTGCGGCCCCCCCCGGGACAAAATCAGCGAGAAGTGCACATTATGGATGTGAACGACAGCCCTGATTAGCAAGAACACACTAAACCTCTGCTGACCGGCATGGATCGCAATATTATGTTTCGTCTTTTTCAGTCTTGAAAAAGTAATGCCTTATTTGAACTGCAAGGAGCAAGCTTGTCATTTTTTTCCCCCTTCAGTCCCGTGTTGTCTGACGCCCTCTCCCTCCCAGAGCTCGCTTCAATAACAGCCCCCAGCCTCGCCACTCCATCCTTTTCTCTTATCTCCTCCTCCTCCTGTCTGATCTCCTGTTTCTCCTCCTCCGTAACTCCTCTCTGGAGACACTTGACAGGTCTATTACATCCTTTGGCCTCATCTGCCCCACACCATTGGCAACAAAAAAAAGAAAAAAATACATCAAACCCACCCCCCACCCCCCCAAAAAGAAGACTCCTTCACATTTTGCCCCAGCTTTGCTATGAGCTGACCTGCAATAAATCATTCATTTCTTTCACTGAGAGGCAGGAATGATGTGGATGTTCAGCTGCAGTATAATCAGCTCCCTGCTGAGATCGGGGCAGAAAATATTCACTTTTGTTTCACGCTTCTCAACCACATTTCTACTCTCAAATCACTTCCACGTATCCACGTTCTTTTTTTTGTTTTTTTTTAATGAGCAGCCAGTGACTTTTGCAAACAAATAAAATTGCAGGACGGCGTCTTTTCTTATACAACACAGGAAAATTCACAGGTACATTTTTTTCTTCTTCAGACAGGGGGGTGTTATCTCTAGTGAGGAAAAACCCGACAAGGATTTGGATCAAGAGCAGCTATTCAGAAGTACAGCTGCTTAATTATGTGGGGTTTTTTTTTTTTTTTTCTTCTTCCCCTTTTCTGCTCAGAAATTGCACATTCCCCATATGGTAATACACAGCACACTCCGATCAGCTTTTCCCGCGCATAGCTATGGCACCAATTATGATGAAGACGCCTTGTGCTGTGATTTGTGACTCCTGCAGTGTGTGACTTCAAGTGATAGCGAGTGAGACGGAGAGACAGGAAGAAAAAAAAAGAAAAGAAAGAAAAACAGTCTTCCAATCATTAGAGACAGGGTATCCTAGGTCAAATAGTGTAACGCTGAGTGGAGGGGAGGCAGACTTTGTGCTTCATCTGTTAAAGGTAAGACTAGAGGCGAGATACTGAGACAGACGATAATCAATAAAACATCCAGCTCCATCCAAAAACCTCCTCTTCAATAAGTAGCCCGCCACCAAACATGATCAGAGAGCTCCCGACCAAACGCCAGCGTCTTTTATTCAGGAGGCAATTTTCGCATCGTCTCCATCTCTTATTTAGGATGAAGAGGCTGCAGCTTTTGGTAAAGTCAGATCCAA
Organism: Xiphias gladius; assembly: GCF_016859285.1. Taxonomy (NCBI): domain Eukaryota; kingdom Metazoa; phylum Chordata; class Actinopteri; order Istiophoriformes; family Xiphiidae; genus Xiphias; species Xiphias gladius. Next base: position 23,211,236 of record NC_053421.1, on the reverse strand, counting down.
AGTGATGGGTGCAGACCCGAGAACGGGAGTGGAGTGGGACAAACAGCGGCTGTTGAGGGGAAACACATTTCGTATAAACATTAAATATGTCAGTATAACCAGGGGCGGCCGCCATTTACACAATTAACCACATAACTCGCTGCCAAATAAGTTCGTAATCTGGCCTTTCTAAATCTTACATTTCGGTATATTAGGAAGATTGCAGTATGATTCAAACAGTTTCCTTCAACTGAGCCTCATTAGTTAGAGAAAATGCGCCCCCCCCCAGGCAAACATAAAGGCGCTTTGCAGCCTGCTGGCCGCTAGAGGGCGTCACAAACGACAACTTCCTAAAAGGAGTCAGAAGATCATTTTATTTCGTCAAGGCATCATTATCAGCTATGTAGTGTACACTACCCGAAAAGACTAATTTAATATAGGGAATCCTTAAAAGAGAAATGTGGATGAAGGGGGAAAAAAGCATCTCTGCAGGAATATAACCAGACAAAGGCGAGTAATGAAATTCAAACTTTCAACTGACTTCAGGGAGAGAAAGGGACGAAACAAAGAACCTGAAAGGGCTTTGAATCCCGGGTCTAATAGTAAACATCATGTCCATTCACAGTGTCCTATACACGTCCTCTGCACATCTTATAGCAGAAAAATTAGCGGCACTACTGGACCTCTGTCAATGACATAATTACTACATATTTTACTGACGATCCATCCACACTACTTTTGAACGGTTCTCTTCACAGCGCCATCGTTCTACTTTGTCCTTGTTTTGTTTTTCTTAATCGAAGCTCTTATTTAACAGGCGTTTGTTTTCCACATGTTGGCAAACAGCCTCCGCCGAGGAGGGCGGGAGCAGCGCGATGTCCGCGTCTTTATGGATGAACCGACCGACTCTTGGACCCATCATGTGTCACAAAATTTACGGCGGCGCTCCGGTTTTTTTTTTGGTTTCGCGATACCCCCGTGAAAAAAAGTCCGATAAATGGCCTATTAAAGCGTTAAACGGGCCACAGCAACAGGTTCCCCGCGGAGAGTCTTGTCTAAATTGACTGAGGTCGCTTCCAGGCACTAAGGGTCCGGCTATCGACCTCCTTAAAAGCGTTTTAAATCACTTACCCTCTCTCCCGGCTGAGCTGCTCGCAGTCCGGTCCGCTCTCTGCGCAGGAACAACACCGGGCTCTCAGGCTGCAGCGTCCCATCTGACAGTTTACGGCCAAAAACCTCCCACCTTGACCTCAGTCTGTCTGTCTGTCTGTCTGTCAGGCGGGCGGGCGGGCAGTCAGTCAGTGCGTGGCCCGCAAACGCACACGCACCCTCTCCGAGTCCGCGCTCCTCAGTAACATGGTTCCCCCTCCTCTCCCCGTGTCGGTGGTCGGTGGCGGAACCCGGGTCAGCGCGGCGGGAGTCTGCCAGATGAGCCGCGGAATGGGGGGGGGGGGGTTCACGCAGATTTTTCTGCATGCTGCTGATGGTGTTGTTGGTGGTGGTGGCGGGGGGGGAGTCGCCAATGAGTTGCTCCGGCGGCAGAAGTACCGAAATGCTATTGGCTGCCATGAATATTGGAGGCGAGGCCAAAAACACATTTAAAGTTACGATATATTACACATTTAACATATAATATACCAAACCTTCAGGTAATATATGCTATATCCTACGGTATTCTGTAGGTAAACTATACCTTTAACCTATACTATACCATACTATACCTTGAGGTATACTAAATGTATACTATACTACACCATTAAGGTATACTAAATGTATACTATACTACACCATTAAGGTATAGGTTACATTACTATACCTTTTACCTATAATATACCATACCTTCAGGTACTATATGCTATACCTTACTGTATTCTGTAAGTATACTATACTATACTTTAAAGTATATTAAAGGTAGGCTATACTATACCTTCAACCTATACTATACCTTTAGGTATACCTAAGTTATACTATACAACACCTTTAACCTTTAGTTTGACATTTTTGGAAATGCGCTTATTTGCTTTCTAGTTAAACGTTAGGTGACAAAAATAAATAAAGCTATCATATCTGTCAAAAAAAACAAAACAGTTGTTGTACAGCCGACAACTGGTTAGCTTAGCTTAGCACAACGACTGAAAACGACGAGGGGAAACGGCTAGTTTGGGAAAAGTAACTTCATGAAGTCTCTGCTGCTCAGACCCGAGAAATAATCGAGCACATAACTCTACTTAATATGGCTAATTGTCATTTTTACACTGGTTTTTCTACGGGTTGATACCAAAACAAATAAGATACAGTGTGTTGTTTAGTGAGCTTCATACTGGTGGGCAGATTTTGTTGCCGTTTGTCAAAACCAGGCTAGCCGTTTCCCCGTTTCCAGTTGTTGTGCTGAGCTAAGCTAACCGTTGCAGTACCCTTGTATTTAAAAGACAGAGAAGGGAGTGGTAACAATCCTCTTATCCAATGGCATATACACATTATTGCAGAAAAACAGTTTCTGCCATTATTGTCTGTCCCTGTGCAGACGTCAGCAGGGTGCTCGGCGAAGCAGGGGTTGCGCTGAAAGTTAACATTTGTTGAACAATCACTTTTGACCGCTGCTTGAATTGAAAAATGGACGAAAAACTAATCATGATAGGATCATTTATCAGTTGTTTAAATGGTTTCCTTAATTTAGAGGATGTAGGCTAATTCTTACTCTCGAAATACCTAATTTACCTGTAATTAGTCATCACGTCCGTGAACTAATAAATTGCACTCTCAAATGAATTTGTCCTGTCTTGTCTCTCTATTGGAGGGCAGCATTACACCTTTGCCAAGGGATCTCAAAGAAGTTGTTTTAGTCGCCAAAAAGTGAGGTACTGTACATTCAGAAGTGAGTCCAAAATCACAATAAAACTGTCCTATATCCCAGTGATCAACAGTGGTAGAGAGTAACACAAGCACTGTATTTAAGTACAGTTTTGAGGTACTTGTACCAGTCTTGAATACATCTACTTATGCAAATTTATACTTCTACTCCACTATATTATTTCACAGCTACAGCTGCTTTGTGGATGAACATTTTACATACAAAACATGATCAGTTTATAAAATTATGCATTGTCATAGATTAAACAACTGACCATTATACTATAAAGTAGTTAAAAATGAACTTGACTGCCACTGGCTGTAACATGCAAAAGATGCTTAGACAGTAATGGATCTTAATACTAATCGGATTATATGATACATCACGTTATGCCCACATATTTTCACCTATATAGGTTTTGGAGGGCTGCACTTTGACTTGTAACAGAGTCATTTTATTGTGTGGCGCTGCTAATTCTCTACTTCTACTTGTGCAAAAAAAAAAAAATCTAAATACATCTTCAACCACCTGAGATCAAATACAGAAGAGTGAGGAGGACAAGGAGTAAGACATAGAATCCGATCAGTTTTTTTTAATTTTATTTATTTAAATTGAACTCCGTTAATAAAACTGCTCTTCATACACCGATCAGCCATCAGATTAAAACCAGTTACAACATTAAAAGAGAAATAAAGAGAGCAATCACAGTGAAACCCCTCCCTCAAACTTGTGATACTTACTGTTACTGACAGATGTTACCAAAATGAAAACATGAATGGAACAGAAGAAATTCTGATCGAAATATAAAAGATCTTCAACAGGACGGGATTGGCGTCACACATCAGATCTGCATGTGCATCACTAACTGTGACCGTTTGAGTCCATTTGTGAAGGTTCATCCGAAAATTTGACTTTTGGGTTTACAAAAATGAATACACGGCTTGTGCCGTCAGCAACTCATTGTCCTGATAAAACTAATTAGGACAAAACAGATGTGGTCGATAACAGTGGTGGAAAGTAACTGAGTAACATTTAATTTAAGTGCAGCGCTTAAGTACAATTTTGAGGTACTTGTACTTTACTTGAGCACCTCCATTTTATGTTGCTTCATAATTCTACTCCAAAACATTTCAGAGAAAAACGTTGTACTACATTTATTTTAAAGCTTTAGTTACTAGTTACTTTGCAGATTCATTATTATACAAAACAGAATCAGCAAATAAATTACTATGTACTATCATATGTTAAACTACACAGTAGTAAAGTTAAAATGATCTGCATCTTTACCAGCTCCAGCATTTAAGTGATATGTACATTCACTCACTCAATAATTCTAATAAAATCACATCATATATATATTTTTTATTCTGAAACGCCCCCTTTTGCATAATGGTTACTTCTACTTTTGGTATTTAGGTATTTTTTGATTCCAATACTTTTGGTTTTACTAAAAAAATATATATATATTTTTTAAGAGATTAAGAGAGATCTGAGTACTCTTTCCATTTCTAGTAAATGAACTGTGGATGTACTATAACCTCCAGTAAGTGACCATCATGAAGCAACAGCAACCCTAAAAAAAAAAAACCTACTTTACTGTGTATCAAAATGGGGATTCAGTTTCCCCAACAAACATAAAAAAAATTTCATTTGCATTGCATGATTTTGTGGAATCCCTCCCCCCAGTCATTTTAACCCCTCTATTCTCCACTCCAGTCCACTTATCACAAACAGGAGTTTCAAAAAAAAAAAAGAAAGAGCCAAGCTCGCTTCCATTCGGGCAGGTTTACACCGTTTGACCTGGCGCACCCCTGACACACCAGCAGCCAGCAGGTTCCCATCTTTTGAATTTGCAGGAGTACCCGAGCCATCCGGGGAAAAAAAATATTTAAACTCTCGGGGTTACATTGCATTAACCGAACCTTTGATTGAACTGATTTAGTAATCCAGGTTATGCACAAGGTCAGTCTACTCATCAACACTCCACTGAAATTAAAAAAATTAAAATTCAGTGTAAATAACCTTTGACTTTCTTTCTCACATCATACGGTACCTGCATGATAATGATGGGTGACAGAGTTGAAGAGCTCGCCGAGACCACAGTGATAGGAGGTATTTGGTTTGAGGAAAAAAAGTTACATTGAATTTCTTTATGTACACTACTGAACCCTCATTGGTTTAAATTAGATTTAATGTGTATTCTTTTGACACTGACCGATAGAAAAGTAGCCTTTGAGGTCAAAGTGAAAACAGATCGCAACAGATAGAAAATATGTATTTTTTCACACGTATTCAGCCCCCTCCACATCAATACTGTAGGAAGAGCAAAACAAAGCAGGGCAAAAGCAACGGGGGGGGGGCAACTATCTCTGAGGGAATAAAGAAATTAAATCTTAAAATAATTAATGAAAAACATCCATCACCTGAAGACACCCCATACTGTGTGTCAGTGATAATAAAGATTAAAACTACAGCATAAAACAATGCTTGGCTATCTTAGCAAGCAGGTTATTGTCAGTCAAGGTCATTGCCATGATTCACAGGAGACGTAAAAATGCTAACGGCAAAAAATAAATCTGACTGGAAGAGAACAAGGCGACAGGAATAAGGTGGAAACGCTGCTGCTTGAACAAAGCTGACCTGTGAAATGGGACCGCTTTAAAGCAACCCATCCCCCCTGCCATCCTGACAACAGATAAGCATTTAAATGAAATATGACATTGTATTAGCATGATGCCTTTAGCGGCTGTAAATTTTCCTGTTCCCAGACCTAAATGGATTTGACCTTGCACTCTTCGCTTAATGAAAAGCAAATCAGTGCTTGACACAAAGCTGCAGGAAGCGGTGCTAACACGCCCCACGCTTGGTGGTACAGGTATGCGTGTTTGTGTAAATTTACCTCACATGAGCAGTAGAATAAAACAGACGGATCCATGGCTACTTTAAAAATGAATCCTTGCTGAGAATCCAAACCTTTTCATCTTTCCCGAAGCCTCGCTCTCCCCTGTAGCCACCCCCTCCTCCCCTGTCTCTCGTCCACATTCCAGTTTTTCTAATCCCCTTGACTGAAGAGCAGAAGACCCAGTGGCTCCAGGGCGAGAAAGAGGAGAAGTAAATTAGAGAGAGGAGAGAGGGCTAGAGATGAGAGAAGGAATGAAAAGGAAGAGAGGGCCTCTCAAGCTGCAATCACAGAGCGGAAGGCAAGGGAAGGGATGAGAGCAGCTAAGTGCAAAGACATGATGAACAACAGTGAGAGCAATACAGTTAATTAACAATCTTTGTTTTTTTTATTTAGACAAAATAATTAGGTACTTTTAGAAAAAAAAAGGGAAAGATAGACTCAAACACGCTGCTTTGGACAAGTGAGCAAACCACAGTAGATAGTGAGCCCGACATTTCCACGGGATTTAAGTCGCAAAACACTGACGCCCGTTTTACATCCGCACATCTGTCAATCCTGTCCATCACTTGTCATTTTTAACATAAATAAAACCAAATCACAAATGCAGATTTATCAAACTTTAAGAACACACAGAAATCCATCACTTTACAACTCACGGCATTTAATAAAAAATAAAAAGGAGAGAAACAAACAAAGCCCCCCCCCCCCCAGTCTTCATTTTCATTTTCACAATTTTTTTGCCCTAATTTTTGCATTTGGTCGGTGCAGCCTTCAATAACTGGCACCTTTTACCTGACTTTGGGCTGGTCTCACAATAGTCTACTCGCTAACAAAAGTTACAAGTCTTACCAGCGCCACTGGCTGTCAGGACAGGGTGATAACTCATCTCCAGACGGAGCCTGAGGTAGCCGAGGTGAGCAGCAGCAAACTGCACGAAAGGGAACCAAGAAATTCAAACGAGTCCTGAATCAGAGAGCGTGCGCTTTGTGCATAATGCCAAAGAGACTGAGAAGCACACTGATGATGATGTTACTTTATGGCCAAGCTAGGGCTAACAAGCTGCAAATAAAAGGCTAAAAATAAAACTAAACCTTAAGCCTAATATTAACCTCAACAGACACCATTTAAATAGACATCTTTTCCTAGCTTGGCCAAAAGGTGAGAGCATCTGTAGTGAAAACTTTGCTTTTATGTAAACTAGACAGGGACTGAAGACATTTCATGAATAACAAGTATAAAGTCATCAATGAACTAGAATTGGTTTATTGCTTCTTTTAAGTCAAGTGGTGAATCTGAAAAAGACCCCAAAAAAATGTCTATGGCTTTCCCCACTGTTTCTTCGTCAGGATGTGAAGTCTTGAGTGTGTGTCTGCGCACACCTGTGTGTGTACATAGTGTATTGTTCAGGGGACAACAGAGTAGGGTTGATAGGGCAAGATCTTTTGTCGTTCATTGATTGCGTAGATCCATGCGGGTTTGACAAAGTTCAGATTGCCGTTCTCCATCAGCGCCTGTGATGGAAAGCGAGGGAAACAGAGAGGGGTGATTAAGTGTTCTTGTTGCATTACAAATGGACTCACAAGAAGAGGTATAGAGCCTTTGAATGACTGAATGCCTAGATTGTATAACCAAACTGGTAATTCAGATGCTAAGAAGGCCCTCAAATGGCTGAAAACCAATTCTGACCCACAATTTCAAACAGATTCGAAAGCCACTTGGTCTGAACACTGCTGCATCTTCACTGGGGAGCCTAAAACATGCAGGTTTGCCAATTTACTTCATGGCTTTATTTGATTATACCTTGCAAAATTAGAATTATTTAAGTGCTCAGTGCTTATAAGAAAATGGCTAAGAAGTGTCTGTACTGGCAGTGTTCAGTGTGACATGTTCAGAGAGGCTTTTTGAAAAGAGATTTTCAGTTTTCTGAAACAATGGCCTCCTCATGTCTTCGGGAGTGAAAAATAAAAGCATGTCTGCACACATGCTCAAACCCACATTTACACAAATGCTCACCATTTTTAGTTACTGTTAAGAGCTAGACGTCATTATCTGGCCGTGACTGCCAAAGAAATACTGATGTAACGCCAAAGGGAGAAAGAAGAGGAGGACTCAACTCACGTCTTCAAAAGATTCATGCCAGCCCTCACTGGTCACAACAAACTGCACCTTCTCTGTCATGTAGTCCTCGATCACCCTGGAGCAGAGACAACAGGGCGTCTTACAAATAATTAATTACAGGCATTTGCTTTTCGTGCTACATCGTCACTGTGAGTTCCTGCACACAAATCAAGTTGTAGCGAGTCCCTTCTACAAGTCGTTCTCACCCGTTAAAGGCGACGATGTATCGCAGCAGTAGGCGTCTGTCATTGTTAGGGAATTTACCGTAGAGGAAAAAGTGCTTCCCGCTCAGGAAGTCTGGAAGATATGAGAAAGGGGTAAGAGAAAGGAGCAGAAGAGTTGAACTGATACATAAAATGTAGGAGGAGTAATTACAGGTTCTCTATGATAAAGGGGAGAGAAAGAGGGGAGAGAAAACACAGAAAAACAGTGTGTGTGGTGTTTCTGAAAGATTACTTTCTGTGAGTGTTAGCAGTGTCCCATGAGGACGGGAGAACATCTTTTCCTGTGATAGGAACGGGAAGAGACTAGAGACAGGAGGACATGGAGTAAGAACAAAGAGAGAAATACCCGGCAGCTCAGGGATGGGATGTTCCTCCTCAGCCTCAGCGTCTGTGTTTTCATCTGTCGACCCCCCATATGGATCCTCGTCCTTCACCATCTTTGCTTCTGCTGCTGTTTTCTTCCGTCTGTTCTCCTTCTCCACTCTTTCACAAGGAGCAAAAAAAAAAAAAACAATTTTTTTATGCCAGATGTTTCCATGTTTCCTGCCTCTCAAAACGATGAAAAACCGCCGTGTTAGTCAGTCTCATTCATTTTTGTCTTGTCTGACCACTTCTCCTAATGGTGGCCACAGTTGCACTGGTAGGGCACCACAGGTCCCCTCTGTATTACGATAAGGAATCCTCCTCTCCTGAGGGGAATATTTGGTTCTTTAGCAGCTAAATGCTCCACTGTGCGCACCAGCCCGTTGCTAACTGTGTCTTTCTTCTGTAGATGGTTTTTTTTTTTTTTTGCGCTGAAATAAAGCTCTCTTCTCCATGTGGAAAATTGCTAACGAGCAGTAGGACTGAACCAAAACAGTAGAGCCATGGGATGTAAAACCAAAAAAAAAACCAAAACATTGAGCTAAAAGACGCTTAAATGCTCTGTAGGTCTGAGGCGAACTGCAGAGTGGGGTGAAAATTCTCTGGGTTCGTCACAGTAAACAATACCTTTCACATTACACATTGTCATTTGATATGGATGTAAATAAAATTAAAATTATCGATATGTGAAACGTTAAGTAAAAGTACACCCGTAGCCCTTTGAAGACTAATGTTAATAGATTTCCCCCCCCAAATTTTCAGTATGAATGCGCACCTCTGAGTAACAACTGTGTTTAATTCAGTAATAATATACAAAGCGACTTTTGGAGAAAGATCTGGAACAGAACAAACTTACATGACTTAACTAGGGTCTATAAATGTTACTGCGACGTTGACTAAGGTTAAAGTGGAATTACAGAAGTTAAAATGATGAACTTATTTATTATTATTTTACTTCAGGAGCAACAAGACGGAAGAGATGGAGTCAACGACCATAAAAGACACAGAAGAACAAACTCATCCACATCAATATTCCAAAGAGCATCATCGGCATTGTTTGATCTGTTTACCTCTGCAGCTCGTCCTCCGTGTCCACGGCAGATTCATCATCATCATCCCCTCCACCTGCGAAATGAAGTTTTAATATGTCAATACAGGAAAACTTAATTAGAAAAATGACCCCTCCGTCTTACTACAACACTAGACTAGAATTTCCACCTTGCAGTTGTATGCCCCAGTTTACAGTTTTGCAGTTTACATCCATGTCTGTCCAGACTCATATAGTAGTTAGGACTTTGAAGGAAATTTAATAAAAGGTATTAAGTGTTTTTATCATAACTACAGTAATAATTCTTGAGTTCTGGCCAGAGGTATTTTGTTATCTAACCGCGACTTTGACCTTTGACCTCCAAAATCTAATCAGTGTATCATTGAGTCCATTGGACGCTTGCGCCAAATTTGAAGAAATTCCCTCAAGGCATTAGAAATCGCATTCATGAGAATGGGACAGACGCAGGGACGGGACGGGACGGACAACCGTAATGCTTCTGGCAACGGCTGCCGTCAGTGTGGAGGCATAAAAAAGGCCCAGCTGAAAATTAAATAGACGTTTATAAACATGAAAAGTTTTATCTACGATTTCCTACATAAAATCTGTGAATTGTGGGCAGCTATTCAGACAAAAACAGTTGGGCAGGCCTGTTATTACGCTATTTACTGAGAAAAATACCATTTCACTGACAACTCAAGGTTGTTTCTGTATCCTAGTCCCTTAAATTACCATCACTGCACTCTGGCCTTAATCTTGAAATTCATTAACTACGATAATGAAATGTCAAAGAATTAAATCTGCTTTAAATTTCTGGTCATATGAGAAAAAAAAGTCTGATCTTGCCGCCTTGTTTTCTACAAGATAGTATTATTTTTCATAACTTACATCAGGCAGAGAATATTTCCATGTGACTCCACATTTCTATCAGCCATGCAAAGAAAGTAACCTTGTTGGCAACACTTTGCACTGCCATACAATTCTGTGTTGTCGTGGGGGAAAGAGAGAAAGCTCTCCCTCTATGCGTTTGGTGTGTCACTTCATCTATTGTGTCCTCACCGATGCACCCCGGCATATTACTTCTGGCCTTGTATTAACATAGAAATGAGAATCATGCACAAGTCCCTTCACAGCGATTACGTCTTTCGTCCATTCTGGCTTCTCCCTCGAACACCACCCGTAGTCTGTATGTTGTTCTTGTTCTTTACACGGTGGCGTTGTCAACTCATCCATTTTCAAGTGCTGCATAAAAGTGATCCCTTTTGTCTAGTCCCTGGGCTCTCACATTGCCCCCTTGCCCCTCTCAATTCATTCAGCACCAGTGCTACCCTCTGTCCCTCTTCAGTTATTTAAGCTAATAGAATGAATCCCTTCCCATGAGTCACGGCCACTTACTAACATCTTTATTTCTTCATTTAAGCAGGACTGAGCTTTTATTCTGTTAACTGTATTCTCTGCTTTAATTACCAGGTGCATCTCGTAATTTACTCTCACTACAACTAAATTAAGGTGGGTGACCCTGTAGCAGTGTAGTGGCAGTAGTTAGGTTTGATTTCACTACGTAAATTGAGTAAATAGCGGGGAAAAAAACCCAAAAAACAAAACAAAAAAACCTAAACTCTGATTGCCAGACAAAAACAAAGGAGTTAATAAAAGAAATAAATTGAATTTATGAAATGTTAGGGACATCCATTGATTAAACTGCATAGCACATGATTACAATGTCCATGGTTTGATTCCTGGCACGGGGACCTTTGTTGCATGTCATTCCCCACTCTATCTGCCCTTGTTCCCTGTCTTTCTCTAAACTGTCACATTTCAAATAAAGGCCAAAAAAAATAAAAAAATTATCTCTCTCTCTCTCTCTATATATCAATCTATCTATACTTAAAAAATACAACAAAAGAAACAAAAAAAAATGAATTTAAGACATTTCAGTTTCAAAGCAAATTTTTTTGGTTTTCTGGTGTGCTACAGATGGCAAGCTACTTTGCTGTTACTTGTAACAATATAATCAGTGTTATTTTTATTTATTTATTTATTTATTTTCACAAAATACTGTCGTCTGTGCCAAATTTCATGCCAATCCAACCAGTAGTTGTCGAGGCATGTCACCCACCTAACTAGGATTCGTTGTCTGGAGCCACACACAAATTTCTGCACAAAATTTAGTAGAAATCAATCCAATGATTGAGATATTTTAGTCTGGACTAAAGTGGTGGACTAACAAAACTGGTGTCCAGCTGATCAAAAGCAAATACAACACCTCCTCTATATCTTTCACATTAAAAGCCATCCGGCACCTCAAGGGCCTTAATTCTCTTCCTTCTCTATGGGGCTTTTACTGTGAAACATGCAGAAAGCTTAACACTGATAAAGGACAGCAGGTTACTGATCAGAATTAATTAGTGAAAGAGAAGTGTGTTTCAGTTCAGACACAGAAGAAACTCATAGTGGAGTTTTGAGTACGGCAAGACTATGTTATAGTACCAATATTCTGTGGAAATGTATATAGTATGTATACATTTTGTACAAATTTTCAGTGTGATCCACTATAACTCAGACACTTCAGACACTTTCTTTTAACCTTCAACACGGAAGAATTTAATTTGAGAACATTTTCTATTTTTTCCCTTCTTTCTTTCCACTCGCACTGTATCGAAATTCTAAGAGGCTGTTTGACCTTGCCTGTCATTCCTCCATTTCCTCTATTTCACCTTTTCAATGGGCTGACTGACCACTTCTTCCCCTATCATTTCCCCCTGTCCGTCTGCCTGTCTCTGGTGAACTTCAGCAACAGGACATTCGGAAAGCTTTTTTTTATATTTTGTTATGTTGCAGACTGATGCTAAAATCATTTAAATTCATTTTTCTCATTAATCTACACTCAATACCCCATAATGACAAATTTTTGCAAATTTATTAAAAAGGAAAAACAAATATCACATTAACGTAAGTATTCGGACCCTTTGCTATGACGCTTGTAATTTTGCTCAGATGTCTGCCATATTTTTGATCCTCTTTGAGATGTTTCTAGACCTCCAGTAGGTCAACCAATTCTAAGCCTGTCCGGAGGAAACCAGACATGACACTTAGAATTGAGGTCAAACAGTTCAATCTTGGTTTCACCAGACCAGAAAATCTTGTTTCTCACAGACTGAGAGTCCTTTAGGTGTTTTTTTTTTTTGGAAAACATTCACAGAGGAAAGGCTTCTGTCTGACCACTATAACATAAAGCCCAGCTCAGTGCAGTGGTGCAGTGCTGCAGTGAGGGTTGTCCTTCTAGGAGTTTCTCCTATCTCCTCACAGGATCTCTGGAGCTCAGCCAAAGTGACCACTGGCTTCTCAGTCAAGGCTCTTCGAACCCACTGCTCAGTTTGGCTGGGAAGCCAGCGCTAGGAAGAGTCCTGGTTGTTCCAAACTTCTTCCATTTAAGAATTATGGACGCCACTGTGCTCCTGGGAACCTTCAATGCAGCCCAGATCTGTGCCTCGACACAATCCTGTCTATGAGCTCTGCAGGCAGCTCCTTTGACCTCATGGCTTGGTTTTTGCTGATATGCATTGTCAGCTGTGTGACCTTACATATCCAAATCATGTCCACTCAATTGAATTTACTACAGGTGAACTCCAATCAAGGTCTAGAGACATCTCAAAGATGATCAAGAGAAATGGGAGGCACCTGAGTTAAACTTTAAGTGTCATAGCAAAGGGTCTGAATACTTATGTCAAGATAATATTTCCCTTTAATATAATAATATTTTCCCTTTTTAATAAATTTGCAAAAATGTCTAAAATTCTTTTTTTCCCTCTGTCATTATGGGGTACGGAGGGGAATTTTTTTTAAAAATTATTTTATTATAAGGCTGCAGCATAAACTGTGAAACAATTGAAGGGGTCTGAATACTTTCTGAAAGCACTTAAAGTCAGTCGAAAACTCAACGCTAAGACTTTGTAAGGCTATCATCTTGTAGCCACTTCTCAGAACAGCAATATGCTTTATCTCTTTTTTTCCCCCCCAACATTATTAGTAGTTGACAAAGAAAGTAAGAAGTGTGGAGTAATCGAAAGGGCGATGCCAATGTTGAATGAATCTTAAATGAAACGCCCGGTAAAGTTCAGTTACATTTATTTCACAGTGGGACTTCCATTAAAGTAGTTTGATGCAAACCTGGTTCATCCACATCAGTGGAGCCGGCATATTCATCCTCTTCGCTCCTCTTCTCTGGTGTCTTTTTGGGGTTGAACAAGAACAGTATGGACAGAATGTTAAAACTGACTGACAGTTAAACTGGAAAAAAGATTTTTTCATTTGATAATTTTTTTTTAATAAGATCACTTAAAAGAAAAAACAAAGAAACAAAAAAAAAAAAAAAACAACCCAAATTTACCTGTGTGTTAATTTCCTCTTCACTCTCGTCGTCCACATCCATTTCGCTCTCCGAGCTCGACTCTGCTCCATCCATCAAATACCTGGAGGAAAAAAAAAAATGGGTGAACCAAATGTGTCGGGATGATTAAAAGCCAGAGGGAAAATGACGCCTACACAATACATCTTGCTCCAAATCAGTTTTACTTGTACAATGTTTCAAAATGCGGCGGGCCTTTTGTCAGGCAACAGTGGCTCGAAAGCAAGGTTCCAAGTGAAGGTGATATTTTCAACAGAATGTCCTGATGTTTAAAACACTGCAACTGGCTGTACATTAAATACTATGACGTTTGCATGCTGGGAGACAAGTCTAATCTACTGCAGCAAGCTGGAAAAGGACAAAAACTTGTCCACCAACCAAACTCCAGAACAACCCAGTTATAAGTTAGGCTTTGCCACAGTACTCCCCCAACACCTATTGTTGTTTTTCGCTCAATCTCTCTTAAGAGTGGCTCCTCAGAAGCTGTCAGTGGACTGAAATCTGTTCTGCTTCTTTCTTGAGCTATTCATAAGATTATACCAACAGCCATTGCTGAAAATTGCAACAATGGTCGGACAGCAGGAGGGCTAAACTGTCACTTGACTTCACAGTGCAAATTTTTATAGTGAGAGACCACTGCATTTCACAAGAACAACAAATTGGCCAGCCGCGTTGAGGTGAGATATTAGTTAGGATTCAATCCTCTCTCTCCAAACTTTTCTTCCCCCCCTTCTCTCTACAAAACTATTTCCATCACTTTTTGTGTCTACAACTGAGTGCAACACCAGGCATGCTTTAGTAGACAGACTGTTCCAAGGTTTATCCCCATTTGTTATATTAGTCACATCTTTACCCTCTCTATGGCAACAGGCTTTTTGCCTTGCCTTCGAGTGTGGCCGTTCCTAACGGGTATAAGCACTTAAGCATTTAGACTTGCTGAGACAACACCTGATAGAAAACTGGTTTCTTTCAAGGATACTGAATCATACAGGCTGAATATAAATCCCTCCTTTAAACTAGGAGGGAACACTCTAAACCCAAACACATGTCTTACTTAATCTCATCCATTTATCCTACTGGCAAATCTAAAATGAAAGAATACAACAAGACTGTCTGAAACAATTACATTAAAAAGGAAAACATGACCAAAAAAACAAAAAAAAAAAACTTGGGGGACCATAGGCAAACAAAACACGAGGGCTAAACTCTGGTCTGGCCTTCTCAAGAACAAACAAATTGATGACCGAATCAGGATTTTTAAATGACTGTCTGCGTGTGGTCTCTTCAGACAACATACATACTTAACTGCTGACAGGTGGCCGTCAAGTCCAGTGTCATTTTGGCCATATTAGAGGGCAAGGCCAGTCCCTGAGTGAAAAAGGTGGTGGACCTTTAATAGCTTTGAAACATAATGTTTTTTTTCTTGTAACAATATTCTCAATTTTACTAGGTTTATGTTATGGCCACCAGTTTTAATTATTTAAAATTTTGTGTATCCATGTTCCTCGGCCGCTGTTGCCAAGGAGAAGAAGCCAGTCGGACATTGCGCCATAGCTGCTGGTTTCATCCAAAATTCACCCTGAATCCAAAAGTGGGGCGATTTAAGTTGCCGCTTTTTCAGTTTTCTTTAACACTATACCATGAACTTTAGTTTTGGCCTGCTCTTAGCGGTGCATGTCCCAACATTTTAAGCTCAGTGAGTGGGTATTTCTTACTGAAATGTACCATGGGAGTCTTAATTAACTTCAACATCTGAAGTTTTATGTACACAGCATTGTACCTTCAACTTTTTCCTCAAAGAAACGACGTGGTTGTTAATCTGTTGTACTGATGATTTAAGCCCGAGTTTCATGCACATTCAAGTCGTAGAAGACCTCTGAGGAAAAATGAATGGGACTTTACTTCTGGACATAGGGACGCCCAAAATAGCTCCTTCTGCTTCGCAACTCTATTTAATGTAAATAAGTGCACTTGCTGTATCTATAGAGCGCTCAGATATAAGATACCTCTGACTGCACAGTCCTTCAAAGTCACTATATTAATAATAAAATGTTTAGAAATTCCTAATTTGCATCAAGATACAGATCTGAATCCAAATACACAAGCTGACAGATAATCATGGAATAATTTGCCAGATTTTTTCCATTAGAGTTAGTTAGATGCTTCATCTCACAATGAGAATGATTTGATCCACATTGAAAACTAATCACTTCTTCTTTGCCCCATAGCTGAACCTCACACAAAATTTAATTATATTTGTTCAAATTTGTGTTAAAAATACTAACAAATAAACAGGACTACAAACAAAGCCTCTTTGGCTGATAATTAAACAATCAAACAAACCCTGAAGGAAAAAAAAAAAATCCTTAAAAGATGTATCGAGCGCACTGTGAGAAGAGAGATGACGACTTCATCTGTAATGTTCTCTGCAAAGGTTAAGAGAGTGTGGGGAGAAATAAAAGGCCAAACGTTCCTATAAATTTCACAGGGAATACGTATGAGCGGCGATGATAATACAGAAAATGAATGGGACATGCAGAAAAAACAGGCAAGGACCAATTAGAAAATCCTCCCTGCTGCTCTCACGCACAACACAATGTAAAATGAGGATGTGTCCTCTCAAGCCACTATAAAGTCACCTGGAATGTGGACATTATCAGCCTGGGAGTGTGAAGTGCAGAGAGTTGAGATACCAGCGTTAGGGTGTAATAATTTCCGCTAACACTATAGGGAGACATTTTATTGACTTATGCTTTCTTGTTTCATAAAACTCGTCGCCCAGGAAATTGGAAAATGAAAAAGGATACTGTGGGCAGGGGAGTAATGCAGTATCTGTTGCTCACGACAGTGAGTGTCATTACCTCAAAAGCAGACCAACACGCAGGATCTGCTCTGCTTCAAATCAACGGGAGACACATGTGGTTTGTTTTTGAGGGTAAAACCAAGTTACAGTAAAGCTATAATGATTCGGATAAATGTTTAATGCTTCAAGTCACTTTTTAAGCAATTGAATGAACAGCTTTGGAGTTCTGGAGTGTTGATCATTACTATTTTTTACTACTGTCCTATTGATTGTTCTTCGATTAATTGTTTAATCTACAAAACACAAAAAATTGTCAAAAATACCCATTAGATAATCCCGGAGCCGCAGCTGCCATTTTCTAGTTGCTTGATTTGGTTAAATGCTCTGTTTATCATTGATGATGACAAAATGTCTGCACTTCGCACACTGTTACACTTTCTGGCACAAAGCCCCTGAGGATGCAGTGACTATTTTCAGATTAGAACTTTTATGTGTTGGGTTTCTGGATGGCATTAACTTTTGTGTGTCATATATCGATCATGGCGTGATTTTGCTGTAATTTTGGCTCCAACACGCCAACTATTTTCTAAGTCCTCTTGGGATGTTGCAACAGAGGCTTGGTTTTAATGAGAAATTTGTTTACTTATTAAGTTCTATTGTGATGGGATGCTGTAGAGCTGCTTGAGTGCTTTCTGCTCTCCCCTCTTTCTGTCTGTCTCTGGATCCTCACTGATTGGATAATGTCTAAGGAGAGAGCATTTCTGCGGTGCTAAGCTGATCTCATTAACATATACACAACACCGAAAATATACATAGCAGGAGCTAAATGAAGCTGTGCATTTGCCTCCAGATGCTCGGTGGCACGGTGTTTGTATGCATGACGGGGCAACGGTTGGAGAGTGTGAGTGTGCATATTTGTTTGGGTACTTGTAATCATCAAAGTAAGTGGTCCCTTTAATTACCCATAGCAGATGCAGCTTTTAAATAAGGGATACATCATCAAAGCTGCACACTCCACGCGCTGCACAATAGCAGAGAGCTGGGCACTGGAGTGGATTATTCTGTCAATGGAGGGGGGGGGCAACGGGGGGAGGGTGGGAGTGAGGGATCTTCAGCATGATCAAAAACTGACTGAGAAAGGCAAAGATGATGGGGAATGATGACACGGGCTGCAGTGAACTTCTCATTTCAATGCACTTTTTGAGAATCCTGAAGTAAGGATCAGGCTTCATAAAACCACAGCACTGTGACCCATCACTGTTCAGCGTTTTTTTTTAATTAAAAAAAATATATATATTTTAACCATTACTCTCTCACTCTCTTTGCAGAACTCCTATCTAGAATAATCTCATGAAAACACAACTCTGATCGCTTTCATTTCTGGCTTTGAAGACTAACATGAGAAAAAACTGATTTCTGTGCACCAAGTCTTATCTACGGATGTATCCTGCTGGAGCTCGATGACAATAATCTCTTTGAAATGACAGTCACATCAAAGTATCTAATCATAGCCAAAGGAAGACACAGTAACGAAGCCGTGTGACTCATCCTGTTGTGTATTTGTAACTCAAAAAGGGCAGCAACCTCATGATTATTTCCATTATCGATAAACCAATTACTTGTTTAATCACTCAAATTTATTTTTTCAATGAAATGAAAAAAAAAAAAAAAAAACAATTATGACATCCATGTTGACATCTTGAAATTGCTTGTTTTGTCTAACCAACAGTCCAAAAAACAAAAACAAAAGATGTTATATTAACTATCATATAAGACATATACGCTGATAAATCCACAGATTTGAGAATCTGGAAGCAGCTAATGTTTGGCATTTCTGTTTGATTTTGCAGGTAGATTAATCAATCATCAAAATAGTTGCAACTTAAATCACCTAATCAACAAATAGTTTTTTCTCTAAACTCAGATATTTTGTGCTACAAATTTATAAAATATATTTGTGATATTAATAACACCAGCATAAGCCACTTTCACTTCATTCTGAAAATGAGCAGGTAATTTTACAAAATGGTGTTGTGTTTGGGGGAAAAAAAAAAAAAAAAAAAAAAAAAAAATTCTGGAAAGGTCACACTGGTAATCCTATGCAGCACTGGTCCAGAACGAATGCAGTTACATTTCTCATTTAACCAGCACAACTTATGAACGAGAAAATAAAATCAGTTCAGCAAAGCGTTTTACATACAACATGTGACCAAATGTAGGAATTACAAGGAGAGCACCTATGCACTGGCACCGCTGGGCTGCGTAAAAACAGGCAGTGGATGCGTCATATCTAATAAATGATTAAGCTGATGAGAAACTTGATTTAAAGTATGTACAGGGTTGAATACTTTGAGGCAGGGCGGGTCCTTCTCCAGGGCTGATGACCTCTGTCAATAATCCATGCAGGTACACAGTCATTCAACTACGCGATAAGTTTTCAAATCCATCACTGATGCAGCCTGTGAGAGAAATCTCAGCACTGAAGAAAAAAAAAGCTCCCTTTTTTCCAGTCTTTCTGACTGGAAATAACATTTTTTTCATACAAGGGTATTAACGGTTGAGATCATTTTGACATGTAGAACTTTTTAAAAAAACAAAATAGTAACGGACTGTAGCCCTTTAATATTGAACTCTAATAAACCACTAGTATTTCCACAGTATGCTATGAGCTACTGTGGCGTCTGCTTCCTTTTGGCCAGTTGCAAGCTCAATGTGGTTTAGAGCTGCAACAATGTGTCAATTAATCAATTGGTATATCAAAATAAAATTGTATCTGCAACTATTTTGATTGGCACAAATGCCAAACATTTGACGGTTCCAGGTTCACAATTCACTACTGTTCTTCGTCTTACATTATAATAAGTTGAATATGTTTGGGTGGGTCGGACAAAACAACACATTTAATTATGTCACCTTGGGCTCTAGGAAAATGTGACGTGTTTCGTAGCGAAAACAATTAATAGAGAAAATATTCAGCAGATTTATCGATAATGACAGTAATCATTAATTAGACCACTAATGTGGCTGATCAAAATAAAGCTGGTAATGAAGGCAGGAGTACTGTGGTAATATGGTCATACACAGTAATATAAATGTTTGTCTGTGCTGTTAACCATCAGTACGCTTCCCCAGGGTATATAGTAAAACTTCTGTTTTCTACTCTAGAAACCAGCAATTTTACTGATTCTATGTTTCAAAGTGGCTAAAGAACAGTATAAATGGCTTAAAGTAGGACTTATTTTTATAGGTTAACACTTTTACAGCTAATATACTATCTACCACTATACTAACTTTGCATATTTGAATTGTCTGAATGCATCAGAAGCCCGAGCCTAATGAGTTCAGTAACCTTGGATAACTTAGCAGTGTGTGAGCCCGGTTGAAAATTGATTCATCTTCAAGAAAGTGACTTCATCATTATGGGGGCATTAATTCTGATGGAATTCCTTAAATGATAATGCAAAGCTTCATACTGTATAACACAAGTACACTACCATTCTAATTAATCTGGACCTCCTATTGCCCAAGATGAGTATTCAGCTCTACATTATTCAGCAGAGAGATTCATGTGGAGCAATGACAGAAGACCTTGATGGTGCAAAAGCTCCCCCTGTAATGAGGCCTATAATTAGAGATCTACTGGAGCTGCCTGGGTTGAATTTGTGATCACAGGCATCGGCTGCTCAAGGTTACAATGTTCTCCGTAGAAAGTGGGCATCACTGCTGTGAGGGGTGTGTTTTTGGACGCTACAATCGGTGTGAGTCAGAGTGCTGTGCACAGACTGTTTGATGTAGAGGTAGAGACGTGGCTTAAGAAAAAGTATTAAACCGGACGCCGATTCATACAGTGGACACATGCTACACACTAAAGCCAGGCTTTAGCCAGGCCCTGCGGAATTGTCCTTTAACGAGACACTGAATCCCATCCAGCTTTTCCAGTGGTCAAGCCTGAGCCCAGGCTTTTCTACAAATCTCAAATTCCAACTCAGTGCAGTTTAACTTCACTATTATTCCTATGAAATCATCTCACGTCACCAGTTTGTTTTGTATTTCATCCGCTCTTACCGTTTATAGGAGATCTTCTGTTTCCTCTTATGGCAGTCCAACACCCATTCCTTCCGTACGATGATGCCCCCAGATGATTTCACCTGGCTGTACTTGGGGGTGTTAGCGAAGGCACAGCTAGAGATTAATGGGTACACACACACACACACACACACACACACACACACACACACACACACACACACACACACACACAATATTATATCACTGAAGAGAAGCTGACAAGGGCAATGGTCTGCTCAGACAGCAGAGATGGAGATGCAATCACACTGAATTACTAACGAGCGCTAACATGGCTATGACACAATACTGTGATCTGCTTCAATTATAAAAATGAACTACAGATAAAAATTTCTCATGACAGGACATCTGTGGAACAATTAAGAGAGCAATTAGTGGAACAATTAGTACGTTACCACACTATTTCAATTTGAAACAATTGATAATCTGCTTAGAAACCTGCCAAAAAAAAAAAATCAGTTTTATCAACTTTTCTTTCTGCTCATCTATCTTTAATCTTATCATCTGCCAACATTCTGCAGTTTCACCATGTATCAATCTTTTGGCCTATTATGCAGCTATTTTGCATTTGCTCTCCATTTATCTCCTCACGTTCTCTTTGTGGATCCATATTTTCGAGCATCAGCGTAGCTTAGAAAGCACAAAGAGGAAAAAATTAGATGTAACTTGTTGATTAGTGAGTTTTAGAGAAGCTGGTAGGCAGATTTTGTTACCTCTGAACAGAGCCAGGCTAGCTGTTTCCTCCCTTTTCAGTCTTCATGCTAAACTAGGCAGCTGCCATGCAGACATGACATTGGGAATCGCCTTCTCATCTAACTCTTGGCAAGAAAGCAAATAAGTATATTTCCCAAAATGTCTTTCCCAAATTGCCTTATGGGCTGCTTTCAAGTAATGCATCCATAAATGATGATAAATGCTAAAGTAAGGACAACTTAATTATGCAGCTTTCACACATGTCCTCGTACAATTCCTGCCAGCTACTTACATAAGGTGTGTGGAGTCGGGCATCCAGTCAGGCCGGTACTTGGCTCCCATATCCAGAGCCTTTTCCCTCAGCTCGCCTCTGAATGGATGTTGGAAGCCACTGAGGACAAACACCACTCCCTCCATGATCCGGTTGAATGGGACCTGCTGTGCGTCCTGGGATTTTGTTTTCTGTTGTTTGGGTTTAGGTTCGGATTTGGACTGACTCTGCCTCTTCTTGTCAGCAGACTTCTGAGCCAGGGAAGCTGGAGAGACAATTCAGAACATCAAGGACAGTTTCAGTGAGGAAATAACCTGCATGCTGAGATTCAGACACTAGGTTAAGTTTTACCTTTCGCAGCACTAGGACTTGGCGTGCTGGCTGGGTTGGGCTTGTGTTTGGGGGTCGCGGCTTTGCCCTCAGGTGAGCCAGCCGGGCTTATTTTCTTCAAAGGGGGAGGGCCAGGGGCAGACTGCCGCTCTTTGCTGAACTCAAATTTTCTTTTTGCTGGTGGCTATGAAGAAACAATTTACGTGAGAAACTAAAAATTGGAGCCTCTTCATGCCTAACCGCCACAAAAATAATATGCACAGCTTTTCATCCAACAGCATCGAATCCAACGCACCTATCAACTGGACTCCCACAAACTCTCTACACTTTTCACTTTTTTTAACTATTTATTGCCACAAGAAGGTCATCGGACAAAAAGATGTATATTGAATAAACCTTGCTCGAGTGTTGCCGGAATGTCGGAGGCCCCCCCTCCCCTACATTCACCATGGGTGAACCATCTGAAAAAAAATTTCCCCTTCAGCATGCAAAAATAGTTATTCTGCATATTTGTAGATTATTATAACCTTCAGAAAAAGGTCACAAAACAATTTAAGTAGAAAACTGGAAACAAAACAGCAATCACTGGGATATCTGTTTAGACTACTTTCCTATGCATAGGACATGTATTTGTGCAGCTAACCCGAAAAGATTTTTTCTTAAAAAGTCAAAGTGGAATGCGGCTGACTGACAGGATCATTCCCCGGTGTGAGCAGCCCCTCCTGCTTTCCTTCTCAACGTGGGCGCAGAATTACAAAAATGCATTTTTATTTGTGTCAGGAAATGTAATATTTCGAGGTTGATAATGCTGATGAAAGCTACAAATTTAGCTGCTGCATACGCAACAATTTCCTTCCAATAAACTGGTTTTGCCAAATAAAGTGTCTCTGGAAGACAGGGGGACATTGTGAGCTTAGGCACACGGGGCATCATTTTAACCACGCAAGCACGATGACAAGCACAAAGCAGTAGGTTTTTGGGGGCACAGACTGTGTGGGTGTCTCTGAGCGCACCTGCCATGTCGGTTCACGTAGGTGCAGCGGTGCAAAGTGCATAAGGGCTGGCTGTGCTGGAATATAAATCGGAGGGCGTGGTGATTATTAAATTCACTCTTAGCCGGTCACATCACTGGTCTCATTTCTCTCACAAAAGTGTGCCAGTCACAGTGATGCATGACAACAACAGCACAATAAATGGAGAGAGGCTTCTTCTGGAAATCATGTTGTCAGGAATGTGCAGGCTGTTTACACAACCACATCAATCTGGCGCTATTTCAGTTTTATTTCTACTCTGTCTTACGTCACAAATGATCACATCATGCCGTGACACAACAGCTTTTGCACAATAATGCATTTCAAGAATAAAACATGAAAGACACACAGGATTGATGAGCCACTGTAGTCCGATTTCTCCTAATTAAACAAACATAATACCAAGTCATAACGGACCGGTCTGATGTGTGTAGTATTGTATGGGGCTTCTTTATAGCAGTCGGGCATTATTTGAATGTTATTTAATGAAGGCAGACACAGTAAACAGCCATGTGTAATGCCACTGCTCTCTGGTGAAGCATTTCTCAAATCTGAGCCTGCAGATTTATCAAGATGTGTCCTGCTGCCTTCAGATGGGTTTAGGGATTTTGATAAACTGAAGGAGAAGCTTTTTTCATGCGGCATAAAGTAGCTGTGGACAACAGATACTTTTAGAATCACTTATACTAATTTATAGGTAAATGCAGACTGATTTACCGATGTTCCTGCTTTAAACACAATAAACATCAATTTTTTTTGCCAATTTAAACCTCTCCAGTGGCTGGGGACTGATTAGTTAAAATGGTTTATTCACATGTGAAGCATTATTCCGTCACTGCTACGCATATGCTCCGTGTATTTGGTTTGCTCTCATGATAAAAATCACCAATGTGGCTGCATGGTGATGGTTCTGAGACGTCTATTCTCAGCACAAAGTCTAAGAGACCATAAATGCCAACAACTCACTTTGCACTGACCAATCTGAACGAACCGCCCACCTGTTTGCGCCTCTCCTCCCACCTGCGCACCGTGTGCTCTGTGCTCGGCACCAAAATACCACACAGATGGGTAAATGGTATTTTCAAGGTCTAAATTAAGAAACTGTCAGGAAGACACTCACTCTGGGTCATTGCGCCAACATGAAAACAGGGCCCATAATGTGAGGTGTCTGCTGTAAAAAATTTAAGAACTTGTTACACAATACTAGTTATGATTTTACATTTAAATGCATTGAAGCATTTTTCTTATAGATTTCTGGCTTGCGGTGAAGTTATAAACTACAAAAAAATCTGTATGTATGAACCGGTATATTTTCAACCTGTGGAAAACGCTAGAACACATACAATACATTAATTATTATTAAAATGTCGACTGTTTCAGGCAAAAGAGCTGTTCAATATGTCAGACAATTTTTGGTTTTCCTGTGCTTGAGGTAATTCTCTACTGATTGAGAGACTATTGTGTGAAAGCTTAATTTGATTAAGACAGAGCTGATGTCAGAAACTGTGATGGTAACGTAAAGAAAGACGAGTCAAAACAAAAACAAACAAAACATTGTTAATTGAAATTTATTTTCCGATTTAAATTGACTTTAGTCATTAGGTCAAGAGATTGATTTTTCAGACATATTTGGTTCTAAATAAAAACTTTCCCAGACACAATGAGGTATTTTAAACTCCCAGTTACTATAGATCCCACCCTACAACATGCTTTATGGCCTGTTTCATTTTCTCTGCGTCCCTCTCAGCTTTCCTGTTGTCTAAATAACACGAAAAACTACTGCTAATTGAGGGAACAGCTGTTTGCCGGCTGTCTTTCAGTGAAGAAAATGGTGGTGATGCTTAGTACCTGTGGTGAGGCAGAGTTGTAGGAGGAAGCTTGGCCTGACGATTGAGCGGTGCAACTAGCCTGCAGGGCAGCAGCAGCGTAACTCAACTTCTCACTCTGGGGAGACACTAAAGTAGAGAAGCGCAGAGTACTGGTGAGGACACAAAGGAGAACTTTTCCCAAAAATGACATGATAATAAAGAATATCTTTGAAATTACCTCTTTGCTCTTGTAGCCTGGTACACTTAAGTAGCTAGTAAGTAGTTTATTATTCAACTTTATTATCTCAGGAACCTGAAAAAAATGCAATTAGGCTTCAGATATTGGCAAATTTAAATAAATGGATCTACCTTTGAGCGAAGTACTGGATTTTGTTGCATTGTCCCGACTGAAGAAGAGACTGCCAGGTTGAAGGCTGGGCCCAGATGAAGGGGACTCATCCTTCATCCTGAACTGTCCAAGCTTTGTCAGTTTCTGAAAGGAGAGAAGACGGTGAAGTTCGAGGGCCAGAAGAGAATATGGAGGGGCTGACTGAAGTGGTCTCTCTCTTAATATAGCAAAAGATTTCGACTTGACAAATGATTTCACAAGCTAAAACGTTGTGTAGTTCAGAGGCTAAATAATAGTGCTACACACACTGCAGTGAGATCCTGTGCTAGGTTTTAGTTCTGGATTCCCACTAGAGCATCAACGAAAGTAAAAAATATAAATACTACATACATTCTATTCTTGTAAAAGTAAAACAGTGCTGATAACAGTGCAGTGGCATGTTTAATTCTACACTAATGTTCTCACACAGACCATCTTCTTATTATACTGTGCTTCATGCGGACACTGACATAAACCGAGCTGGGCGTCCAATCTCAATACTCTTTTGGTACTGAATGAAATGTGTTGTAACACAAGTTTCAAAAATTTGAAGAGCTACCAGTTGGCAACAAGTGTCTGGTCAGATTCCTAGTCTTGTTTACTTATTTTAATAATCAGGCAGTTTCTGATTTTAGGCTATTACAGGTAAAGTTGTTGTATGGCAGTGTCCTATGGTCTCCTTGTCTGTAGAGAACATTGAACCTGTGAGATATTTGGCTTATTTTGTTAAATGAAAATTAAAAACAAAATAGACAAACAAAGTTTGTATTTCTCAAAGCAAGGTATCTTATTAGCTCTAAAAATATCATCAAGGTCTCAATCAAAAAGATTAAGAGAGAACAATACATTGCATTACTTACTGGGGAAGTTGTTGCAGGAGGATCATTTTTGTCAGGTGGTGAATGGAACTTCACAAAGGCCAGTCCATATGCTATGTTCTATAACGAGCGAAGAAAATCCATCTTATATTTAATTTCACTTGCAGCAATGGACATATGCAATTAGTGTGCATCTTTTTTACAGAAATTACCTTTAATTCTGCAGCTAGTCCACTACTGAACACTCTGCAGGTGCAACCATGTTGCTTGTATAGACGTAGATCCTTATTTTGTATGTGCATTTGCTCTATATGTCCAGTCCTGTTGCACTACTCTATGGTGACAGTTCAGTGATAAAATAATAGATCTAACCGCAAAATACAGATGTTGTAATTGCTAATGATTTGCTTTTAATTAAGATTTAGATACATATACTGGTTTGCTCTCTATAAAACCTGCAGCGACTTTTTATTTCATATAGTTGGGCCCCTTACCTTGCTGTATGGCTGGCTACACACAATTTTCACTCTGTCCCACTTCTCCTGTGCTGTGCTCTTCTGCAGCTGGTTGGGCCCAAAGAAACGCACCCGGTTCATGTTGGTGCCATTGCGGCTCTCCGTTGGGGACATGAAGGAAGAGGTCACCAGAAGAACCTAAAACAGAGATTGAAATCAAAGGACAAGTATATAATACGGAGTTATTACTGGTTAAGAGAGTTAGGAGGTGAAATATTTTAATTGGTTTGGTTTGCGAGAATACCTCATAGTCCTGGTCTCTGACAGCTGAGGAATTCCCGACTAACACCTCGATGAAAGCTGAGCCTTCATTTCCGATATCGATGCTGTGCACCTGCTCCTCCTTCTCGAACTATAAGAAAAAAAGAAAAGAAAAAAAAGAGCACCAGTTTAAAAAAAATAAATACATAAAAAGTCAAGGTAGCTGCCACCCTTTAGTGGCTGCAAGCGGTAGGAAGGCTTTTAAATATCCTTATGTAGAGGAAAGGGGAACATTCACATGTGAGCCTAACTGTCCCTAAGTGACACAATTACTTTGTGAGGTTATTGTAATATTACTTTTTATTTAGCACCATCCAAAACACAATTACCAAGCTCATTACTATTCAAAACTATGGAAGCAAAGATAAAAAAGTTGCAACTGTTTTTCTGTAAAAGTTGGATTAAAAATATATAAAGGAGGTGATATAAAAGATACTATTACTTTGGAATGCTTGACATGCTCAGCTTTCAGGGAGTTTTAACCTGAAAGGCAGAGACTAGAAAGGTCTCTAACTTTTAGTTGTATGAATGACCAGAAAATGACAAGTAGCACCAGATGGCAGTGGTGTAACATTTCAAATGTAACCAGGACACTACTCGGGTGTATTTAACATTTTCTGTAAGATCGTACAATTGTTTAAAGCCTGAAGCAGGAGCAAGAGAGGTAAAAAGGAAATAAGCTCTTGTCTCCCAAACTTCGTTAAGAGTCTGTAATTTCTGCTTAATCCCTAAACTCTTAACTGTTTTCCATATATTCTACAGTCAAAAAAAAAAAGGAAACAAAACCATAGCCGAATGCGCACGTATGCTGAGTAACTCAACATACGTGTGCAACTCAACTGTAAGACAATGCAAACGAGGGGATTCCCAAAAGGACACAAATATATCAACTAAGGAGAAGTGGAAAGCCAATGCAAAAGAAAACTTTTTCAAACTTTCGTACCACACAAGTGTACTGTGTGTGCAAACGGCCCTACAGTTCACAAGTTAGAGAGAACATGACTGTATAGACTCAATCACTCGGATAACAAAAGGCAATTTGGATTCAGAGATTTCCTTGCCTTTAGGGGACCAACAGCCAGGTGAAGTACTGGCAGGACAATTGGTGACGTTTAGAAAGATCTTGGATTTAGATTCACTGAGTTGTAATAAATTCTGTGATACCCAGATTTGGATCAATTCAGCTGGATTACCAGGTTTTAGGTGTACGTATCTAGAACCTAAGTAAAGTTCACATCAGGGCTTTTTGAGACTTTTTTAATACTTCACTTAGAATAAAATTCAATGCCATCTTCACAGTTAAATCAGTCAAATAATGATAGAAAGCCAACAGGGATGATAGGGCCTATGATTACTTATTAAATATGTGAATTTATTGACATTTATATCATAATTTGCCAATACTTCCCAGCTGTACACAATTATAATTCCTAGTAAGTAGTCAGAAAGTAGATTTGCTAATCAATCAAAAGAAAATGAGTTAAAAGTTTTGGCTGAAACTGACACTTGTTCATTATTCAGTGAGTTTCCTAGCTACTGTGGCTACCAGTAACAACATTGATAGTAAATAATAATACATTATAACTCTACGTGAACGGATTAACGAGCTTCCTAAATCCACAAAAAAATGTAACACAGGGTTTCTGCAGTGTTCACCCAGTTAAATTTAAGACTTTGTAAGACCTTTTTAATTCCCCATAGAATGCAATTGCAAAATAATGCCTGTTTCACTGTCATACTGTATGAAGAATGATGGAAAACCAGTATGGACAATAAGGCCTATAATTATTAATTTATTGATGTCTATATCTCATTTGTCACTACTTCCCAGCTGTATATAACAATGATTCCTAGTCACATAATTAATCAATTAACATGACCAGGGCCAAGATAAGTGACAAAGAAATTATGGACGGAACAACCAATTAATTCATTAATTAAAGTTTTTTTTCTAAAACTGAACCTTGCCCATCATGAGTCAATGAGCCTCATATCAACCGTAGCAAGCGGCAGTGAGTGTGTCTTCTACAGGTCTGATGGTGCCGACTGAAACCGTTTTAAAAAGCAGAGTGAATTCATGCAGGAGGCTGCATGCAACATCATCTGTCACACCAGCCTCACTTGGTGTTTACAGGTGTATGGCGTCTCTCGACAGCCCACAACCTCATACAGAGAGAAAAAAAAAAAAAAAAAAGTCTTAACTAATTTTACGGTCCATGGCAGTGAAATGAAAATGAAATTTAAGATTTAAAATCTATTCAATGCTTTTTAAGACTTTTCAAGACCTGTTAGAAATAACATTCGTGTCTTTCTGTAACTAAAAACGTAATACTTTTCAGTAACCTCTTTTCAGGACCTGCAGATACCCCAGAATAGATCAAATTTGCTGGCTAACACATGTGGGAGTAGGAGGTCAAAAACGTACCTGTAGAATAACTGATGTCTGCTTCTCCCCAGGTCTAGCTGCCTTCCACTTCCTGTAGGTGTCAGAGCTCAGCAGGTTGTCTGCCTTGTGAGTCTGTTTTGCACGATGACAAGAAGTGAGTGAAGGGGAGGCTCATATTTGGCTAAATGCTTGGGGGGAAAAAACAAACAAAAAAACACACATCTCGGTTCGGAAGACGCCTTCCAACAAAACTCGGTGCAAGTGAAGGAAGAACTACTTACAGTGTCCTCGGTGCTGCAGGACACGACGTGCTTGATCTCGATTTCGGGCATGCTGCTGTCGATTCCTCACAGGTTCAACGCTGCTTAGTTAGCAAGTGGGAAGGTGAATAAACCAACCGGGCGCTTGCCTCGCCCCTAAGCGCTCGTCGTAGCCGTTTAGCAAAATATATTTAAAAAAAAAACAAAACACACACACACACACACACACACACACACACACACACACACACACAGCGTCGTCTCAGTGGGAGCAACTTTAGCCCCGAAAAGTCACAACAACAAAAAATAGCCTGTCACTATTCAGCGGCTGGCTCCTGGCGAACCCGTTAGCACGCTAGCAAACAATAGGCGGAGTGAACTTCTTCCGATTAGCCTGGTGATTTTAAAAAAAACCTCAGAGTCCTGTTGTGAGCGAATCCTTCAAACTGTTATGCACTTGACACATAGCTGCGTACTTTGGCGTAACAGTAAACCTCAGAAAATACATATTAATACTTTAAATCGTGAGATAAATGTGCACGGACGCGAACGCATTTTTCCCACCAAAAGCCTTGTGCGTGTCGTGCTGTGACACGGTGCTTCAATCCAATGAGCGGGTCCGTGCTCTTCTTCTTCTGCAATTTAATCGGCGCATCGCCGGGGTAATGTCGCCATCACCTGTTTAGAATATGTACTTGTTAAGAAAACTTGTATTACGCTGGAAAATAAACGAGGTGTCGACGCAACTGTGTGATCATGTTGGAGGCTGCAGGCCCGTGGTGCTGCTGAGCTGTGGTGCATCATACAGGGAGGTGCGCCTGTTCTTTAGCCTGTCCCTATTGATTTGGACAGTGTGGACAAAATAACAGGGACACCTGTCAACATAATGTAACATGAAGCAGAGCAGTTCAGTGGTAGCACCACCACAACAAAAACAACAACAAAAAAAAATAATTAGACATGTTTTTGATTAAGTTAGATTTTGTATGTAAATTGGATCTGAGTGTTATAATAATAATAATATAATAATTTCTTTTGTTTTTCTTTCTTCCCAGATGGATTGATAGGACTGCGATGGTGAATTCCCTGTATTTTCTCTTTCCCTTTTCTTCTTTCACTCCTATCATATTTATTTGTTAAATCTTTATCTTTTTTTCTTTCTTTGCATATGTAGCAACTTGCATTTCTGCAAAACACACGCTTGTGCCATTCTGCATGAATGGTGTGAAAACCGAATAAAAACGTTGTTTTTTTTTAAATGTCTCGATTCCAATTGGGTGTAACAGTTCCAGGATCCTATTGTGCTTCCGTGACTCTGGCAAATCATCCTGCAATGCTTAACAGAAGAGAGCTATTGTTAATGTTGTTAATAACACCTGTGCTCTCCCTGGAATAACATATCTGCTATGACAAGATGTATCCTCTCATGACCATTGTTACACACTCCCTCTCTGATGTAATAAATGTTGCAAATTGCATTACAGCCTGAGCTGAAGTCTTTCTCCCTCTAGAGGAATTTTAAACACCGTCTGAGGATCGCTTTGTGTTAGACATGCTGCGGCTGCTGTAACAATTGCAATCGGAGCGGCTGACTCGTGAGACCAAATCTAATCTGAGGGTCGGCGCTTGTGTGCTGAAGGGAATCGTGGAGTATATACGCAAGACGAAATGATGAAAAACCTCTTTTGATACACCTTTTCGTGTTTTATAAAAAGAGCAGAGGTAGGTCAAAGTCCAACAATCAAAGAGACAGAAATTGTTCAGTAAGGAGATTATGAGAGAGACAGACCACCACTAGCTTTTCAACAAATCACAGTGCAAGATATTGAAATGTTGATACAGATAACCTGAAAGCTACAGAAAACATATGAATTACCATTAGAAAGAGAATAACTCTGAAGTCCACAATGAGTTAAATGTAATATGAATAATGTGACTCAGAGGATCTCCAGATAGATGGCCGTCTCTGCCTCAGCCACAGCAGAGCTCTGCACCTCTCTTGTGCCTCTGACTCCGAAAGCGGCTCGCCGGTCGATTCCCGCACCCTGTCCCCCTCTTCTCCTCTCGCCACCTCTTCTGCCCATTGGACGTATCTGAAAAAGGGACGGGTGTTAACAATCCCTCAAATTCAGGAATGAGAGATATTTTGTCTGTGCAATGGCCTCTGTTACCAAGGATATAACCTACACTCAGGGGGTCAGGTTAATTCAATACCTGGTTATTATGGACAAAAAGAGGCGTGCAGTTCTGGTATACAAGTTGGTAGCTGCCGTTGGTGTAGATATGAGTCACTTCCGTGCAGTTAATATAGAGGGGCATCCTGTCCCGATAAATTCCCAGCCCTTCAGGGTAAACAGCTGGATTTCTACTCAGGACATCCCTGAGATGGAGCAGAAAAAGTGCCACATGTGAACCTCACAGCAAACATTTTTCGACAAAAATTTCACTGAACATTGAAAGGGTCGGTTTGCGTCGCATACTTTCCGGCTCTCTTTCGGCAGCAGTAGCAAATAAGAGACAGGAGGAATATGACCAAGCAGATGGCCACAGCAGGTATCACCAACCACCACAAGTGTGCTGTCTCTGTATATGGACAAAAAGAGCAGCGGTTGATCAGCA
The DNA here is from genome assembly GCF_016859285.1 of Xiphias gladius. Classification (NCBI taxonomy): domain Eukaryota; kingdom Metazoa; phylum Chordata; class Actinopteri; order Istiophoriformes; family Xiphiidae; genus Xiphias; species Xiphias gladius. The sequence goes on along the minus strand of NC_053421.1, from coordinate 23,179,074 downwards.
TATGATGTAAAACTGAAATTTAATAGTAATTACAATTTTCCCTCTTCATCATGAATGGAACAGCATGGATTATGGTTTACATCTGGCCCTTTCACACATATTACTTGTCACTCATGCCTGATGTAATGGCTTCTCTCAGGTATTCCTACTAATAAGATCTATAAAAGCGTTTGAAAATGTAACATATGAAGCAATTTAATATTAAAAAATATTTATATAGCTGCACGTGCAACAACGTAGGGTTTTCTATACAGCAGCTCTTAATTCATTCTTCAGCATATTCTTTTTTACTTATGTTTTCAAGCTGTGGGCATGTTGCACAGATATTTCAGCACCAGCCCGACATCAGAGTGAATAAACAAGAGGCAGAGCTGTTGTCTTTGTTAGTGAGAAAAAAAAAAAGAAAAAAAAACAGTGCTTTGAACACACCCTGCTCTCCTCCCTGCAGCAAAACCAGGGAGTCATTTCCCACTGCGTTGAAAGCAAAGCAGATCACGGTCAGGGGTTTGTCCATGTGGCCCCCCAGAGTGGCCGTTAGCATGTGAGGCTCTGATGTTACTGACACGTTGTAATCACAAGGTGGAACAGTCCCATTGACGCTCCAGGTGACCGCGGCTTTGGGGTTGGAGTCGACTGAACAGCGGCACAGCACCTCCAACTCCTCTACTACACAGGTGGAGGAGAGCCGGAGGATGGCTGGTTTATCTGAAGGAGAGAAAAGATAAAGGTAAATTGTTTTATACTGAAACTCTTCAACTTATTACATCTAATACTTACTCAATATTCTTTATTTTCTTTAAATTATACTTTACTTTATATCTATGTAATATTTTAACTCTGTTTCAACATATTGTGTTTGCTCTACGCATATGGAACCATTTCCATTTTAAAGGGTTGTTTGTGTAAGAAGCTTTAAACTACACAAAATTGAGGCCCTAAGGATAAAAAGTGCACATATATTGCACAGATTTGAGACAAGCTTGTGCTTTTGCACAACATAAATAAAAGTGACTCGATTTGACAAGAATAAAATGCATTGTGAAAAGATGAATGATTAATATGACAGAAACATTAAAAGGAAACATCTGACTTTTTGTAAAATATGCACTTTCTTACTGAGAGTTCGATTAGAAGCTTGATCACACTTTCATGTGTCTACTGTTTATGCAAAACTAAAATTCAGGATCAGCATCTTCCCGTGCTCTCCGCTGGTTGCCTGGCAAGCTTCATATTTACTGTACAGACATGAGAATGGTATTGATCTTCTCATCTTGTTGTTGTTGTTTACAAATAGTCAAAAATGTATGTATCGCCAAATGTCGGTGGGTTTACAGGAAATAGGTATTACATTGTATATTCAGTGGCGTGGGCAGGGACTCTGCTTGACCAATCAGGTTCTGTGCTGAGCAGCGGACCCTCGTGTCTCGCGTCACGTTGTACACCCGAACTGTGTGTGTGCGCTGGCGGAGGTGCACCGTACGGCCGCGTTGAGTGTAGGACCAGCGGTACTCCAACACCGGAGGGTCAGCTTTACATGAGCAGACCAGCAAGGCACTGCCCCCTTCCTGCACTGTCAGGGACTGAACCTGAACTTTCACTTCTTTTGGTGGAACTATAAAAAGAAGAAAAAAGAAAAAAAAGAGGTTTTAGTGTAAACTGAGCCGAGAAACACAAAAATACAAGGCAAAGCTGTGCTTACATGTCACATGCAGAGTCTTCGAGGTGGCCAGTTTTCTGGCTCCCGGGTAGCTGACCTCACATCTGAGCCTGGGTTTCACCTGGTGGGACACAACAAAGGACAGAGGGGCCAGTAACATCAGCCTGTGGGGCTCTGGGTAGAGTGTCTGTACCTCCCCAGGCTCGGTGGTGTTCCGACGGGCTCCTCTCTCCCACCTCCACTGCAGGGCAGGAGGTCTGGAGGGGCAGTGATAGCTGACGGAGCAGTTCAAAGTGACCAGCTGTCCTTCCGTGACTGACAACATGCCGCTGATGACGGGAGCCTCGGGAGTGTCTGTCAGTGAGGAAAAGTCTCCATCATAGCTGTGCTTCACTACTGCTGTGTGTTTTATTAAAGACAAATAATAATTCTACACAAGCATCACAAGGAATCGCCCACAAAAGACATTACTGCAGACTGTTTATGCTTTTAACCCTTTGCGTTCAAATGTAAAATGTACTTGTTGACTATTATTGCTCATTGTCTTTATTTGTTCATTTACTTCTGGTTGCCTGTTTTGTCTGAGGGGAAGATAAATCTTCACCTCATGCACTTCAGCAATTTGCCATTAAGTATGTAATAAATATTAATGACTTCATCCCAGCTTTTGTAAGCCACTCAGAGTCGTGTATGGGAGATCCTCCTCTGTTTGCTTGCACTTTGCGTACTTCTGCTCCTATGCAATGACAATTTTTCCAAATTCCCGCAGCCTGAATTCCCACATGATCTGGTTGAAATAATCAAAACTCGCTGGAAAGAGGGCAGTAAAATGTCTTCCCTACTCACCGATAACGTCCAGATTAAAGCTCCGTGGTTTTCCCCAGAGCAAGTCACCACCTCTTTTCAGAGCGATCTCGAACATCCGTGAGTCATCCAGGCTGAGCCTCTCTATCTTCACTGAGCAGTCTCCATCCGTGATTTGCCCAAAGAGGGAGGTCCGGCCAGAGAAATCCCTGCTCACTTGATCCCTGTCCTCGCTGTTAAAAGCAGTGCTCCGTAGAGGAAATAAATGGCCACCACCTCTGAACCTTAGTCGCACGTCCAACCTCTCCTTCCTCCCCTTGAGAGGGTGAGGAGCTAGAGGAGTGAAAGAGCAGGGAATCACCACACAGGAGCCCACCAAAGCTTGGACACGGTCAGGGACCGAGGGTACGGGAGAGACAGCCTGGACCCCCTTCCACAAGGCTGCTGTTTTGATGGAAAACAGAAAATCATTTACCAAGCAGATTCCATTGTAACTATGCCTTATTCTACGTTAAGGTTTCAATAATGGGAGACAGCCGGTTTATTAACAAGCTATCTAACCATATAATTGTGCCTCATAATATCAATGTTCATGTATTTTCTCAGTTTTAATTTGACCTCTGTGAAGCCAAAGACGGTCTCCCAAATACACGGCCAATCAAAAAGCTCCCACTGTAAATTACAGAGCTCTTCACGTCGATCAAAAAACTGCAACTGAATTAGTCCTTTGAGAAATTTTAGACAGATTACTGTACAGTTTTTAATATCATTTAGCATGAGGTTGGATTTGTTGAACTTCACTGCACTGTCTGCAAATGCATAATATGACCCAGAAACGTTTTGCAACAGATGTATATTTAGAAAAAGGGAAGAAGGCGACTAGACTTTTGGAGCTAATCTACTACTCCTGTTTTTTTACTCTGTAGATGTTATGTAGTCAAATAATACAATTGGAGTTATCTTGATTATTACAGGGCACAGTTGCATAATTATTTTTCAAACACTCATCAACTTCAACATGAGCATATCGTTTTTAAAGCAACAGAAATTATTATCCACAGACAAAAAGTAGCAATTTTTCTCACAGTAAATACTATAGTAATGCTAGTGGTATCAGGCACAACACGTCATAACTTCACTGATGGTTACATACCTAAGTGAAACATAAATGTCCCTGAAATTCATACAAAAGTCCAAAGTAAATGTATTAAAAAAAAAAAATTAATGGATCGAATCACTCACCAAAAATCAGGGGACACACGAGAAAGACAGTGTCCACATGCATGACTAGAACCCTGCTCTGCCAGTGCAGACAGAGGGAAGGATGACCACAGGAGCAGAGAGGGGGAAGTGGGATTGTTTCAATGTGCTACTGCTACTATGACCTGACTTTGATGCCCCCTCTTAAAGTTCCAATGTTATGTTTATATATTAATTTATAACATTCCTTTGAGTTATCTTCTACTTGCCGACCGTTCCACAATCAATAAATGATAGATTTACAACTTATTTGAACATTTCAAAAGACTCAAATACTCTTTCAAGTGGTGGAACTAGGAATTGTTTCCTAGGGAAAGAAAGACTTCAGCAAGTACTTGTGAGACGACACATGACACATGGGTTAGTCACTCTCATGCTGTTGGCCTTTTCCTTAATCGCTACAACAACTAAATGTGTTCATTTCTGATTCCCTCTGTCTACACAGATGGTCCTAAGCAAACCTCTAACGGTGTGACAAAAGTGATAGCGATAAAGGCTCCGAAAGTTGAATAAAACAGATGAATGATTAACAATGATTTATTGCTGTGCTGTCGACAATAAATATCCATCAAAGTCATCACAGTTATGTAACAGGATGAAAGCAAAGGCAAAAACTAAAACTGTTGTATTTCAACAACAGACCGTTCAGAATGGTTTACATTACAGCAGACTGCTGGTCAAACAATCTGTTTTAATACACAAAAAAAACATATTTAAAAAAAAAACTAGACTTTAAGAGTCAGCTTCATTTTACAGCATTGCATTGGATTTTGAAGTCACAATATGTCATGCGCATGTGCAACGGTTCAATATTTTTCTTCACACTGTCACTTCCTACTCATTGCCACCTAGAGGGGATTTGCATGTTCCAAGCTATCAGAGTCAGGAGACAAAAACCTGACCTGTATGAACTATGGACCCACTGAAATCTTGTTTGAATTGCTGCATAAAGTCATGGCACTCCACCTCCCTGCACCTTACGACAGAACACAAACGGCTTTTCTTGCCAACACTCACGGCTGCAACAGCCAAACTAGATAAGAGGGAAAGTAACAGAACATACAATATTTCTTTAAGGTAAGCAGTTTAATCATTGTGCATGGTAGTATTTGTGCAGATTGTTTTCCGTGTTGTAGTTCGCAGAGTGTGTGTAAGAACTGTGAGGTCAATAGTATTCGCAGTGTGTCCTTAAGACAGAGTGTGGTAATCATTCTTAAAAAGCTTTAATCAATATTAGAATCAAATATTGTGTTTACTTTATTCCTCCTGACAGCCTAGCACCATTTTGTGAAATCATGAACTCAGCTCAGCAGCTGCTTCGGTCACAGAGAGACTTGCTGCTGAACTGGACGTGTGACCACCCAGCGCCCTTGCTGCGTTGGCTGCGTGATGCAGAGGTGCTCTCCTCTCCCCAGTACCTGTCTCTGCTGGTGAGGTCCCCTTCCAATGCTGTGGCCCAGGCTCTAGAGACAGTATGTGCCACTGAGGAAGGTAGCCAAAAGTTCCTGCTGGTGCTGCGGGAGGTGCAGGATTATTACTGCGGGGATCTGCAGGCCTGGGTGGAGAGACACAGCAGGAATGATGCCGTCAGTCAGCCAGTACCTACACCTATAACGATTGAAGGTGAAGTTGCTTTAAAATACTGGTCATGACTGTGGTGGAGTAATATTAGTATTTATATAAACAGTTACATTTAAAGTTAAAAGAGAGGTGAATAATATTATTTTTCAAAACCTTGCCATGCAAAGTGAAGGACTAAAGACAATTAAGTTTTACTGGCTGAGTAATAGAGGTGTGAGAAGATTAATAACAGGGTACAATCAAATGTCATGTCTTGCAAAGCAATTTTTGCTGACCTTGGCAATGAAGGAGTGTAAAAGCATAAAGGATATTCAACTCAGCTATGATAAGTTAGGTTTTCATTATACTGACGTGGTTCTTGGGATGGAAATGTCTGTCGGTCAGTCGGTCCACCACTTTGGTCTAGTCCGAAGTATCTCAGCAACTATTGGATGGATTGCCATGACATTTTATACAGACATTCGTGTTGACAACATTAGCATGGTGACATGTCATTGTAAGTGTTAGCATGCTGACATTAACATTTAGCGCAAAGCACTGCAGCGCTCAGGTGAAAAAGTCTCCTGTCAAATTTGACATTTTAAATCAAATGCATGGTATCCAAACAAACGTGACTTTATACCATGCAATACTATACATATCATAGGGGCTATTTACTGTATGTATTCTGTGGTATCCACAGCTAAGAAGCCTAAAGGCCCCTTTTCTAAACTACTCAAAGGAAAGAGCAAGGGATTCACCCCGACCCCTGAGGTTAAAGGTATGGATTTATTATTTTTTATAATCAAAAATTAGATTTTAGAATACTATATAAATTATGTCTATTGTTTTCTTTCTAGTGACAAAAATACTTACATTAGTATTTGTTCTTATGATTTGAAAATGTATTCAAGCTAATTTATCTCACAACCTGCTCATTATACAGCTAAAGAAGAACTGAAACCTAGCAGGAGTGTAAACTTGGCCAACATCCGAGGTATGTCAATATAGGTGAACTCAAAGAGATAAGCCAAATATTTATCTTATAGAAAACTGAAGAGTAAATTCACTTCAAACCTGTTGACAGTATATTTCATTTTCTTGTCTAACACTGCAGTTCCCATTTCTGCTCATAAAACAACCCTACTGAAACGCACAGAGCAGTTAAAGTGTTACTCAGAGGGCGAGGGAGTGGCTTCAAACTCAGCTTCTCACATTGAGATTCGATACACTGACCTGTTTGTAACAGAAGATAATGACTTAGTTGACAGCAGCCAACATGAATACTTTGACCTGGCGAGCAGACGAGCTCGCATCTATGCCCATCAGGCCTGCCAGCGCATCCGGCCTTGCCATCTATTGAGCCCCGAAGGAACGTCAGAAAGGTCCCCAAAAAGGGTCAAGGTGAAGGGTATTGCTGGTATCGGAAAGAGCATAGCAGTGCAGAGACTAGCCTATGAGTGGGCAATTGGGAAGAGCATGCGTGAATTCACCTGTGTTTTTGACCTGCGCTTCAGAGAGCTCAATCTGATTGAAGCACCACTGAGCCTATTGGAGCTCCTTGGGGAACGGTTCCGGTACCTGAAGACGGTTTTAACTTACCTTTTCGCTTCACCAAGCTCTTTGCTCTTCATCTTAGATGGATTAGATGAGTTCAAATTCCCATTGGACTGGAACAGTCCTGACAAAAACATTGACGTGGATTCGAAGGTGCCAGTGTCAGAGCTGATGGTGGCTTTAATCAAGGGAAGCTTTCTCCCCGAGGCTTCAGTCATTCTCACAACGAGACCATCTACTGAGGCCCCCAAGCATTTCTTCCAGAGATGTTGTGTGGTGCTGGGCTTTGAGGAGACCCAGGTGAAAGAATATACCAGCAAGTTCTACAAAGACAGTAAAGTTGCTGAAAAAGTCTACGATTACATTTTGAACAATGACAGCCTTTTCGTGCTGTCCTTCATCCCTCTTTATTGCTACATCATCTGTACCGCTATGGCTGAGTTCTTTTCTTCAGGAACTCAAGATGCTTGTGACTCAAAGTCTCTTGAGCTGAACCCACCCAGAACAGTCAGCGAGGTGTACTTCTGCTACCTGTTTACAGCAGTTAAGCACCATGCACTGAGGGGGAGTGCAGAGAGAAGCACACCTAGATCTGTGGTTCTTTCACTTGCTAAGCAAGAATTGACACAACTGGGTAAACTGGCTTATGAAAACCTCCTACAGAAGAAAATAATGTTCAGCAGAGTGGATTTGGAGAACTATGGTATTATACCTGCTGATATTCAGAGCACCTTTCTCTGTCACATACTCCAGCCTCTCAAAGAGGAGACGGTGGAGATGTTTTCTTTCTTCCACTTGACTGTTCAAGAACATCTGGCTGCCCTCTACTGTGCAATCAACCTCTTCAGTCAGCAGGACATAATTCAAGCTCTGGACTTCTGGTGTTTTGGGATATGCCAAACATCCTCCACTGCTGCACCCCTGCAAAACACAGATTTCAACGTGGACAGGCTCGAGAGCCTCCACATGTTCACACGCTTCTTCATGGGAATGCTGCGAGCACGGCTGGCAGGTCAGTTGGATGGCCTTGTTCTTTATCCCATGGAGCAAGGGGATGACATTCCTGCCAGGCTGGGTTTGTGGTTTCAAGAGCAGTTTAAGGACAGGAAGCTGGAAAGCCAGGCAGCCCTGAATCTTCTCCACTGCCTGATGGAGTTTCACATGAAGGAAGCCACCAGCATTGCAGCACCAGAGATCAAGAAATTAAACCTGTTTAAAATTAAGCTGAGTGTTGTGGACTGTGCAGCAATTCACTATGTGCTGCAGTTCTCCCTACACAAGCTGCAGGAGCTAAACTTAGGCTACTCCAACATTGGAAACAGAGGACTAAACAGACTGGGGCCAATCCTACATCGCTGTGAATCTCTCTAGTGAGTGACTGATTTTATATTAAACTTTCAAATAGATACGAATTACCATTTGAATACTGGGCAATGAAAACAAGCCTGGTTTTGAATTCCCTGGTGGTGTGGAGTTTACATCTTCTCCCTCTGTCTGCATGCTTGATTGTCTGAATCTTAGCTCTGTTTTACACTAGCAAACTGGGTGAACCCCACCTTTTGTCTAATGCATGCTGTTACAGACTGCAGCCCCCCTGTGAGCCTGACTATAATACGCATTTTTGAAAGGGAACGAATGCACTGCCAAAAACAATGCTAAACTACTGACTTTCTGTTCTCTTACAGTTTGAGATACAACTGCCTGGACAGGCAAGCAGCTAATTTAGAATCTGTGATTCTGAGATCGAATGAGTGCCAAGTGAAGAAGCTTTTGTAAGTCATTACAGAGTATTTGATACAACTGCCGTAACACCACTTTGAAGAATATACATTAAGGGCTTATAGCTATGAGGGTGTTACTGTCATAAAACGCATAAATTAGCAAGTGTTTGAGGAGACATATTAGTCTAACTCATTATTTATTATGGTAAGTCATTGTCATTATCAAAACATATATGCAACCGTTGATCAAAATTCAAAACAAAATTTTTGTTTCTTTATCAAGCTCCCCTGCACTTACAGCAAATTTCATTCAAGACATTTCAGAGCTTTATAATACCACATAAAATTCATTTTAACATCCTTTTTTAACATGACCTGAACCCAGATAAATGCCAGAAAATTAATGGCTGGATTAACTAATTCAAAAATAATTCATTAATTAAGTTTTTCCTAATTTGGCACGTGACACTAAAACTGACACCTGTTATGAGACAGTGAGCCTCTTAGCTAATGTAGCTGACAGAACAGTAACAGTGGTGACAGTGTGTGCTGCAGGCCTGATGGTGCTAGCTGAACCTCCACAAAAAACAGCCTCATGAGTGCACGAGACATTGACACACCACTCTCACGTGTAGTTAACATGTCTCCTTACAGCCTGCCTGTAACTGCATTATAAAAAGCTATAACTAATGCTAGTGTCTACAGCAATCCCTCCTAAGGCTTTTCTTTGAGGGAACTGAATTTCAGTGCTTTTTAAGACTCCAAGACCCGCAGATACCCTGACCCATCTGGCTCCAAGCCCTTGATATGAGTCATTAGACACAATACTTTATGTACTTTAATGCAACGCAATTCTTCTATTCATTTATACAGCATGTGTGGCAATAACCTGGGTCCAGAGGGGGTTTGGGAGCTGTGGAACGCTCTGCAGTCCAACACCACTGTGGAGGAGCTCTATCTGGACATCACTGGCATCACAGACAGAGGAACAGAAAACATTGTCAACTGCCTCAGCAAAAACACCTCTCTGAAGACTCTGACGTAAGATTAAAAACGCCAGCTACTGCTCATTGTTCTCAGTGTTATAATGTATGAAAACACTGCCATCTAGTGTGAGTTTTGCCTTATCAGAAACAAAAATAATAACCTGGTTATTTTCTTCTTCATCAGCATTGTTGGGAATGACATCAGAGAGGAGGGGAGGAGGAGGCTGAGGGAGCTTGGGCAAAGTCGACCGGGACTCCGGATTATTGCAGACTTTGTGGAAGACCGTGGGTTACTTCAGGCCTACCTGGACTGGGTGGAGGAGATACGAGTTGACAAAGACCAGATGGAATCCGTGAAGAATGCAGACGCCCTGCAGTCGGTGCTGAAGGGGCTCCAGGTGGCAGGAAAACAAATGCAGAAAGGAGAGAACGCAGAAAAAGGCAAGGAGCTCCAGACAAAGATTGTGGAGTTGCTGAAGTCTTCCACTGATCTGATTGGATGAAGATGACCACATGTTATTTAGTGTATTTTGTCTAAGGGCGGGGCTCCATCAGCCATGGGTCAACTAACAATCTGACTTCTATCAGTAAAAGTGCGATTCATATTGACTCTAATGTTCTCTTTGGGGTCTCCGGGCTCTTGATAACAGCTCAAAAAACACACCTTGATAAAACAACGTTGGTTTATCAAGGGGTTAATTTAGCGATTTTTATTGGTTTTTTTGTTTTTTTGATACGTACAGCAGTGGGGCGGGAGACACAAATGATTTATTGAAATGATGTGACACCCGGTCTGCTCTGTGACATGATACTGTACATCAAGAGGAGACAAGCGAAGATCTACAGAATCCGATGACAAACTACAGACTGAACTACGGACTGGTCTGGTTGTGTGTATTCTTATTCAATACATTTGGAATTTGTGAAAGAGACTGAATAATAATGACACTCAGTGTGTCAGAGGAAGTCTACAACCCAGTTTTTATATTTTCTAAAGGATGAATTTTTTCTGTCTGTCTCAATGTAAATGTTTCATCATTTGACGCTAAATCACAAAAGTTACTTAACTGTTTAATTGTCTGTTCTTGAGGCTATGAACAAACAACATAGTGGCCAAACTGTTTTCCTTTGTTAAACAACAGTATTGCTAAGTGACTACAAGTTTTGACATGCTCATATTATGTAAAAACTGTGTAGTTCAGTTCATCAAGCCCAGTCAAGCAGACTGATCCAAAGGAATTTAGATCAATTGTAAAATATTTGCAGATTTTGAAAGGAAAGCGAAAGAATTCACAGACAGTTAATGAGAGATGTGAGAAATTTCTAGGCAGTCAATTGGGGTTTTTTTTGACATAGTTTGACATTGCTCTTGAATATACACTCAGTTGGCAATTTATTAGGTACACCTAGGTAAAACTCTTTTACTCTAATACAACAGTTCTGCAATAGATCTGACCTTCATGAAGGTTATAATGTTCAGTTTTTATTGAAATTGTTTTAGAGAGGTTTTGATTCAACTTAATGGTCATTTTGGAGGATGTAGTTTGCGTTGTTGTTAAATTGTATTCCATTGTGCAGAGAGATGTATCCGTCATTTAGCCTACCCTCGTTGATATAAATGGACGGATAAAATATTACAGTGATCAAACTTTCATAAAAACTCTGTCAATTATGCAAGGACTGTTTATACATTTAGTACGCATTATCTTAATTGTTCAATTTTGCTTTTACAAATAATTACTTTTAAAATAGTAATCTACGACTGTTTTTCCTTCAAGTGAGTAGGTGTACAGAATCATTTCGCCTTCAAGAGCTGCAAACACATTGTGTGAATCACATACAGTTTGCATGGGATTTTGTTGAAATTTTTAGTGGCTCACTTGAATGTTACCGCGGCTTTTCCACCGTTTAAAAATATGTAGGTTCAACAGAAAATACTGTCCATCTGAGACCCGAAATAAAACCTGCTCTAAAAATCGTAAAACTTTAGGGATGAAATGTAACAAACATTTAAACTGTTTCATCTGCGATCTCCAGACGGTTTTAAACTTGAGTTTCTGCCTCTCCTGACAAACGAGGATGGCCGGAGCTCTGAATCTCCTTGTTATTGGCTCTCTGCTACAAGGTGAGATGGGGTTTATTTACTACATTTGGAACAGTAACTATACAGATAACAAAAAAGTACATACATACACATCTAAATATGGCCATAACATTAAGCGTTGTCATACTTTTATGGATATATTGTGCTAAGACTTTAGAAGGCATTAGAGCAGTAGAATGTCCTTGCTACTGTAAAAGTCATGTGTACTCTTCCTCAAGATCGGTCTTTTTTTGTTTCAGGTGCCCTTGTGTTGGGCTTTTGTGGTCACCATTCAAAGGTCTATAGAGGCTCTGAGTGGATCCCGTGTGACCGTCTCGTGCTCCTCTGACATGGGGAACACATCTGAAGAAAGATTAGATAACACATGTAAAGCAATACCGAAAAGTGCAAGTGATGACAAAGTTCTGTTGACAGTGCTGAAAAAACTACAATAGACGGAGAATTGAGGGGAAAATTGAAAGATTATTGATAATGGAAAGAAAGAGACTGCACCAAAACTCTGAATAACATAATTCCTGGTAACAGCAATTTATATTACATTACACATATCACTTCAGTGCCTTCAGTGTCACGTCCTTAAATATAGTTTTAACAATACTCTCTAGGTGGTGGTATATTGTTCAAAGGTAATTTCTGATATCGATTAATTGACATTTCATGATTTATCTTTTTAATTTCCCATTGTTTATTTTCACCCAGTTGTGGATTTACTGGGTAATGCAAATCAAATAATCAAGCTTAAAGTAATGATTGTTTATTTAGTGACCGGTTCAAATGTAACTTCCTGCCAGCTGTTCCCCCCTCACCGGTGCAGTGCTCTGTTTGGAGTGCTCTGCTCCAGCTCCCTGTCTGTCTCATCCTCCAACACTGACATGGACCCCCAGCCTGGGTGACAGTCAGGAGACACTGCAGGAGAAAGGGGACAAAACTAAAGTCAAGACCTCTGTTCTGAACTTCACTGCTTCATTCCAACTGGAAAACATGCAAGGAGGGCAACGTATACTGAATACGCCAGGTCTAACTTTTAGAGACAAGAATATTTTGCACAAATAGATCCTGTTCTGTTTAATTTTTGTTGAAACAGTTTCACTTCATTGATCATTGGTGGTTATTTTGGTAATGATTATGCATGACATCATATTGCCAGTGATTTGACCCTTACGTGTACATACGTAAATGGTTCACGTATGTAAAAAACACTCTAAACTATATTGGCTCAGAAATTCTCTCACAGGTTCGCATGGATGTTCAGACATTATCACAGTGTCTTAACACCATGAGACTGAATTTCTGAATTTTAATGTCTAAGTGATTTGATGGAAGTGCTATTTCTACAGCTCTTTTTATCATAGCCTAACTGCAAAGCTTGCTACATTGGTTATTCGCTATTATTGGCTATGTTTTCTTTCTGGAGAAGTTGAAATCCAGATTCCAGATTTCTTAGCCATCTTAGAGAGTTAAGATTTAAGGTTCATATTGCATCTCTAATTATGTGTAAAGGGGGGTGGGGAGGGGGGCTAGGGGGTGGGGATGGTTTGGAGAGAGACAGGGGGAGAGGGGGAGATTTTCACATTAGAAAAAAATCATTGCAATCGCTGCACCCAACATGTAACAAAGCACAAGAACTTTTGCTTGCATGGTGGAATACAAAGCTGTCATTCTTGCCCTGTCTCTGGAAAAAGTTGCAGCAGCAGACCTGAAAAGGTTATGAACAGCTTTGATGGCTAAAAGACACAGACATATAACCCAACAGACCTCTGGAACTCTCTGGGCCCATCTGATAAGTGTTGCAATATATTCTCTGCTTGTAGGAATCAGAGCTGTAATTCTTTCTCTGACCCTGGAAAAAGCAGCTGCATTGCTTCTTCGGGCAGCGGAAAGCCTGTATCCAGCAATGGTGATATATGTTCTAATCTGGTGTTTGACTTTGGCTTTAAAAGTTAAATATCCTGTCCAACCTAAAAAAATGGCAAATTCGTTTTTTAGATTAGAATATGCCTTATGGACTAGGTAGGAAAAAGCCCCAATTCTTTGTCGGGGCCAGTCGGTAAAGATAAAGGTGGCTGTTCTGCTAATGGAAAAATCACTCTCAGCGTGGGTGTATGCAGAGCTGCTTTCCCGCTGTTGTTCCCTTTGCTGAGTTTCATCACTAACACACTCTAATCCAAGAGAAGGGCCCTCCGCATCCTGATGAACACCTGTCTGGTCTAGTGGCAGGCACTCGTCCGGCGATGATTCTGTACAGAACTGTACAGTACAGTTGGGTATCAACTGCATAACAAGTGAAGTTTATAAAATGTGGCTTTTAAAACACACCTATACAGATTGGAATTTGTATTTTTTTCTTTTTTCACTAATAAATTCAGATAAAACTGAAGTTATTGTATTTGGCCCTAAACACCCCTAGAAAAGCGTTATTTAATCATATAGTTACTTTGGATGGCATTACCTTGGCCTCCAGTTCTACTGTAAGGAACCATGGGGTCAAATTCTGACCAGGACATGTCCTTTGCCTCACACATAAAACAGGTGTCTAGGGCAGCCTTCTTCCACCTGCCCAATATTGAGAAAATTTATAAACACCCTGTCTTGAAAGGATGCTCAAAACCTAATCCATGTATTTGTTACCTCTACACTGGACTACTGTCAATCCAGTAGACCAGCGCAACAGTAACTGTGTGAAAAAAACCTCTAGTTGATCCAAAATGCTGCAGTGTGAGTTCTCTCAGGAACTAGAAAAATAGATCACATTTCTCCCGTGTTAGCTTCTCTTCACTGGCTCCATGTAAAATCCAGAAGAGAATTCAAAATCCCTCTCCTTACGTACAAAGCCCTTAATGACCCAGCTCCATCATATCTCAAAGACCTCATAGTACCCTGTTATCCCAATAGAACGATCCGCTCTCAAAGTGCAGGCTTACTTGCGGCTCCTAGAGTTTCCAAGAGTAGAATGGGAGGCAGAGCCTTCAGTTATCATGCTCCTCTGCTGTGGAACCAGCTCCCAGTTTAGGAGGTAGAACCCCACGTGTACCTTCCTTGAGCTTCCAGGCAGCATGATTCACCATGTATGATGGTTGGTTCTGAAGCAGCTGCAGTCCTCCTGTCAGCCACTAGCGGAAGTTTAACACTTAATATTTCATGTGAGTTAATGTGGCAAGTGTGAAATTTGTCACATTAAGATGGATCTGTAGCACTGAAAAAAATTTAGTTTTACTAAATTTCCTTATTTTGGGACACATCTACCTCCATTTAAACATACCCCCACAGTAAAGTTCTGAAAAGTAAAAGCATTAATTGTGAAGAATGGTCCCTCTAGACTGTAAGAATGAATGCCTTAATTTGCAAGCAGAATTTCAATGCTGTAGATGGCCTATAAGTGATGCTATTTGACTACTTTATACTTGGGCTGGGGGCCAAGAGAGCTGCAGACTGATGGCTTTGGAGGAAGATGCAACTCGTCATTAAGCTTGAAATTGTTCAAAGTTAAAAAATCATCAAACGTTTGTTCAGAGTCTCTTTTCATGATCCTGTGTGGCTGATAAATAATATCAAATCCTGTACCGACAGTTTCAGGATATTCATTCATGCTAATATTACGAATACAGTAACCATGCCTCTGTGCTCCTCTTGCGCAGCAGTCAAACGGCAGGAATTTCGTGTTAGTGTTGTTTGTTAAAAAAATGTTTTGTATCTACCTTGTGTTAAGGGAGCTTCTGTCCTTTTAACCTGTGCTGCAGGACCTTAACACATAAAATAAAGTAAAAATCCTGAGAAATAAAGAAATATATTAAACATACATTGTTACCATTAAACTTTAATTACACTCTTGCCATTCAGTGAACTATTAATTATTTTTCACCACTCCATGAGTTAATGCTAACTTTTTTCTTATTGTTATATTTTGTTTATTTTGTTATTATTATTATAACGAAACCTTCCTTACCCAAACTAGATTTTCTGTCCTGCTACATTTTATTACAGTTGCTCCACAGATCCTGTCCACCTCTGATTGCACCAAAACTGCAACCCAGCTCTACAGTTCCCGTGAGCCAGCGGGAAACCCTCCTCCCATTTTACAGTGGCGTTCGGAGGAGTTACCCCTTCATCACTCTGACAAGTTTACGCTCGGCTCTTGGCACTTGGATGACACGGGCTTGTAGAGCTTCAGCACTGTGAACCAGCCACAGGAGAGGGATCTTCTAATGGTTACATTCTAACCATAAACCGACCTAATATGACTGCCTATGTAGCAATGTTTGTAATGTAAGTTATTCCAGAAGATGTTGTGAGAGTTTGTCCACCTTCATTTTTGACTTTTCTCACTGATCACGCCTCTTCATTCTGTCCACTACTACATGAGCAGACTGAAAACCAAAGCTGAAATGAATAAGTCCATGTAAGTTGGATGGAGTGTCCTACTAAACTTTTAGGGCTCTGAGGACCGGCTGCCGTGGCCCTCAAAAGAGCCAGTGCACGGGTGACACCACCACAGCGGAGATGAGTCAAGGCCTGAAAAGTGAAAAGAAAATGAGGTACAGAAAGTTTACTAATTTGGGTATTAAACATGGATATATAGCAAAATATTTGTACCACTGATTTTCTTTTATTCTTTTTTTTTCAGGTGATCATCACTCCAGAAGAAGATATTTAACGTCAACACAAGTGTGATAAGAAAGTCAGATAAACCCAATACTCATCTAGGACATCAACAGGTTGCCAGTGAAAGCTAAGAGAGGAAGAACGAGGAAGTTAGTGGTGTGGTTTACTCCAGTGTGCTTTGGAAGAGGGAGAAGTAAGAAGGATGAAGAACGTTCTGGGGACAGCTCATATCTGGAGGAGGAGAGCTACATGGCGGGAGGCATGTGCAGAAATTCTGTGAGCAATGCCCTGGGGGCGGGGAGTCTTTATGAGAACATTCCAACTGGAAAACATGCAAGGAGGGCAACGTATACTGAATACGCCAGGTCTAACTTTTAGAGACAAGAATATTATGCACAAATAGATCCTGTTCTGTTTAATTTTTGTTGAAACAGTTTCACTTCATTGATCATTGGTGGTTATTTTGGTAATGATTATGCATGACATCATATTGCCAGTGTTTTGACCTTACGTGTACATCGTAAATGGTTCATGTATGTAAAAAACACTGTAAACTATATTGGCAAAGAAATTGCACCCCCTCCCATATGATTATGGCAATTAATGACAGTTTTATAATATCTTTCAATTTCAAAACAGGTTCTCGTGGATGTTCAGACATTATCACAGTGTCTTAACACCATGAGACTGAATTTCTGAATTTTAATGTCTAAGTGATTTGATGGATGTGCTATTTCTACAGCTGTTTTTATCATAGCCTAACTGCAAAGCTTGCTACATTGGTTATTCGCTATAATTGGCTTTGTTTTCTTTCTGGAGAAGTTGAAATCCAGATTCCAGATTTCTTAGCCATCTTAGAGAGTTAAGATTTAAGGTTCATATTGAATCTCTAATTATGTGTAAAGTGTAGCGGGGCTAATTGTGATTTAGAGAGACATCAGAGAGATTTTCACATTGGTTTAAAAAATCATTGCATTTTAGGCAACCAACATGTAACAAAGCACAAGAACTTGGTTTGCATGGGAATAGGAAGCTGTCATTCTTGCCCTGTCTCTGGAAAAGGTGCAGGAGCAGACCTGAAAAGGGGTGGGGGGGGGGTTGTGAGAGAGACAAGAGGCTAAAAGACACAGACATATAACCCAACAGACCTTTGGAACTCTCTGGGCCCAGCTGCTAAGTGCTGCAATATATTCTCTGCTTGTAGGAATCAGAGCTGTAACTCTTTCTCTGACCCTGGAAAAAGCAGCTGCATTGCTTCTTCGGGCAGCGGAAAGCCTGTATCCAGCAATGGTGATATATGTTCTAATCTGGTTTTTGACTTTGGCTTTAAAAGTCAAATATCCTGTCCGATTTAAAACAATGGCAAATTCGTTTTTTAGATTAGAATATGCCTCACGGACTAGGTAGGAAAAAGCCGAAATTCTTTGTCGGGGCCAGTCGGTAAAGATAAAGGTGGCTGTTCTGCTAATGGAAAAATCCCTCTCAGCGTGGGTGTACGCAGAGCTGCTCTCCCGCTGTTGTTCCCTTTGCTGAGTTTCATCACTAACACACTCTAATCCAAGAGAAGGGCCCTCCGCATCCTGATGAACACCTGTCTGGTCTAGTGGCAGGCACTCGTCCGGCGATGATTCTGTACAGAACTGTACAGTACAGTTGGGTATCAACTGCATAACAAGTGAAGTTTATAAAATGTGGCTTTTAAAAACACACCTATACAGATTGGAATTTGTATTTTTTTCTTTTTTCACTAATAAATTCAGATAAAACTGAAGTTATTGTATTTGGCCCTAAACACCCCTAGAAAAGCGTTATTTAATCATATAGTTACTTTGGATGGCATTACCTTGGCCTCCAGTTCTACTGTAAGGAACCATGGGGTCAAATTCTGACCAGGACATGTCCTTTGCCTCACACATAAAACAGGTGTCTAGGGCAGCCTTCATCCACCTGCC
Organism: Xiphias gladius; assembly: GCF_016859285.1. Classification (NCBI taxonomy): domain Eukaryota; kingdom Metazoa; phylum Chordata; class Actinopteri; order Istiophoriformes; family Xiphiidae; genus Xiphias; species Xiphias gladius. The sequence goes on along the minus strand of NC_053421.1, from coordinate 23,160,874 downwards.
CAATATTGAGAAAATTTATAAACACCCTGTCTTGAAAGGATGCTCAAAACCTAATCCATGTATTTGTTACCTCTACACTGGACTACTGTTAATCCAGTAGACCAGCGCAGCAGTAACTGTGTGAAAAAAACCTCTAGTTGATCCAAAATGCTGCAGTGTGAGTTCTCTCAGGAACTAGAAAAATAGATCACATTTCTCCCGTGTTAGCTTCTCTTCACTGGCTCCATGTAAAATCCAGAAGAGAATTCAAAATCCCTCTCCTTACGTACAAAGCCCTTAATGACCCAGCTCCATCATATCTCAAAGACCTCATAGTACCCTGTTATCCCAACAGAACACTCCGCTCTCAAAGTGCAGGCTTACTTGCGGCTCCTAGAGTTTCCAAGAGTAGAATGGGAGGCAGAGCCTTCAGTTATCATGCTCCTCTGCTGTGGAACCAGCTCCCAGTTTAGGAGGTAGAACCCCACGTGTACCTTCCTTGAGCTTCCAGGCAGCATGATTCACCATGTATGATGGTTGGTTCTGAAACAGCTGCAGTCCTCCTGTCAGCCACTAGCGGAAGTTTAACACTTAATATTTCATGTGAGTTAATGTGGCAAGTGTGAAATTTGTCACATTAAGATGGATCTGTAGCACTGAAAAAAATTTAGTTTTACTAAATTTCCTTATTTTGGGACACATCTACCTCCATTTAAACATACCCCCACAGTAAAGTTCTGAAAAGTAAAAGCATTAATTGTGAAGAATGGTCCCTCTAGACTGTAAGAATGAATGCCTTAATTTGCAAGCAGAATTTCAATGCTGTAGATGGCCTATACGTGATGCTATTTGACTACTTTATACTTGGGCTGGGGGCCAAGAGAGCTGCAGACTGATGGCTTTGGAGGAAGATGCAACTCGTCGTTAAGCTTGAAACTGTTCAGAGTTAAAAAATCATCAAACGTTTGTTCAGAGTCTCTTTTCATGACCCTGTGTGGCTGATAAATAATATCAAATCCTGTACCGACAGTTTCAGGATATTCATTCATGCTAATATTACAAATACAGTAACCATGCCTCTGTGCTCCTCTTGCGCAGCAGTCAAACGGCAGGAATTTCGTGTTAGTGTTGTTTGTTAAAAAAATGTTTTGTTGCTACCTTGTGTTAAGGGAGCTTCTGTCCTTTTAACCTGTGCTGCAGGACCTTAACACATAAAATAAAGTAAAAATCCTGAGAAATAAAGAAATATATTAAACATACATTGTTACCATTAAACTTTAATTACACTCTTGCCATTCAGTGCACTATTAATGATTTTTCACCACTCCATGAGTTAATGCAAACTTTTTTCTTATTATTATATTTTGTTTATTTTGTTATTATTATTATTATAACGAAACCTTCCTTACCCAAACTAGATTTTCTGTCCTGCTACATTTTATTACAGTTGCTCCACAGATCCTGTCCACCTCTGATTGCACCAAAACTGCAACCCAGCTCTACAGTTCCCGTGAGCCAGCGGGAAACCCTCCTCCCATTTTACAGTGGCGTTCGGAGGAGTTACCCCTTCATCACTCTGACAAGTTTACGCTCGGCTCTTGGCACTTGGATGACACAGGCTTGTAGAGCTTCAGCACTGTGAACCAGCCACAGGAGAGGGATCTTCTCATGGTTACATTCTAACCATAAACCGACCTAATATGACTGCCTATGTAGCAATGTTTGTAATGTAAGTTATTCCAGAAGATGTTGTGAGAGTTTGTCCACCTTCATTTTTGACTTTTCTCACTGATCACGCCTCTTCATTCTGTCCACTACTACATGAGCAGACTGAAAACCAAAGCTGAAATGAATAAGTCCATGTAAGTTGGATGGAGTGTCCTACTAAACTTTTTAGGGCTCTGAGGACCGGCTGCCGTGGCCCCTCAAAAGAGCCAGTGCACGGGTGACACCACCACAGCGGAGATGAGTCAAGGCCTGAAAAGTGAAAAGGAAAATGAGGTACAGAAAGTTTACTAATTTGGGTATTAAACATGGATATATAGCAAAATATTTGTACCACTGATTTTCTTTTTTTCTTTTTTTTTCAGGTGTCCATCACTCCAGAAGAAGATATTTAACGTCAACACAAGTGTGATAAGAAAGTCAGATAAACCCAATACTCATCTAGGACATCAACAGGTTGCCAGTGAAAGCTAAGAGAGGAAGAACGAGGAAGTTAGTGGTGTGGTTTACTCCAGTGTGCTTTGGAAGAGGGAGAAGTAAGAAGGATGAAGAACGTTCTGGGGACAGCTCATATCTGGAGGAGGAGAGCTACATGGCCGGAGGCATGTGCAGAAATTCTGTGAGCAATGCCCTGGGGGCGGGGAGTCTTTATGAGAACATTCCAACTGGAAAACATGCAAGGAGGGCAACGTATACTGAATACGCCAGGTCTAACTTTTAGAGACAAGAATATTATGCACAAATAGATCCTGTTCTGTTTAATTTTTGTTGAAACAGTTTCACTTCATTGATCATTGGTGGTTATTTTGGTAATGATTATGCATGACATCATATTGCCAGTGTTTTGACCCTTACGTGTACATACGTAAATGGTTCATGTATGTAAAAAACACTGTAAACTATATTGGCAAAGAAATTGCACCCCCTCCCATATGATTATGGCAATTAATGACAGTTTTATAATATCTTTCAATTTCAAAACAGGTTCTCGTGGATGTTCAGACATTATCACAGTGTCTTAACACCATGAGACTGAATTTCTGAATTTTAATGTCTAAGTGATTTGATGGATGTGCTATTTCTACAGCTGTTTTTATCATAGCCTAACTGCAAAGCTTGCTACATTGGTTATTCGCTATAATTGGCTTTGTTTTCTTTCTGGAGAAGTTGAAATCCAGATTCCAGATTTCTTAGCCATCTTAGAGAGTTAAGATTTAAGGTTCATATTGAATCTCTAATTATGTGTAAAGTGTAGCGAGAATTATGGCTAATTGTGATTTAATACATCACAGATATTCCCGTATCCAAGTTGGTTTAAACAATATATCTCATTTTAGGCAACCAATTTTAGGGGTAGGTGGGGTAGGGGGGTGGGGAGGGGGTAGGAGGGGTAGGGGGGGTAGGAGGGGTAGGGGGGTGGGGAGGGTAGCTAAGGGGTGGGGGGGGGGTTGTGAGAGAGACAAGAGGCTAAAAGACACAGACATATAACCCAACAGACCTTTGGAACTCTCTGGGCCCAGCTGCTAAGTGCTGCAATATATTCTCTGCTTGTAGGAATCAGAGCTGTAACTCTTTCTCTGACCCTGGAAAAAGCAGCTGCACTGCTTCTTTGGGCAGCGGAAATCCTGTATCCAGCAATGGTGATATATCTTCTAATCTGGTTTTTGACTTTGGCTTTAAAAGTCAAATATCCTGTCCGATTTAAAACAATGGCAAATTCGTTTTTTAGATTAGAATATGCCTCACGGACTAGGTAGGAAAAAGCCGAAATTCTTTGTCGGGGCCAGTCGGTAAAGATAAAGGTGGCTGTTCTGCTAATGGAAAAATCCCTCTCAGCGTGGGTGTACGCAGAGCTGCTCTCCCGCTGTTGTTTCCTTTGCTGAGTTTCATCACTAACACAGTCTAATCCAAGAGAAGGGCCCTCCGCATCCTGATGAACACCTGTCTGGTCTAGTGGCAGGCACTCGTCCGGCGATGATTCCTGAGGCACAGGTTCTGGAGGTTCGACCTCAGATGATCTGGGGAAATGGCGTCGCACAACAGAGCTGATGAGGGCACTGGCAGTTTTTGTGACCCAAGGAACCACCACTAGACCCAGAACTAGAACTGGCATGTTGGAGTATAGATGGAATTTGGCCTAAGAGATTAAAATATTCTATTGCTATGTGATTCAACGTACGGTTGTGCTTTGTTACAGTATTCTGCACAACAGTGGATGATAACCAGTTATCTGTCTGGTTGAGCTGAATCTGTCTGGTTGAGCTGAATTCTAATCCCACTAATAAATGGAGAAATTTCTGTCCGTCTTTCTTTCTGTCTGTCGATCGATGTTCTGGATGAGCGTAGTTTTTTCGATGAGCTGCCAAGATCCTAACCCACACCCCGTCAACTGTGATGTCATCAGTGATGTCACAGATGTTGGGCAGATAAAAGCCACAAACAATGATGTCACATAAACTGTGATGTCACCGGTGACATCAGAGGATGTTGCTTTGAACAGATAAAAGCCACAAACAATGATGTCACATAAACTGTGATGTCACCCGTGACACCGGCATTGCTACGCGACGACAGGCCCCTTTTGAACGGAAAACAACAGGCGTATTTTGAACAGGCAAAAATATAGTTACCCGTATTCTAAAATGGATATCAGGTGACTGTGACACATGCGCGCTCACACACCTTTGGGGCCAAGTACAAATACTTCAGCTTTGTCCGAGTTTAATCATCCAGGTCCTTACGTCCTTAAGGCATGCTTGAAGATTAGCCAACTGATTGGTCTCATCAGGCTTCATTGGCAAGTACAGTACAGTTGGGTATCAACTGCATAACAAGTGAAGTTTATAAAATGTGGCTTTTAAAAACACACCTATACAGATTGGAATTTGTATTTTTTTTCTTTTTTTACTAATAAATTCAGATAAAACTGAAGTTATTGTATTTGGCCCTAAACACCCCTAGAAAAGCGTTATTTAATCATATAGTTACTTTGGATGGCATTACCTTGGCCTCCAGTTCTACTGTAAGGAAACATGCGGTCATTTCTGACCAGGACATGTCCTTTGCCTCACACATAAAACAGGTGTCTAGGGCAGCCTTCTTCCACCTGCCCAATATTGTGAAAACGTATAAACACCCTGTCTTGAAAGGATGCTCAAAACCTAATCCATGTATTTGTTACCTCTACACTGGACTACTGTCATTCCAGTAGACCAGTGCACCAGTAACTGTGTGAAAAAAACCTCTAGTTGATCCAAAATGCTGCAGTGTGAGTTCTCTCAGGAACTAGAAAAATAGATCACATTTCTCCCGTGTTAGCTTCTCTTCACTGGCTCCATGTAAAATCCAGAAGAGAATTCAAAATCCCTCTCCTTACGTACAAAGCCCTTAATGACCCAGCTCCATCATATCTGAAAGACCTCATAGTACCCTGTTATCCCAACAGAACACTCCGCTCTCAAAGTGCAGGCTTACTTGCGGCTCCTAGAGTTTCCAAGAGTAGAATGGGAGGCAAAGCCTTCAGTTATCACGCTCCTCTGCCGTGGAACCAGCTCCCAGTTTGGGAGGTAGAACCCCACATGTACCTTCCTTGAGCTTCCAGGCAGCATGATTCACCATGTATGATGGTTGGTTCTGAAGCAGCTGCAGTCCTCCTGTACACCTAGTAAACTTGAAAGGGAATATATCAAAGTTAATGACTGTGTAGTTTATTTGATGGTGTTGATGATGTGAAGAGGACGAAGGAGACTCCGCTGACACTGTCTTGATTGCATATAAAGGTTTATTATAAAGAAGAACAGCGTCAAGTCAAGCATCTGCAGATCTGCTTGTGAGAGGGTGTGAAGCCAATGAACCACTCTGAAATTCAGCCTTGGTCACCGACTCTTAAATAGGACAGTTGTTTTCCTAAAAACTGTCACTCACATATGGTTTTAGTTACAAAGCATTACCTGCCTTTGGGGACTGCAAGACCCCTTCTGAGGACCCCCAACCCATGGCCTCTGAGCCATATCTCTATTTTCACACATGGTTTATATTCTACATATATGACCATACACCTCAACTGCATAATTAGGATTTCATTTACTGAGAATGCATACAACCTGTGGTATCTCCCTGTAGCAGACATTCTTGGGCTCTGTAGGCATCGTTGCTCAATTCCCACAAATACACCTGTGCCAGAAAAGAGATTTAAAAAGTGACAACATTGAAGGTGTAGTTTATTTGAATGTTTTGTTGCTAATAAGGACATAGGTCACCTAATACAATAATTAAATGAGATAGCTAATGTTAATAAATAATAACTGGTAAACATACATTACTACGAGTTATGAGGTGTTGGCAGACAATCCTACACCCCCTGCTTGGCCCATTGACAGGTACTGTTGTCAAGAAAACTTTGCTTGCTGTTACCTACAATGTTTGAGCCTGGGTCTTACTGGCGTAACGGGAATAGCTGGATGACATTTGCGTTACTTTCATTTATTTAAATGCCATACACCTAGCCTTTGATAACTGATACAGAAACACACTACATACGCACTTGAGCCACTAGCAGTGTTGTCCGCGACACAGCCACAACAGCCAACAAGACCGTGTGACCTTAACCAACTTATGAACATACAAAGAGAAACATTGAAGCAAAGAGTTAATAACTAGCCATTCAGAAACGTCCTGTTTTATCCTTGATTGTCAAACTTGTTCAGGAGCCCCTTATCGCTCAGGGTCTGCCTCTGGTTCAAACACAGAGGCTTGTACCGCTTATGTGTTTCTCCAGCAGTTCAGCGTTCACATTCAACAGTTGCCGTGGTAGCGCGAAGCCATACTCGCATCGGGCCACCCCGCGGAAGAGAGGGGGCGGGGTGAGCAGTGGCTCATTACCATTTAAAGGAACTGGGACTCAAACTGGATGTTCTGAACAGGGTGAGGAGGGGGCAGTGGCGCTTCATACTCATGGTATTTTGACCAAAGCAAGTCACAGACACTTCATTAAGACCCCGTTAACCATCTTAACGTGTGGAAAAGGGGTATAATACGGGACCTTTAAACCTCTCATTTTGACAAATATATCCCCTTCTGTGTTGGCTGTTACTGCCAACACTGCTGTTAAGCATAAGTGCGTGATATTTTAAATTATATTCCACCACCAACCAACAAAATTAAACTCCCATAATGTCCAAACTCAGTTTGCCAGCAAACCTACCTCTGATTATGACGAAACTTCACAATCTTTCTTCTATTCTGTCTTGTACAGAGTGTTCGGGTTGAGTGACATTGCCACTCTTCATCACCACAGTCGGTGTAGCAGCACCCATACGTCCTCCACTGTTTGCCATCAGATAGAGTAACAGCCTGGCAAAATTATTACGCTCAGAACAGACAAACACAGCTTTGATTTAACTCTTAAGTATGAACAGTCGCTGCACTGTATGTAGTCCACACCCATCGACAGCAATTTAAGTCTTTTTCCTTTGAGAGTTTCATCAGCTCCATGAGTGGACAAGCCCCTGGCCAAAAACCAAAAAGTTATTTTATCAAACTACTACTTCACAGTCAGCGCTTTTAAAAATGTAAATTCATTCTGTTTAGACAAAATAATGTAAACAATTGATGAAAATAACTTTAAATTTTAAGTATCTAAAAACACTATCGCTGGCGAACCAACAATGACTGTAAGGGGCAGGCGTGTGTGGATCCAAGTGCAAGAGAGAGAGATTCAGGCAGACGTGCAATGTCCAAAATCCCAATTTTTAATCCGAGAGACGTAACAGACACAGGGAATCAATCAGGACTAAATGCGAGAGAGCTTGAACACAAGGGTAACAACGACAATCTGGCAAGGCATGAGAAATGAGGCGGGGTTTAAATACACAGAAAAGAAGACACAAGTGAAAGACATTAAGGTGGAGACAGTAATCAAAACAAGCGGGAAAAACCAGGAAGTAAAACAAACAGTAACACAACAGAACCAAGACTTCAAAATAAAACAGGAAATACCAAGAAAATAAATAAAGATCCTGACAATGACTGCTATTTCTCGTCAATTCAGTATGTCTAACTATTTCAAAACTAATCCCTCTTGACATAGGATGGCAAAACTTACATACAGCACCTTTAAATACTTCAATCATATCAAAAATCGTTGTCGGTGTCATTTCTATCATTCAGCCACTTGATTAATCAACTAATCATTTCAGCGATAAAACTGATTTCAGAGTTAGACAAAGTAAAAAAAGAAAAAAAGAAAACAAATCAAAGACATGCAACATCACTGAGCTTAAGAATGAATGACATAAACAGTAATAAGAATTTCATTTGATGGCATAACTCAATAGGATTTTCAGTGATTTTTTAAAACTTTACCGTCAGTCCGTTGTTGTTTGGAGATTGTTGCTCCTGAGTATATTAGTAACCCAAAACATATGTAGATTTCAATGACAACAGTTCAATAGAGTAAAATGTTTGTCGCTATATTTTTGGCACATCACTTCTTGGTTTCCATCTTGTCCGCACTGTATTATCATTTCATGCTCTTGTGCAATAAATGCAAAGTTTTTTGCATGTCAAGAATGTTTTTTCCACAATATTGGTGAAATAATTTTGAAGAGCTGAACAACATTTATCTCTACAGTGAGATTATATGGCAGTTTTTGGCTTTTTACTGAATTACTGTACCATGACCACTGTTACTTAAGTAGTCAAATCTTTCAAGATAGTACTGATTAGTTTAACAGATGCATTCATGTTCACAAACTGGTCACTTCAAAAGTAATAATGACACACTGTTCTCTTCAGTAAGGGAAAAATATGTGCTTATCACACTGCTGATCAGAGCTTCTGACCCTCTGAGAAGAAATAATAAAAATATTATTTATTTCATTTTTAACAAATGAACTTAAAATGTCCCATTTGATATTGGCTTTCAGCAGCGTGACGGGAAGAAAAGTGCCACACATGTAACATTTTTCATCTGTAATCTCCAAACTCCTTTAAACTTTCTCCTGACAAACAAAGATGGCTGGAGCTTTGACTTTGCTTCTCGTTGGATATCTGCTGAAATGTGAGTTCAAGCGCATTCACGTCTGGTTTGAAAACTATAAGGATGATTTACAATCATAACAACAGACTGTTGCTAATGTAAAGCTTTCAGAGTACAGAATGTCAATGCCTGTGATGACAGGATGATATCCTGCAAAATGAAAGATGGCGAGCCTCTGGCCAGCCTTTTCTTACCTATTTAAGAGGGATAAATGTTATATATCGTTATGTGAATGTCAAAAAATCCCCCTGAAATCATGTATTTCAGGTGCCATGTGTGGACAGTTTCAGGTCATTATGCCCCAGACCATAGAGGTTCTCAGTGGATCCTGCGGGACCATCCCCTGCTCCTTTGACATAGACAGCAGTTATGAAGATTACTTAGTGAACACATGTACAGCAACATGGAACAGAAAAAATGGACAAATCTCCTATAATCCAATAGCATCTGCAAGAAAAGAAATGACAGGAGACTTGACAAGAAAAAACTGCACCACAACCTTCGATAATATGCGTCCTGAGTACAGCAATGAATATTTCTTCAGACTGGATTGTCAGAATCCACCGAAATATCGGTTTAAAAACACTCCTTTGAATATTTTGGTCAACGGTAAGTTTTTACATCTATTTACAGACAATTCATGGACAAATTATGTTTGTGGGCTGCCCCATCCTTCTTTTTAATTTACCTTAATTTTCTTGTTTTTATTGCATTTTACAAATCATATGAAGAAGCTTTCAGAAATGGGTGTTTATTTAATAACACTTTAACGTCCTGACACCTGTTCCTCCCTCACCGACTCTTACTCCGTCCACATTGGAGGTGAAAGAGGGAACCTCAGTGAGTTTGGAGTGCTCTGCTCCGGCTCCCTGTCTGTCTCATCCTCCAACACTGACATGGACCCCCAGCCTGGGTGACAGTCAGGAGACACTGCAGGAGAAAGGGGACAAAACTAAAGTCAAGACCTCTGTTCTGAACTTCACTGCTTCTCACCTCCATCATGGGAAGACCTTCTCCTGTACTGCTGTCTACAACAAACAAGATGGCACTGAGTCAGCCACTAGCGGAAGTTTAACACTTAATATTTCATGTGAGTTCATGTGGCAAGTGTGAAATTTGTCACATTAAGATGGATCTGTAGCACTGTAAAATTTAGTTTTACTAAATATCCTTATTTTGGGACACATCTACCTCCATTTAAACATACCCCCACAGTAAAGTTCTGAAAAGTAAAAGCATTAATTGTGAAGAATGGTCCCTCTAGACTGTAAGAATGAATGCCTTAATTTGCAAGCAGAATTTCAATGCTGTAGATGGCCTATAAGTGATGCTATTTGACTACTTTATACTTGGGCTGGGGGCCAAGAGAGCTGCAGACTGATGGCTTTGGAGGAAGATGCAACTCGTCATTAAGCTTGAAACTGTTCAAAGTTAAAAAATCATCAAACGTTTGTTCAGAGTCTCTTTTCATGACCCTGTGTGGCTGATAAATAATATCAAATCCTGTACCGACAGTTTCAGGATATTCATTCATGCTAATATTACGAATACAGTAACCATGCCTCTGTGCTCCTCTTGCGCAGCAGTCAAACGGCAGGAATTTCGTGTTAGTGTTGTTTGTTAAAAAAATGTTTTGTTGCTACCTTGTGTTAAGGGAGCTTCTGTCCTTTTAACCTGTGCTGCAGGACCTTAACACATAAAATAAAGTAAAAATCCTGAGAAATAAAGAAATATATTAAACGTACATTGTTACCATTAAACTTTAATTACACTCTTGCCATTCAGTGCACTATTAATGATTTTTCACCACTCCATGAGTTAATGCAAACTTTTTTCTTATTCTTATATTTTGTACTATTATTGTTATTATTATTATTATTATTATTATTATTATTATTATAACGTAACCTTCCTTACCCAAACTAGATTTTCTGTCCTGCTACATTTTATTACAGTTGCTCCACAGATCCTGTCCACCTCTGATTGCACCAAAACTGCAACCCAGCTCTACAGTTCCCGTGAGCCAGCGGGAAACCCTCCTCCCATTTTACAGTGGCGTTCGGAGGAGTTACCCCTTCATCACTCTGACAAGTTTACGCTCGGCTCTTGGCACTTGGATGACACAGGCTTGTAGAGCTTCAGCACTGTGAACCAGCCACAGGAGAGGGATCTTCTCATGGTTACATTCTAACCATAAACCGACCTAATATGACTGCCTATGTAGCAATGTTTGTAATGTAAGTTATTCCAGAAGATGTGGTGAGAGTTTGTCTACCTTCATGTTTGACTTTTCTCACTGATCACGCCTCTTCATTCTGTCCACTACTACATGAGCAGACTGAAAACCAAAGCTGAAATGAATAAGTCCATGTAAGTTGGATGGAGTGTCCTACTAAACTTTTTAGGGCTCTGAGGACCGGCTGCCGTGGCCCCTCAAAAGAGCCAGTGCACGGGTGACACCACCACAGCGGAGATGAGTCAAGGCCTGAAAAGTGAAAAGGAAAATGAGGTACAGAAAGTTTACTAATTTGGGTATTAAACATGGATATATAGCAAAATATTTGTACCACTGATTTTCTTTTTTTCTTTTTTTTTCAGGTGTCCATGACTCCAGAAGAAGATATTTAACGTCAACACAAGTGTGATAAGAAAGTCAGATAAACCCAATACTCATCTAGGACATCAACAGGTTGCCAGTGAAAGCTAAGAGAGGAAGAACGAGGAAGTTAGTGGTGTGGTTTACTCCAGTGTGCTTTGGAAGAGGGAGAAGTAAGAAGGGTGAAGAACGTTCTGGGGACAGCTCATATCTGGAGGAGGAGAGCTACATGGCGGGAGGCATGTGCAGAAATTCTGTGAGCCATGTCCTGGGGGCGGGGAGTCTTTATGAGAACATTCCAACTGGAAAACATGCAAGGAGGGCAACGTATACTGAATACGCCAGGTCTAACTTTTAGAGACAAGAATATTATGCACAAATAGATCCTGTTCTGTTTAATTTTTGTTGAAACAGTTTCACTTCATTGATCATTGGTGGTTATTTTGGTAATGATTATGCATGACATCATATTGCCAGTGTTTTGACCCTTACGTGTACATACGTAAATGGTTCATGTATGTAAAAAACACTGTAAACTATATTGGCAAAGAAATTGCACCCCCTCCCATATGATTATGGCAATTAATGACAGTTTTATAATATCTTTCAATTTCAAAACAGGTTCTCGTGGATGTTCAGACATTATCACAGTGTCTTAACACCATGAGACTGAATTTCTGAATTTTAATGTCTAAGTGATTTGATGGATGTGCTATTTCTACAGCTGTTTTTATCATAGCCTAACTGCAAAGCTTGCTACATTGGTTATTCGCTATAATTGGCTTTGTTTTCTTTCTGGAGAAGTTGAAATCCAGATTCCAGATTTCTTAGCCATCTTAGAGAGTTAAGATTTAAGGTTCATATTGAATCTCTAATTATGTGTAAAGTGTAGCGAGAATTATGGCTAATTGTGATTTAATACATCACAGATATTCCCGTATCCAAGTTGGTTTAAACAATATATCTCATTTTAGGCAACCAATTTTAGGGGTAGGTGGGGTAGGGGGGTGGGGAGGGGGTAGGAGGGGTAGGGGGGGTAGGAGGGGTAGGGGGGTGGGGAGGGTAGCTAAGGGGTGGGGGGGGGGTTGTGAGAGAGACAAGAGGCTAAAAGACACAGACATATAACCCAACAGACCTTTGGAACTCTCTGGGCCCAGCTGCTAAGTGCTGCAATATATTCTCTGCTTGTAGGAATCAGAGCTGTAACTCTTTCTCTGACCCTGGAAAAAGCAGCTGCACTGCTTCTTTGGGCAGCGGAAATCCTGTATCCAGCAATGGTGATATATCTTCTAATCTGGTTTTTGACTTTGGCTTTAAAAGTCAAATATCCTGTCCGATTTAAAACAATGGCAAATTCGTTTTTTAGATTAGAATATGCCTCACGGACTAGGTAGGAAAAAGCCCCAATTCTAACACAGTCTAATCCAAGAGAAGGGCCCTCCGCATCCTGATGAACACCTGTCTGGTCTAGTGGCAGGCACTCGTCCGGCGATGATTCCTGAGGCACAGGTTCTGGAGGTTCGACCTCAGATGATCTGGGGAAATGGCGTCGCACAACAGAGCTGATGAGGGCACTGGCAGTTTTTGTGACCCAAGGAACCACCACTAGACCCAGAACTAGAACTGGCATGTTGGAGTATAGATGGAATTTGGCCTAAGAGATTAAAATATTCTATTGCTATGTGATTCAACGTACGGTTGTGCTTTGTTACAGTATTCTGCACAACAGTGGATGATAACCAGTTATCTGTCTGGTTGAGCTGAATCTGTCTGGTTGAGCTGAATCTGTCTGGTTTTCTAATCCCACTAATAAATGGAGAAATTTCTGTCCGTCTTTCTTTCTGTCTGTCGATCGATGTTCTGGATGAGCGTAGTTTTTTCGATGAGCTGCCAAGATCCTAACCCACACCCCGTCAACTGTGATGTCATCAGTGATGTCACAGATGTTGGGCAGATAAAAGCCACAAACAATGATGTCACATAAACTGTGATGTCACCGGTGACATCAGAGGATGTTGCTTTGAACAGATAAAAGCCACAAACAATGATGTCACATAAACTGTGATGTCACCCGTGACACCGGCATTGCTACGCGACGACAGGCCCCTTTTGAACGGGAAACAACAGGCGTATTTTGAACAGGCAAAAATATAGTTACCCGTATTCTAAAATGGACATCAGGTGACTGTGACACATGCGCGCTCACACACCTTTGGGGCCAAGTACAAATACTTCAGCTTTGTCTGAGTTTAATCATCCAGGTCCTTACGTCCTTAAGGCATGCTTGAAGATTAGCCAACTGATTGGTCTCATCAGGCTTCATTGGCAAGTACAGTACAGTTGGGTATCAACTGCATAACAAGTGAAGTTTATAAAATGTGGCTTTTAAAAACACACCTATACAGATTGGAATTTGTATTTTTTTCTTTTTTCACTAATAAATTCAGATAAAACTGAAGTTATTGTATTTGGCCCTAAACACCCCTAGAAAAGCGTTATTTATTCATATAGTTACTTTGGATGGCATTACCTTGGCCTCCAGTTCTACTGTAAGGAACCATGCGGTCATTTCTGACCAGGACATGTCCTTTGCCTCACACATAAAACAGGTGTCTAGGGCAGCCTTCTTCCACCTGCCCAATATTGTGAAAATGTATAAACACCCTGTCTTGAAAGGATGCTCAAAACCTAATCCATGTATTTGTTACCTCTACACTGGACTACTGTCAATCCAGTAGACCAGCGCACCAGTAACTGTGTGAAAAAAACCTCTAGTTGATCCAAAATGCTGCAGTGTGAGTTCTCTCAGGAACTAGAAAAATAGATCACATTTCTCCCGTGTTAGCTTCTCTTCACTGGCTCCATGTAAAATCCAGAAGAGAATTCAAAATCCCTCTCCTTACGTACAAAGCCCTTAATGACCAAGCTCCATCATATCTGAAAGACCTCATAGTACCCTGTTATCCCAACAGAACACTCCGCTCTCAAAGTGCAGGCTTACTTGCGGCTCCTAGAGTTTCCAAGAGTAGAATGGGAGGCAGAGCCTTCAGTTATCATGCTCCTCTGCTGTGGAACCAGCTCCCAGTTTGGGAGGTAGAACCCCACATGTACCTTCCTTGAGCTTCCAGGCAGCATGATTCACCATGTATGATGGTTGGTTCTGAAGCAGCTGCAGTCCTCCTGTACACCTAGTAAACTTGAAAGGGAATATATCAAAGTTAATGACTGTGTAGTTTATTTGATGGTGTTGATGATGTGAAGAGGACGAAGGAGACTCCGCTGACACTGTCTTGATTGCATATAAAGGTTTATTATAAAGAAGAACAGCGTCAAGTCAAACATCTGCAGATCTGCTTGTGAGAGGGTGTGAAGCCAATGAACCACTCTGAAATTCAGCCTTGGTCACCGACTCTTAAATAGGACAGTTGTTTTCCTAAAAACTGTCCCTCACATATGGTTTTAGTTACAAAGCATTACCTGCCTTTGGGGACTGCAAGACCCCTTCTGAGGACCCCCAACCCATGGCCTCTGAGCCATATCTCTATTTTCACACATGGTTTATATTCTACATATATGACCATACACCTCAACTGCATAATTAGGATTTCATTTACTGAGAATGCATACAACCTGTGGTATCTCCCTGTAGCAGACATTCTTGGGCTCTGTAGGCATCGTTGCTCAATTCCCACAAATACACCTGTGCCAGAAAAGAGATTTAAAAAGTGACAACATTGAAGGTGTAGTTTATTTGAATGTTTTGTTGCTAATAAGGACATAGGTCACCTAATACAATAATTAAATGAGATAGCTAATGTTAATAAATAATAACTGGTAAACATACATTACTACGAGTTATGAGGTGTTGGCAGACAATCCTACACCCCCTGCTTGGCCCATTGACAGGTACTGTTGTCAAGAAAACTTTGCTTGCTTTTACCTACAATGTTTGAGCCTGGGTCTTACTGGCGTAACGGGAATAGCTGGATGACATTTGCGTTACTTTCATTTATTTAAATGCCATACACCTAGCCTTTGATAACTGATACAGAAACACACTACATACGCACTTGAGCCACTAGCAGTGTTGTCCGCGACACAGCCACAACAGCCAACAAGACCGTGTGACCTTAACCAACTTATGAACATACAAAGAGAAACATTGAAGCAAAGAGTTAATAACTAGCCATTCAGAAACGTCCTGTTTTATCCTTGATTGTCAAACTTGTTCAGGAGCCCCTTATCGCTCAGGGTCTGCCTCTGGTTCAAACACGGAGGCTTGTACCGCTTATGTGTTTCTCCAGCAGTTCAGCGTTCACATTCAACAGTTGCCGTGGTAGCGCGAAGCCATACTCGCATCGGGCCACCCCGCGGAAGAGAGGGGGCGGGGTGAGCAGTGGCTCATTACCATTTAAAGGAACTGGGACTCAAACTGGATGTTCTGAACAGGGTGAGGAGGGGGCAGTGGCGCTTCATACTCATGGTATTTTGACCAAAGCAAGTCACAGACACTTCATTAAGACCCCGTTAACCATCTTAACGTGTGGAAAAGGGGTATAATACGGGACCTTTAAACCTCTCATTTTGACAAATATATCCCCTTCTGTGTTGGCTGTTACTGCCAACACTGCTGTTAAGCATAAGTGCGTGATATTTTAAATTATATTCCACCACCAACCAACAAAATTAAACTCCCATAATGTCCAAACTCAGTTTGCCAGCAAACCTACCTCTGATTATGACGAAACTTCACAATCTTTCTTCTATTCTGTCTTGTACAGAGTGTTCGGGTTGAGTGACATTGCCACTCTTCATCACCACAGTCGGTGTAGCAGCACCCATACGTCCTCCACTGTTTGCCATCAGATAGAGTAACAGCCTGGCAAAATTATTACGCTCAGAACAGACAAACACAGCTTTGATTTAACTCTTAAGTATGAACAGTCGCTGCACTGTATGTAGTCCACACCCATCGACAGCAATTTAAGTCTTTTTCCTTTGAGAGTTTCATCAGCTCCATGAGTGGACAAGCCCCTGGCCAAAAACCAAAAAGTTATTTTATCAAACTACTACTTCACAGTCAGCGCTTTAAAAAATGTAAATTCATTCTGTTTAGACAAAATAATGTAAACAATTGATGAAAATAACTTTAAATTTTAAGTATCTAAAAACACTATCGCTGGCGAACCAACAATGACTGCTATTTCTCGTCAATTCAGTATGTTTGACTATTACAAAACTAATCCCTCTTGACATAGGATGGCAAAAACTTACATACAGCACCTTTAACTGATTCTATCATTGCAAAAATCGTTGTCGGTGTCATTTCTATCATTCAGCCACTTGATTAATCAACTAATCATTTCAGCGATAAAACTGATTTCAGAGTTAGACAAAGTAAAAAAATAAAAAAAGAAAACAAATCAAAGACATGCAACATCACTGAGCTTAAGAATGAATGACATAAACAGTAATAAGAATTTCATTTGATGGCATAACTCAATAGGATTTTCAGTGATTTTCTAAAAATTTACCGTCAGTCCGTTGTTGTTTGGAGATTGTTGCGCCTGAGTATATTAGTAACCCAAAACATATGTGGATTTCAATGACAACAGTTCAATAGAGTAAAATGTTTGTCGCTATATTTTTGGCACATCACTTCTTGGTTTCCATCTTGTCCGCACTGTATTGTCATTTCATGCTCTTGTGCAATAAATGCAAGTTTTTTGCATGTCAAGAATGTTTTTTCCACAATATTGGTGAAATAATTTTGAAGGGCTGAACAACATTTATCTCTACAGTGAGATTATATGGCAGTTTTTGGCTTTTTACTGAATTACTGTACCATGACCACTGTTACTTAAGTAGTCAAATCTTTCAAGATAGTACTGATTAGTTTAACAGATGCATTCATGTTCACAAACTGGTCACTTCAAAAGTAATAATGACACACTGTTCTCTTCAGTAAGGGAAAAATATGTGCTTATCACACTGCTGTTCAGAGCTTCTGATCCTCTGAGAAGAAATAATAAAAATATTTTTTATTTCATTTTTAACAAATGAACTTAAAATGTCCCATTTGATATTGGCTTTCAGCAGCGTGAAGGGAAGAAAAGTGCCACACATGTAACATTTTTCATCTGTAATCTCCAAACTCCTTTAAACTTTCTCCTGACAAACAAAGATGGCTGGAGCTTTGACTTTCCTTCTTGTTGGATATCTGCTGAAATGTGAGTTCAAGCGCATTCACGTCTGGTTTGAAAACTATAAGGATGATTTACAATCATAACAACAGACTGTTGCTAATGTAAAGCTTTCAGAGTACAGAATGTCAATGCCTGTGATGACAGGATGATATCCTGCAAAATGAAAGATGGCGAGCCTCTGGCCAGCCTTTTCTTACCTATTTAAGAGGGATAAATGTTATATATCGTTATGTGAATGTCAAAAAATCCCCCTGAAATCATGTGTTTCAGGTGCCATGTGTGGACAGTTTCAGGTCATTATGCCCCAGACCATAGAGGTTCTCAGTGGATCCTGCGGGACCATCCCCTGCTCCTTTGACATAGACAGCAGTTATGAAGATTACTTAGTGAACACATGCACAGCAACATGGAACAGAAAAAATGGAGAAATCTTCGATCATCCAAAAGTATCTGCAAGAAAAGAAATGACAGGAGACTTGACAAGAAAAAACTGCACCACAACCTTCGATAATATGCGTCCTGAGTACAGCAATGAATATTTCTTCAGACTGGATTGTCAGAATCCACTGAAATATCGGTTTAAAAACACTCCTTTGAATATTTTGGTCAACGGTAAGTTTTTACATCTATTTACAGACAATTCATGGACAAATTATGTTTGTGGGCTGCCACGTCCTTGTTTTTAATTTACCTTAATTTTCTTGTTTTTATTGCATTTTACAAATCATATGAAGAAGCTTTCAGAAATGGGTGTTTATTTAATACCACTTTAACGTCCTGACAGCTGTTCCTCCCTCACCGACTCTTACTCCGTCCACATTGGAGGTGAAAGAGGGAACCTCAGTGAGTTTGGAGTGCTCTGCTCCGGCTCCCTGTCTGTCTCATCCTCCAACACTGACATGGACCCCCAGCCTGGGTGACAGTCAGGAGACACTGCAGGAGAAAGGGGACAAAACTAAAGTCAAGACCTCTGTTCTGAACTTCACTGCTTCTCACCTCCATCATGGGAAGACCTTCACCTGTACTGCTGTCTACAGCCAGCAAAATGGCAACTCTTTGCCACCTGTTAACAGAAGCTTAACAGCTGTTATTTCATGTGAGATCACTTTTCTTCTGCTAAAATTCTAACATTATAATTGAATTGATCCCTTGTCTCTTGGTTTTCTTTACCTAGTTTTAATTAGGGCTGAAACAATTAGTCAATTAACTGATTAGTCAACCAACAGAAAAATTATTGTCCACAATCTGAAGAAGCGAGTAATTTTGAAAATTATCTTGGAGCTGGACGATCCAACATCAGTCAAATAGATTTTCTAGGAATGTATCACATGATTCAAATTTTTGTGCTACGTAAAGTCTGGCTTATTTCAATAACCTGATTTTAAAATTTGCCGGATTAATTAGCATATATTAATAAAAATTAATATATTATCTATTTAAGGTTTTATTTAACTTTTAATAAATCTCTTTCTAAATTTGACCTGCTTATTCTTTGATTACTTTAGACATTTTATTCATCAATCTCTTATTGACGTTCCGATGAAAGTTCAAATTTTAAATAACAAGTGACAGCCCTGACTGTTATATTATGTAATTTATTTATTTCACGATTTATTAGTATTTAGTCTATGATGACACAGACCCTCCTCTGTATAAAAGACAATATGTGACAAAATTATACAAATACACGGACAAATAAATAAATATGTTACCAGTCAACCACTAGTAAAACTATCTCAGTCCTGCATTAAAATCACTGCAAACTGTTCTTTTTCTCCTGTGGTAACAGGTCATGGCATGAACACAATACAGCCCCCCCAACATGTCCCAGTATAAAGGAGCACACAGCATTTCACTTCGCATCAAGATAGTCTTTGCGCTCAACTTTTAAATTATTTTGTTACATCAGTACATATTACCATGTTTGCAAACTTGATTTAACACGACTTCACTCGACTCTTAACTTGTCTGTCTTCTCTTTATTACAGTCCCTCCACAGATTCTGCGCTCATCTCATTGCAACAAAACTGCCAGCCGGTTGAGCTGTTCCTGTGAGACCGTGGGAAACCCTTTTCCCGTTTTAAAATGGTATTTGAGCGGGCTACCTGTCAATCAATCTGATAAGCTTGCAGTCCGGCCTGGGTATCTAAACGGCACAGTTCTGAGGAGCATCATCACTGTGAATCAGCCACAATGGAGGCTTCTTTCCACCCTGGTCTGCCACAGCTCCAACTCTTTGGGAACTGCCAGGCAACATTATTGTGTCGCCAGCCTTGAGCATCAAACCCCTGCAGGAAGTCAAGGTCTGTCTTATGTGTATTATTGTATACGTATGAATTCTGGTGAACTTGATAGACTCTAAATTATTGTTAATTTTATTATTATTTGGCTAGTGACTACCCATATGCGGACTGTAGCGGAGACCAGGACTGGTCCAAACAACTATTTCTATTATTTAACACAAGTATTTCCTCAATCTTTGATTCAAATACTGGATCAGAAATGCCCCCGGAAATTATTTCTATTGCCGTACCAGTATTCTTAAATATTCTTGGGTGGCGATGTGCAGTCTACCTTGGTCCCAGGATCAGTATCATGAATCCAATTTTTGCATTTTCAACAACACTATACTGGTACATGTTCTTGTGGAAATAAAAACAAACAAAACAAAATTCTGATTCCGAATCATGGCTTGAGTAAGGTGTTAATGGCCAGCGTTTCTGTAGGAGCATTAGCAGTCAACTTTGATTGACTGTTCCTGTTTACAACTTTACCATCTGTACCCATGTCCCCTTCTTAAATTGGTAGCGAGGTTCACGGTGCCACTTCATTCACATGCACGTTTCTAGGAGTTTGTCCGTTTTCTTCAATATTTTCATATGCACTATTTACTCAGACATATCTCTTTCTTGACAAAAGAGATAGATAAACATGAGTAGGTAGTGATATCAAATTTAGACTCAGTTACTTTGTAGTGTGTTTAATATGATCTGAGGTAACAACTCACCAAGGTGTATCCTTTATACAGTATGCCCACACTTTTACCATGAGAATTATTCTGTCTCATTTATTTCATCGTATGTTTCAGGTCATGTGACGTTGCCAGTCTTCATCACCACAGTTGTCGCTCTACTAGCACTAATATGTGCTCTGCTGTTTTTTATCAGGTACGGTAACAGTTTGAGACATCAAAACGTTCAGACTAAACCTACACATCGCCATTATTGTTTCAATAACTTTTAATTGGACTCCTGCGAAGACTATAAATAATGCGAAGACTGTAAAAAGAATGTTGCCTTTGTAAGAAGTTGATCACCACTGCCAAGACTGGCGGGTAATATTAGGTTTCATGTCAATCAGCGCTATGCCATCAACCACCTATATAACACGTCCATCATCTACCTGTTGCTTAGCTTCGACGTTTGACTGCCGCCCTTCTTTGTATATGCAGTTTGTTTGTTTGCAGTAAGCTGGCCATGACTATTATCCTATCAGATGATTTGAGGCAGATGGTTTGAGGCTAATATGACTAATGACTAATACGACCCACCTTTGTAGCAGTGATTGTTAGGAAAGTTACAACAGAGGTTGAGTCCATTACTATGATATTTTGTGTTCGCAAAGAAAGATAAAGATGGGAAAAACTAAGATGAATCAAATGTAACCATGTATACCGAACGTTCTACTATACTTTTCAGGTTTCAGAGGACTCACCATAACTTTCCTGAGAGTTGGTGCACAGGTGACACCAGCAGAGTTGCTCTGGGTCGACTTCTAACAGGAAGCAAGGGAAATGAGGTACTTTGATTTAGAGCCAGGCAATTTTCTAATTTAGCTAGTTAAACACAGATTAGCAGAATATCTGCGCCGCTGACGTTTTCTCTTTAACTCTAGGCACCCCACACAACAGAAGTGGACACCTGTGTCGAGATCCATGGGCTGAGACAGGCAGACATACGCCAGCCTGCAACTACCTCTGAGCCAAAAAGCCCCAACTTGCCAGGATTTGGGCCAAACAAAGCAGAGGAAGCCAGCGAAAGCTC
The DNA here is from genome assembly GCF_016859285.1 of Xiphias gladius. NCBI lineage: Eukaryota > Metazoa > Chordata > Actinopteri > Istiophoriformes > Xiphiidae > Xiphias > Xiphias gladius. The sequence goes on along the minus strand of NC_053421.1, from coordinate 23,139,286 downwards.
AGAGAATAAGAATGGGGAAAGTAGTAACGAGATTTACAGTAATCTGATTTGGAGGAGCAAAAGGAAGAAGAAGCAGCAAGAAGACTCTGTGGACATGGATCCACCTGGTAGCTCCTCTCTGCAGGAGGAGAGGTGCATAGTGGGAGGCATGTGCAGAAACTTTGGGAGCGATGCACTGGAGATGGGGAGCCTATATGATGAAGTTGTATCTAGAAATGTGAGAGGGGAAGCGGAATGTGAATATACTGAAGTGACTTTTAAACAGAGGAGTGATACACATAATTAGATTGCTGTTTTGTTGTGATTGTTGCTTCTAACCAAACTATGACGTTCAAGTCCAGATAAAGAGGACTACTAGATAAGGATTACTTATCTTTGTTTTTCAGGTCATTGGGTTTTTAAGATATTGACTGGTTTGAGATTTTTTTTTGTCACTGAAAATATATTTTTTTTAGTAAATTGTAAGTACATCATAATTTTAACAATTAAATTTTTCACTATTTCTACTGTTAATGCAAGATAATATAAAATGCCGTATATTCACGTTTTTTTTTATTACTTATACGCTGATGTTGGTCATATGTAAATTAAGAGAGGCCCTGCTGTTTTACATTTATCTGGCAGTATGTCATACTGTATTTTGTTTCATGGATTGTTGTTAACATTTTCTTTTTGTTTAGATTGAGCTAGCTGTAAATATATAAAGAGAGAAAGAGACATATGGATGTGTTTATTCTTTCAAGACCTTTTTCACACTAGACATTTGGTAAGTCATTGTACGAAATGTAATTGATAACATTTAAAAACAACTGCATTCCATTTAGGTGAGTCGGATCCAGAGTCCTGCTATTGCACATGCTGGCTCACTGGCAAGGCTTAGTCGGGCACTCGATGCTATTCAACCATCATTAACGAAATTTGTTTCACCTCTGCTTTTCCTGCTGGAACATGTCAAAATATGTGCCATGAAAAAGGTCCATAGCTGGGCCTTAACATCAATCTCCAATTTTGTGTTTCATATATCTTTATTTTATCTTACCCCTTGCTACTGTGCTTTAGACATTTACTGTACAACAAGTTGCGGAGTGTTTAGTATAGCAGATTTTAGAAACAGGCAAGAGACCCTGTCGGGCTTTCTCGTCCTTCAGGTGCACCGCTTTAAATGAGCTCTGGCAAGTCTCCTGTCTGAGACTGACGAGGGAAGAGGGAGGTGTCGACGGGATCAGGTGGTGGTAAAGTGGTAGACTTCACATTAATAGATCAGTGGAACATCACAGACACATCCATGCTTCAGGTCAACCGGCAAGGTAAGCCCTCTTGCCCATATCAGTCAAAGAAAAATATGAAATGCAGAGACTATTTTTTCAAGTTCTCAAAAGTACTTTCACTGTACTTACTTTCTGACTACATGTTGCAGAACAATGGGCTGCGCCGGGCTTTTTGGCCTTTGATAAGCCTGGAGGTGCTTGAGGCCTTTGAGTGTCAAAGAAAAAGAGGATTCGTGTTGACATGGTGACTTATTAATACACGACCAATATATTAGACATCATTAAACATATGTTCAGTATTTCCAACTCTGTCTCCTGTGCCACGGTGTAAGGTGTTATAGTAGAGTGCAGAAATGGTGCAATGCAAAATCATCATATTCTAAATGTTACGGCTGCTGTGTTTCAGAAGGTGAGAGGTCAAAAGGTGAATTACTGAATAGCGTATGGTGAATACTATCTTCATTGGGACTGTTTATCTGCCTAGACCGCTAAGCTCTTTTACCGGCAAGGTTGAACCTTATCTGTTTTCATCTCTCAGTTTCCGTTGCCAAGTAACATTTTAAACATAAAAACATAACACAGCACAAGTCTTGTGGGTTGTGGTGGAGTTACTCTTTACTATTTACACATAAACTTGAAATGACAGATTGTAGCCAAAATGTACTTTATCCTTGGCTTTATGTCACAGCAATATTTTAACTTTCTTTCTGAGAAGTCACTTTTATTATTATTTTTTACGTCAAATTGTTGAGGTTAATGGCTCTAACTATTGTAGGAAACTCCAATTGAGGTTAACTGGCTTTCAAAGTAACATCTCGCTGTACATCAGAGTTTCCAGACCTGTCGCACGTACTCCACTTACTCATGCATTACCACAAACACTATTTCATAACAGACTGTGTTCTACAATACTGCTTTCCTCCTTCCCACCTGCTCTCACCCCACAAAGGCATCTCAGTTCTGCAGCATTTGAGATGGTGGATTCCCCTTCGCTATGCAAAACTCTATCTGCATAGGGAGATCTTGAGATACGATCGATCGCTCCGGTACAGCTATTAAACTGGTCCCGTCGTTGACGCTGCTCGTGTCAACTACATTGTTAAAGGTCAGGAATCTTTAAATTTGAACTTTTAACCCATCACAGAGGAAGAGCCTTTAAACATCTAGAATAAGAATTATAATAATAATAATATGTAAATTTCCATGACAACCGTGCAACTCCATCTGCTGAGGAAAATCATGTAAGATTGGCAGTCAGGAGCACTGACAGCGAACCAGAGTGAAAATAACCGAACAAAATAAAGCACCAACACACAACAGACATGAGAACCCACTGCCTGTGTGTACCCAGTGGGGGAAAGTAATTAAGTACATTTACTCGTGTACTGTACTTAAGTACAGTTTTGAGGTACTCATTTTATTCTACTTTATACTTCTACTCCACTACGTTTCGGAGATGAAATACACTTGTTTAACAATAATAATTACTAGTTACTTTTCAGATAAGGACTTTATGTCTTTATGTAAACGATTGCATAATAAGATTATTAAATACAATTCAATGTTAAAGATTAAACCAGTTGTTCCAAACCTTGTTGGACATAGTTCCCCTTACAAAAAAGCAGCGTCTGGTTTGGGCGCTTTGTCACGTTTCAGATGTCTATGGGTTGTTAGCTGTTTCACCAAAGAGACATTTGCCTTCTATACTTCAGATAGTTTCATTTAAATGAGTAATTATGTGTATATATATTTATATATATATATATTTAGTTAGTTAACTCCATTTAATCATGTATTGTGGTCATTTAATATCACCTGAGTGGACAAAATTCATGGTTATGGTGACCCTGTGCTCTTCCACTCAAAAATAGTTTTTCTTTTTTTTTTACTACTCTCTTTAATCCAAATTAGTAACACAATTTGACATATGCTTAACTAAGAGGGCAAATAAGGGCAAAGATGCCGGTCAAGTCTATCATGCAATACGTTTTTTTTTGTTTTTTTTAACCTCGCCTGCCGCCACAAAGTTCTGTCCAGTAAACAAGAGCATATGACATCTGCTTGCAAGCCACGGTTAAGAGTGTGAACCTAGACAAACAAAGCAAGGCAGAACACACTGAAATTCTCCCGTCCAGGGTAAACAAACTGTGTCTGCGGTAGCACATCAAGGTTATAGCTCCCATTCCACTAGAGACAAATGTCTGGACAAAACTGACCTTGCAAGAAATACAAATGTGTCTACCAGGGAGCAGGTTCTCTGAGATGATTTCTGGTAATAATACTGAAGTGGGGTCATTATCTCTCAAGATAATGTTAAGAAGATGAAATCGTAATAAAGGAATCACCTTATTTTCCTTAAGCAGCTCAATAAAAAGGAAACTGAAGAGGATAGATAACACTATCATTTGAGATACATGATACGTATTTGATACAATTAGACTATTTTTACACATTATTTTATTGTCATTTTTGCCCTTACTGTCTGTACACAGTTGCAGGCGAACGTAGGGAGACAAAAAAGGGTAAGACCAACAGTAAAGGTCCCTGGTAGTGTTAAGTTCAGGGATGTTATATGGTATGCATCTTAAACCACTAGCCCGCCAAAATGCTGTAAAATACTGTATACTGTATTAGAAACAATTGAGAAGCCGTCGTTGTTCCTAATGTAAAAAACTTTGTATCAATAAAATCGTGGTTTTTTTTAGGAGGAAATTGTTCTATTTTTAGCTCGATGACAACGTACCGTTGACTTATGTTCAACTGAATCATGCAGGAAATCCAAAATGTGGGAGAGGTTTGATTACTTGTCAAAATATCAACATTTTTGTTCCAAGTTTTTCTAGATGTCCCAGTAGACCTGCCCGAGTCCTCCTGCCACCTGACAGGGGAAGTTCTGCGGGAGGTCTGCCAAGCTGAAGCTTCTCCAAATGCCTCTATATACTGGTCCATTGGTGGAAAGTCTTCCGTGCTCCTTCGGCTTTGTCTCCACCCATAAGAAAACTGTGGTCTCTGAGGAAATAAGTTGCCCGGCTAAAATCCAGACTAATGTATCTTGCACAGCCTCAAACTCACTTGGCATCGCCACCAAACAGCCGTCTATGAACAACTTGTCAAAATACATGCATACTGGATGATTAAAAGTTTTTTGCTCTGTGTGTGTGTGTGTGTGTGTGAGAGAGAGAGAGAGAGACAGTGTATATCACCTTTACTAACAAGCTAATTTCCTTTCACAGTCTCTTCAGCCACGTGGTTTTTGGCGCTAATGCTCCTTGGAATTGCTTTGCTGTTTGGACCTGCAATGTTCATTCACAGAAAATGTTGCAGAAACAGGTTGGTACAGTGTCATAGATCATGGTTGTGTTGTGATGGTTAATCTTTTTATTGCCATTACAATTACCCGCACACCATCATTGGGCTTTGTGTGCAACACTAGTATCCTTTTAAGGTATGAAACTGGAATTTTGTGTTTGACAGTTGACAAGGATTTATTTCAAACTTGCTTAATGCAGAACACATATTTGCATCTTTTTTTCAAGGCCACAAAATTCTTTGGACAATGTCCAACAAGAACAAAGACACAACAGTCCTAAAAGGTAAGGAAAACAATTTTATTCACAGTCTCTGCACAAATACTTGGCTTTACTGTGTTAATATGATATTGACTATGTAGTGAGGAAAATGAAAAACACTGTGAATAGCCTCTCTCGCTTGCTTTTACATCACAAGATGAAGACATACAATCAAGCCTATGTGGCTCAGAAAGAAACCCTGGCGTGGACAGACCTTCCTGTGTTTCTGATAATACTTTTGTGGAAGAAATGCGCAGACCAACCAGAGCTCAACAACAAATGAATGATCCAACAGCCGTCCATAGCGAGGGCGGAATACAGCTACTTGCAAAGGTGCAGTGAATGTGACTAACGAAAAAATTATGCAGGGGTTCACAACAGACCATCATTTATTTTAAGCATAAATCACATGGAAATACTATCAATGGATCCGATTTGGAGCTGTCAGAGACCTTGACACAAAGAACCAAACGGCCGAAATCAAATTTGATTTATAGCTTTTTGGAACTGGTGCCATAGATTGTTTAGTCTCTCCACATTGAGCATCATTTTCAAGTCACACATCAAGTCCCACAGAGAGTGCACTGTACTGAAGATGTATATCTAAACTGTGGAGGACAGATGACAAGATCTGTCGCTGCTGTCACCAAGTAGGTTCCTTAAAGTATTTCCCACTTGAGTGCACTTCTTAAAACATAGATTCCTTTTATGCAGTTTTTTCAGACTTGGACATGGCTCATTAGATGGATAAATATTCAAATTTGAACATAGAGTATCATTCATAGTGACCATAGTGACCTGAGTTTTGCAAAAGTTCTTCATTTGCATACACAGTTGTGCCTGTGACAGTTTTAAATATAACATAAAGGGGGGTTGTTTATTTCCTGTTGTAGTGCGAGCTGATGCTAACTTATATAGTGCTGACAGGTAATGAACCAATATTCAAGCTATCCCCAAGCAACAGAAAACAAATACTACAGTAGGCCAAAGGCTGTTACAGTATCTATCTGTATTTATACTCTGCTCTGTTGCTGAAACCTCAGCATTCTCAAACTGCCTCATAGTAATGATGTCATGCAGAAATTGATATGAATAGTATAAAAAAAGGGTTTGCTAAATCGATTGTCTTTTTGGGAAGATACGTTGTTAATCTGAAACGATGAAAATGTTGGCAGAAGGCCTGATGAAATCTAAATCTAATTTCCGTTCTCAGAATTCATGTAGTGGGAGGAGGTTCTCTATGAACATCTCCCAGATAAAAGTCTGGGGATGAGACGTAGTTTTGCATTTAAGTTAATATTAACCCACTAGTGTAAGCTTGTCGCTCAGTATAGAAAAGGGAGAGAAGTGTGTCACAACAGGCTACAGTATGACTCGTGGTTTCCGCCTTATATAATTTCATATCAACTCATCTTTGAACTCAGAAGTTATAAACTGGTCATCCTTGAAGAAAGGCACAGCAAAGGAGAAAAACTTAGATCTTTGGTTGTTTCTTTTTTTAAAAGCATCAACACTTTTGAAAACATCTACTTCCGGGTAAGTATATATAATCCTAGCCTCTCAGATCCTTTTTGATCTTAAAAGTCTGGTGTTTGGCATTTGAGCTTGAGAGCTGACTATGACTAATTTTCCTAGTTCATCCATTCTCAAATAAATTAGAAAGTGATACTTAAATATACTGATGTGACTATTTGTAGAATATTCACATACAGCAACCAAATACTCATATGTTTATAAAAACTGCTGTTGTAAAGCATTAGCTTTCATTTAATACCTGTCAATTAGTTTGGGAGCGATGGGAGGTCCAACTTTGTGTTCGGTGGTGGGGCTACAGTTAAGGTTATGTGGTTGTTCAAACATATTTTGTACTTCCTTATAATCTCTGTTCATTAGGTATCAGACACAAGTTAAATGCTTCTCACTGATATATCAAGTCAGACACCAGTGTCATTGGTACAAAATGAAAAAAAATACACTGTAATTTCTAACATTGGGCTACCACCTGTCTCTCTTACTACATGGGTTTTTATCTGTTTTTTCACTTCCTTTGGTTTAGGCTCATAATGGCGAACATGGTGAATGGTAACGTCATTCTCTCGGGTTACATCATTTCCTTCCTGATAGGCCTGCCAGCCAACCTCCTGGCTTTGTATGCCTTCATTGTCAAGATCCACTCCAAGCCACATCCAACAGACATCCTGCTACTCAATCTGACCGTCTCTGACCTGCTCTTCCTAATCATCCTTCCTCTCAAGATGTACGAGGCAGCGTCAGACATGGAATGGAAGCTGCCCAAAGTACTGTGCTCCATCACCACCTTTGTCTTCTTCTCCACAATCTACACCAGCTCCTTGTTGCTGATGGCAGTCAGTGTGGTTCGTTACATTGGAGTAGCTTTCCCTGTTGCCTATCATCAGATGCTCAAATCTGCGTATATAATAGTGATTTGTGCTGTTATTTGGCTAATCTCAGGGGCACACTGCACCATCTCTTTTATCAGCATACACCACCCATCCCTAGCCAGCAATACCTCCGTTTGCTATGAGAACTTCACAGACAAGCAGCTGGACATCCTCCTCCCGGTGCGTCTGGAGTTTTTTGTGGTGCTCTGCCTTGTACCTCTTATAATTTGCGTTTACTGCTACTTGCAGTGCATCTACATCCTGTACAGCCGCCCCAGGATATCCCGGATGCAGAAGCAGAAGGCCATCGGCATGGCCTTAGGGACTCTAGCTGTGTTTCTCATTTGTGTGTTGCCATACAATGTCTCTCATTTATTCGGTTTCATTCAGAGTAAAAGCCCTACATGGAGGTACTACACCTTGCTGCTTAGCACCTTCAACACCTGTATTGATCCCATCATCTTCTACTTTTCCTCTTCCGCCTTCCGCTGCACTGGTGAAAAGTCTATTTTCAGAAAGCGTAAACTCGCTGCTTCAGAATTACAAATGCAGGCCCCAAGCTCAAGCTAAGAGTAAAATACATTTTAAAGGCTACGTCTATATATCAATGTTTTTATTGTACTTTATACTACAGGAATTATATCTGAATGCTTAGACTATAGACATTTCTTTAACAGTTGTAACTCGACCTGTGGCCATATTTAATAGTTGTTTAAATTTACAAAGAAATGTCTGGCACCCGTAAAACATCATGTTAAGTCTGATCGGATCCTGCTCAAAGAGACTGTTCTGCTTCCCCCCCGAAACAATGTAGACAATTTTATGACAAAACCTCAAGACATGTTTTATGCATATGCAAAATTTCAAATTTTATTATATTGCAATAAGTTGTCCTTTTCACCCTTGACAAAGCGTTTCCTGTTTACTTTAACGTGGGCCAGCCACTCTTCTGCACTCATGCATTCTGTAGGCACACATGTAGAATATACCTGCAAAAACAAATCATAAGTCAGCTATAAAGTGGTACAGCAATAACGGCATTTCTACAGTACACAGACAGGCCGAGTACAAGATAGCTGCACAATAACATACTATTGGACAGAAAATTTGTTTTTCCAATGGCAGTGGTTTTTCAGTTTTCAATATTGTTTTCCTCTGTTGGCGATAACTGTGTAATATTCATACATAAGAATTCAAAACTGATTTTGTTTACTGTCAGCAAGATACAGTAATCACGCTGAACTCTTTTCCATTCCTTTATATGAACAAACCTGCAAAGAAGGTCATGAGCAGTGCCACCCAACCTAGTATGTAGGACCAAGAAAAGCGCCAGTCACCAAAACGCTTGCCCAGGAAGTTCACTGTCACCCCGGTGTAAATGGCCATTGCAAGCAGAACAAAGAGAGCTGGCATGGTGGGCAGAGAGTGACACATATTAAAATCAGTGTCCGTAGTAGTAATAGAAATAGTCATTTCAACTGAAGGTTACATTGCGCACGTACAGCTTCTTTGGCAAGCCTATTGAGCCCTGTCAGAGGGTTAGCAAATAAGCAAATAACTACAAGCAAATTCACTACATAGTAAATTATTCACAGTGAATGTGATGTTGAAAGCAATATGACGACAACATTCATTATTTGGTTACTGCAACCATGACTCACTTGATACAAAGAACATGATCCCAGCGGCAAATGAGCGGTTGAACCTCTCAAAGGCTGAGAAGTGGGCAAAGGAGAGGATTCCCGCAATGATGCCAGCAAAGCATGACATGGCAGAGAGGATCATGAAAGCACGAGTGGCATTCCAGTAGGCTGAGGAGGAGTAAAGCGAGAGAAAGAAAAAAAAAATACTATAAAGATATTCGTAGGAAGTTAAATTGAAAATGATAAAACTTCCATCTGTTGTGAACATTTGCATTCCAAAGTGCTCTCAGTGTCATTTCAAAACAGCAAGTTTGGAACTGACCCCTAATGACCCCTTGAACATGAACTCAGACAATTTATCCTACATAAGGTTTCACGTTTTTAGATTTCAGAGGTACTTTTCTAGATTTGACACCAATACTGTTTATCAGGCAGCAGTAGCCGCAGCAGCAACAGTTTCTGCACCAATATGGTGCAGATAACTTAATGCTCTAAGAGACACAGACGGTCAGAATCAGGATCTTTGATAATAATTTGTATAGCATTTTATGACTTTTACCTCGTTTGAAATGTACGACTTTTACTTACTTACTTATTGGAGTACTCTTACATTGTAGCATTTTTGTTGTTAGACACAATACCTGTGTGGCTCTGTGGATGAAAATGTTGGTCTGTCAGATGACAATAAAATTTTCCTCAGAAATTCATGGTTCCCAAATGATGTATCCTAATGACTTTGGTCATAACCTGACGTTTTCTCTGGTGGCACCATGAGGTTGACATTTTTGGTTTTGACTGAAATGTCTCGCCAGCTATTGGATGGATTGCCATGAGATTTGGTTCAGACATTCATGGATTCTAATAACGTAGATCGCCTGACTTTTCATCGAGCGCCCTAATCAGGTCAAAATTTTAATTTGTCAGTTTCTTTGGTTCATGAGCAAATACCTGCAAAACTAATAACATCCCCATCATCCTCCTCTGTGATTTGTGTTTGTGCGAATTAGCAACTTTTAGCATGGAGACAGGCTAAACTAGGTTGGTGAGCACGGTAAACATAACATTTGCTTAGCAACGTCATGATAACATTTTTACTGTGACCTTGTTTGCATGCTGACATTAGCATTTCACTCAAAGCATCTGTCTGCCTAAGTACAGCCTCACAGAGCTGAATGAAAGATGTGTATATTTTTTCTTTAATTGTTACTGTTGCTCTAGTCTGCCAGTATGACATCCTCGTCCTATGAGAGTCACCTAGGGATTCTTGTTATTGTACCTCAAACGTAAGGACAGTTATTGTGTTCATCGTGGTATTCAGATACGTAGACCTGGTCTCTGGTAAGTGTTGTTGTGCCTCAGGGTGATCCGAGGGGAATGTTTAAGGGTCCGAGAAGATATTTTCCCAACTTACCAATGCTGTCAGTCTGCATGTAGCACTTGCCAGACATGCAGTACCTCCACAGGCCCTGATGGGCAAAGCTGCCAGACAGACGGTACTGCATCCAGTAGTCTGTGGCTGTGGAGACCACCAACAAGATGTTCCCCACGATGGCACAAAACAGGCCCCCTCCCATGAAGCTGTACATCATGAGTGACACTATGACAGCGTTCAAGGCTTTATGCACTGTGCAAAAAGAAAACAAGAAGACTCAGTGGTGAGCTTGTGGTAATGAAGTTACAAATTTTGTAAGAGGTTTTTCTAGCTTTAGATTGAATGATTATTCAGTGGGAAAATGATTCAGGAAACAGGAATGACTTGAAGGTGTAGATACAAAGGCAGGAAAATATCTATCTACATATCTAGGACCAGCCAAATGCAGTCAATCTGCTGCAATGCTGGCAATGTACTTATGCCACAGGTGAAAACGGGGGCTGATCACTGAGCTACCATTAGAGCAATGGGATGGCAGCGTCCGATGAAGGGAAGACATTCCTTTATATTTCCCGTTCAGACTTACCCAGCAGGGCTGAGGGCTTAAACCGGAATTCTTTCGGGCACACACCATATTCACTGACCATTACTTGACCTATAGGAAACAGTGCCGAATTTATACCACTACATTTCTTCAAACGCAGAAGTTACCCCTTCCTGTAGACAATTTGTGAGTGGGCAGAGACAAAAACATCCTATTAACTCAGCTATCTTATTCATATCATGACCATTCTACTGACAGCAACATTTGCAGTTCCTCATTCTGCCTGGAGATACAACGATAAAACACAGAGCTTCTCATGAGAGCTGCTGGCCTGGACTAAGTAATTATACCAACCACAGTACAATCATCCCATAGCAACTTGTGTTCTCTCTCTGCTTGAACATGTTTTTTTATACTCCAATGCACATGCAACAAAATATGCACACTTCCTAGGCCAACCACACAAAACCTTACTCAGAAAACAGCCTAGGAGAACCAAAGTCAACTCACACACAACTAACCTTGCTGTGAGAGACGCTGATGGCTGATACAAATGAAGCCTGGAGTTAAATATTGAACATAATTTTAAAGCAAGGACAATGGCAGCAGCTTAAATGAAAACAAATGAGAGCATTTCTTTGGTAAATTAGTCCAACTCCTTGAAGATAAAAACATATTGACAGGTTGAATCCTGCTCTCCCGTGTAGCTCGAGTATGGTAACAAAGTGACGTGAACTAGCCAAATAAATCGGCATTTCAAAGCAGAACATGTCAATCACCTGTGTCAGCCGGGTCGATTTCGCTCTAAGCTATCAGAGACAGCATACATCTTCGACACTCTTGGGCGCAGGGCCTGAATACCATCGAATTATCTGTAGCTATGAAAGGAACCAGAATAATCTCGAATCTCAAAAACAACAACAACAAAAAATCTCACACACATTGATACAAAATATTCGCATTGTACGTGAACGATTTGAGCTAAAATCCTGAAAGCTTGTCACCATCACATCCTGAAGACCCTCTTGGCCCACCTCGGAGACATATCTGATATTTATTGTTTCAGGTTAAACCCCCTGAGATGCATCATCTCTTTTTCAAGGGGGTGCAAGCAAACACTCATTAAGAAAATGGAAAACAGAACAATACGAAACACAATGACATGTAACACAACAGTGACCAAAAAAACCAAAACAAACAACAACAACAACAAACAATCAAAAAGGAATAAAGATCAATCTTTAAATAAAGAATATAAAGGAACAATGATGGCATTACCAAAAACACCGCTTGTCTTTTTTAAGATGAGAAAACAAAACATTTTTAAATAAGCAAAATGACGACAGAGAGCACATCTTTACAGAATATCTGATTGTGTATAATCAGACATGCGCTCACTTTGTTATTTTTACTCCCTATTCTCACCATCTAAGCGGCATCAGCCATTGACAAAAGACCCGGCATCGTCTTACCTGAATTCCTCAGGATATATCGACCCTCTTAAGTATCAGCCTCTCCTCAGGGAAAGAGTGAGAGAGAGTGCAAGCCAGGAGTGAGCAAAACGTCAAAGAGGAAGCCCTAGGCTGGATTCCAAAAAGTTATCCCCTGCACTTTTCTGTTGATGGAGGCAAAATCCTCCAAAACAATCAGCGCAGAACAAATGCACTTGAGCTGGTGGGCCAAAGGCCACATGACTTTTTCACATTGAACAACATGGGAGTATTTTGGGGGTCAGGGGAAAGGGGAGGGGTGATGGCGCTGGGGGATGGGGTAGGGTCTCTGATACGAGGCCGCAGCACCACAGTCCTTGTCTGTTGTTCTGTTAGGCGTTCTGGAACTGTGGATGTGCAAAGGCATGCAGTACTGCTGTGGTCAATGGAACATGCTGAAGTGCACACTTTCTTTCAGGGTGGCTGGGGTGTGGTCATGGGGACACATACACACTTAGAACAGACACATGCTCAAAGAACTGCTTAAAAAAAAAAAAAAAATTAACTTTGCATCCAGAGTGCACAATAAATGTTCACCGTGAATATGTAATGATATTGTGGAAACACTGCACTGACAGTAAAAGGCTGACAGATATTGCATAGTAAACACATATTTAAAAATTTGACACCTATTAATATTTACAATATTAGCAATTACATTATATAATAATTCCGTATACCTGCTAAATCTGATGTAATTTGCCATAAATTCCACCTTTACAAAAGATAAAAGATTTATTTCATTTTATTATAAGATTTATTGAGGTTGTAGTTTGCAGTAGTGTTGAACGGGATTGCACAGTCAAGTAATCTCAGCACAGGTGATTACATCTTCAGGTGGTCTGTGTTTATATTCAGGGAACTCTGCCCGTTGGGACACCTGAGCGGCAACTCCATCTTAAATGGAAATGAATTGCCTGATCGCTCTACTGAAGGAATTTTTTTTTTTAAGAAATTGGATTTTTTTTGATAATCAAATAAACAAATCTACACACTGCCCTAAAACACACAGATTACTAAACTTGATAAATTTAAAATGTTTATTTCTATTGTGAATGCAGAAAAAAAAAAGCAGATTTAAACGTCTTAGGCAAAATGAGCCTGGTCCTTAAACTCCACACAGCTACTGATATGTTGAGCTTGTTTTAACACTCTAACAGTAACGCACTTAGTTATGTGGTTATGTGGAAAATAAAAACCGCATTTGAGCTCTAGCGCCAAGTCAAATTGGACTCTTTCATAGAGTAGTGGAAAGAGTTGGCCTCTGGATGCAAATCTATCACACACACTCACCCAACCACCACTAAGCATGGTGCGTATGGCAAGATAACTGGGCATCTGAGAGAGCGTGAAAGAGACGGACACGAAGGTGTATAGATCGTAAATCCAAACTTCCCTTAAAATGACCATCAGGTACTTTATGGCCATTACTTACCTCCGTCAGCGACCAGTAGGAAGTGCAACAACCTGAGAGGACTGAGGATGGTGCCTTCTCTCCTAGCATGACGACAGCCGATCCACACTTAATTGATATGTTGGTGGTTGGCATGAGCGGAAAAAGTGTCTGGAAAAACCACCCTCCTCCAGTGGTGCACCCTGTCAAATATAGCATAGTCATGAAGTTGGAGAAGATCATCGCTCAATTTAATGCAATTATAAATGATGATGATTTGGGACCATTCGGATGTTTTACATGATGAGGGACATATAATGGGATTTTGGTAAATGTCAGCACCATTTACAAAGGACTGAGAAACCCCTGATGATGCAGCTGCAGGTTTGCGTCATTCTGACCACGGTTGCTGTTGCCCAGTCTCTATTTCAGTGCCATAACTGGCAGTGAATCATTAGGTGACATCTTATGAACTCCTTTGAGCAGGACTCACACTCTCATGACCCTGCCTGACGTGCAGTGTGAAATGTTTTTCACCAAGTTCTCAGATATGTGCAGTGCATGATGATGATTTGTGCGCTCTGCCTAAAAGCTGTGAGGAGTCCACCCTTCATATGTTGTTCCACAGGAAGTAGCTGGAAGGTGGTTTACAATTAGGGGGGCTGACAAGCTAAGAACACCAAACTGAACCACTGTCTCGCCCACAGAGATGGGACAGACATCTGGAGCCACAGTCTGACGTGAAGATAAAAACTTAAAAACAGAGACTCTGACGATGCAACTGCACGGCCAACAACTGCAGCCTTTTTGACAAACAAGGTCAGCGTTTCTGTGCAGGCTGGAGATGAGAGCCACACCGCCACTTTCCCCCATTAGCATACACCCTTCCTCATTTTGTCACGACGAGCGCACTTCCTCAAAGTGTAGGCTGAAAAGTAGCACCTAAAGACCCAATTGGATTTTTTTTTTCTCACTAGAATTAAAAAAAAAAAAAAAAACCTGTTGTGTTGCAATTTATATTTAAACAGTGTCAGAAAACATCAGTAGCTTTAAAGGGAAAATATTTAGTTGTTGTCTACAGGGTTATAGACTATTATTGGTATTTCTGTATAATCCCTGTATTAAAATACTTAGTTTGTGAGTGATAGCAGGCTTCAGTCCTGTTTTCTTAATGTTTAATAGTGGGACCACCTTATATTTAAAACGGGGATTTTGAGCCGTTAAGATAATGTGGCCGCTAATGCTGACTTCTATTTTATTCAACCTTGTAACTTCTTGTCATTTAGTTGTGTTAAACCAATATTGGAATTGGCAAAGGCTGATCAAATAAGAGAGAAATGAGACCGTGCAGGCAACACTCAACAGCACCATCTACTGCACAGACATAAAACATCAGCTCATGATGGAAACATCTGACAACTAAATGAATGTTTCCCCACAACAAACTCAGAACGTCTCTATCAGGTGGATGCATGAACTTTAACACCGACTCACAGCTGAGATCATCGTTTCCAGGGTGCCTAGCTGTTCCCAGCATGTGATCTCACCGTGATCCTTTGCTTAGGCAACAAACATTGTCGTTCAGATAAGACACCTCTAACCAAGTCCTCCTTTGTGTTGTTCATCACTGATTCAACTCCGCGCCTCCCAAAGAAGAGGGAAGGAGGAGCTGAGGGACCCAGGAGCATGTAATTTCAACAGCAAACCCTGACCTCACCTCACTCTGCAGGCATCCCACTGACTGACATTGCGGATTTAGTTGCTGTTCCTGCAAGAGAAATGTTAAAGTAATGGTACACATTTTGGAGAAAAGGTATTTTCAAAAAGGTAGAGAACGCAAAGTAGGCAGGATTTCAAGTGCTCATTTAAAAGAGGAGTATTTCCCTTTATGCATTTGGATAACTGTTTTTGTAAGATAATAGCTTCTCAAGACCAGGCCCACCACCTTCAGAAAGAAAATTTAAATCTGATCATCAGTTCTTTCCATTCAGTTCTAGTCCAGCTGTTCCAGTACTGAATGCCTCTTCCACAGTGTGGTGGTGGCGGTGGTGGTGGTGGGGGGTGTTCACACCAACAATGCGCCCTTGGAGAAATTAAAACACATCTGACCTCTTTACAAATGCTTTCTCTCTTTAGCCATCCACTCATGCCCAGGACTGAATCCACATACAGCAGCAGATCACTGACACAAAGTGTTCTGAACACAGCAAAGCTTAAAAATAGTCAACCAATATTTTCAAGAAATTCTTTTTCCGGGAGAGAATACCTTGAATAAGAAGGAAGTTCGGCCCCTCTGGGAAAACCTATGGTCATGATCTGCTCTGAGGAAAGCATAAACATTAGAGAGAGAAAAAAAAAAAAAACTTAACATTTTGACATGAGGGGAAAAATTGTAATAGACTTAAACTGAGTCCTTGGTTGATAGTGTTTTCTGCACCCACTGCTTTTTCCATGTGTGATCAAACCAGTACTGCCACTTTGTCTGCAACATGCAATGTGCCCCAAACAGTTTTATATGTAGTCCTGAACGCACTGAAGCGTCAGAGATTTGACTGAGAATAAGCACAGTGTGAAAATCATGTTAAAATAAAGATTCAATCAAATTACACAACTAAGTATAAAGTAACAAAACAACTCCCAAGTCATCGGAGTTGTCATAAAAGACAAAACAAAAAAAAACAAACAAAAAAAAACGTCACTGATTTGTGTTGAAACTATTAGGCACAACATAAGCGGGAAAGATATCAGACAAAACCTGTATAGCTAAATAATTAGAATTTATTTGAGAGTTATAGCAACCTGCATGCTTAAACAAAGTATAAATATTTGTGTATTACTATGTGGATTTAATTAAGTATTAGGACAAACAGATGGATGACAACTGAACTTTAACAAAATACAATATGGACACTTCACTGGTTAAACTGTCAACTGGTAGAACAGTTGAAACATTTCATTTTTTTAAAATAAATTGTTTATCCCTTAAAAAATACAAGATTTGGTGGTTACAGCTTCTCAAATCAAAAAAAAAAAAAAAATGTCCTTGTTTTTCTCCATTTTATAAGTCATGTGAGTGTTTTGACTGATTTTCAGACTATGTGAGCAATTTCAGTTCATAACGTTTTTTACATTTTATAAAGTACATTTTTAAATTGTTAATTGTACCTGTACAACTATAGGCCTAAGCAGAAATTAAATTATGATCAACATATTGACCAATGTAAAGAAGAACAAAAAGGGAGTTTTTTTCCTTGCGAGTGTGCGTATGTTCCAACAATATACTGAGTGCCCTGGTACATGAAATCAGTACAGTTCCAGATGTGTTATTGAGAACTTGTAAAGTTAAAGTGAGTAAGAGGGAGACGGTTGGGCTTTCCTTAATAAGCTAAGTAGAATTACAGACATAACTTAAAACTTAAATTTATTTATCAATAAATATTGTTACAAAACTGAGCTTTATTTCGGTTTATGACATTAATCCTTGT
Source organism: Xiphias gladius (assembly GCF_016859285.1). NCBI lineage: Eukaryota > Metazoa > Chordata > Actinopteri > Istiophoriformes > Xiphiidae > Xiphias > Xiphias gladius. Next base: position 23,122,120 of record NC_053421.1, on the reverse strand, counting down.
TTTAGTTTTAAAGAAAAAAAACGATTACAAATATAGAAAATCTCAGATTAAAAAATTTAAAAATGAAAGAATGCTATACAAAAATATACACATCGAAACCAATTTTGTAGTTTAGACAGTTGTAGCAACTCTGACAGGCGGTGGAGCGACAAATGTGGGGAGAGCCACTGATCTTTCAGAGGGAGTCTGAAAGAAAACAGACACAAGCCGGTTCTTTACTGCAAAAATCAACAAAAGAAGCAATCTTCCACTTAGAAGTGTTTTATGGGAAAGACTACCTGCTGAAACCTGTTGTAATCAGGTTGGGACTTCAGCCCTCCGGTCAGCAGGTTATGAGGAGCTGTATCTGACTGGGTTGTTATTGCCTGTCGGGTGAGAAGTAAGAAACCCAAATAGCCCAAGTAACAGATGCATAATTCACTGTGGAACATGCTAATGATTGACTACATACTGTAACTGATGCACGATATATAGAGTACGGTGTACATTTAACACTCCACGGGGTCCCCATCCACTGTAACTATTTACTAATCTGTTGGTATTGAAGCTACCCAGATAAATCCCTGAACATTTATTGAAGTGAAGCGATTCAAACCTTCTCAACTGCTCTGGATACTGGATATCTTGTCTGCCGACCTATAAACACACACAAAAAAAGGCAAAATTATTTCTCACAGGATGTTAAGAAAATGCGTCACCATCTTTAAAGACTTGACTAAGATTAGGTGCTACACAAGCCATTCTTCACCTACTTTTGTTTTTGTTGCAGTACACGCAGAGGTAGATGATGCCACCCAGCAGGAGCAGGAAGAGAAGGCTGCAGGGGATTCCAGCTGCAATGCCAGCAATGGCAGGACCACTCAGCCCTTCACCTAGTATCAAACGGGACAGGCAGTGATTTTACACCTGTAGCCTCGTCCCTCACCCTGTGATAAGAAATGTCGTGCTCAAAAAGCACCTTCAGCCTAACAATTTGCCACACCTGGACCGATTCTATGAACCTCGGACGGCTCTCCTTCAGTCATACGAGCTTTGGGGATGACCCGAAACCGGTACGTCAAGCTGGGATTGAGCGCAAAGATGTCCGCACTCCGAGCGGAGCCAGGTTTCTGCTGGATGGTGCGATATGTGTTTGAGGTGCCTCTGGTTTGGCTGCCATTACGGTTTTCGCTCAGGAGCTCTGGTCCTTTCATCTGGATGTCAAACCCTTTGCAAAAGCACAAGCAACTCTGTTTTGTATCATACTAGCATCAAAGTTGGCCAATCATCAAACCAGACAGTGGTGCCAAATGTCAAGACTGATCGATGTTACTGGCCTGTTGGATTAGGCAAATTTTGCTGTTACTTTATGTACATGCCAACTGACAGAGAAGGGGACATAAACAAAAACTGTCATTTGCTTTTCACAATACTTTTGCTCTTAAAATGTTTTCCCCAAAACACAGTGCTGCTCAGCTAGTGGCTTCACACATTACACAATATTGACACCCCTATCTTCTATGTACAGTTTCTGCTTAACACTCCTTCCCAAGGCAGATTTGCTGACATGTACAAGTTCAAAATAAGAAGGGTGTGTTTTCTGTGGGGTGTTTAAAAATTTTCCTGTGGAGAGAAATCGGCCTGGATCTTTCCAGACCCGCCTTTCCAGAGTTAGTTACTGCGTTACCTGTAACAACAGAGGTGGGCGGGACCTCCCAGGTCAATGTGATGATGGTTCCATCTTGATTAGGGAACAAACTGGAATCCGAGATCGACGGCCCTGGAGAGAGAGGGATTGTGAATGAGGGGGGGGAAATCGAGAGTGGACAGGAGAGGGGGGCGAGGGCATACCAAGACTGGAGAGCTTTGTTTCAAGGGAAAGCGTAGTCTCCAGTATTACTTAGCTCTCTGTCTGAAGGGCCATTGTATCTTTTTACTCTGGTAATGCTAGTCGTACTCCGAAGTAGAAGCTGAAGGCAACAAAATCCTTACAGTGTTTAAAGATGACAAATAATCGCTGCACTGTTCTGTACTGCATGGCAGTGGTGGAATGTCTTTTACTTCAGAATCAACAACACTATATCAAAATATGTTGTTACGATAAATATCTTTCAATATTTCATATTAGACATGAAAGTAGAAGGAGAAAAAGTTTATAGCAGTACTCACTCTGAAGTAGGCCTACAACTAACAATAATTTCATTATCTGTTATTATCTAATTTATTAATTAAATCAATTCAACTTTCTGCAAAATGTGTATTGAAAAATGCACATCTCAATTTCCTAAAGCCAAAGGTGACATCTCCAAACCCAAGGACATTAAACAAAGAAAAGCAGGAAATCCTTACAATTGAGAGGCTGAAACTAGGGAACTTTGGCTATTTTTAATGTAAAAAATTATTTTTTTGATGATCAAAATAGTTGCTGATTAATTTTCTGTCGATCTACTAATTGACTGAATTACAGTTTCTGCTCTGTCCTGTAGAATGCCCCCTTCAGTGTCAAATTACCGATCAGTTCATTTGTAAGCAGCATTTTCATGTTTTGGCTGGTTCACGCGGGGCTACGTTTACGTAGTTTATATCCTGTTGGGTAGTTTAACCTACCTAAAGAATCATAAACTTCTTATACGTATGTTTTCATTTAAGTACACGTTTGAGGCCCAAAGACATCAAATGATCCAGTACTTCACAAAAATGATTAGGAAAAAAATTACTTCAAAATAAAATTTGTGTTGCAGAACTTTGTTTTTTCCAACCCCATCAATCATCTCAATATTCATCTGATTTAGCTTGACTTATCTCGTGACCCTTTGGAGGGGCCAAAACCCCCAAGCTGCGAACCACTGGCTCCAAGTCGAGCTGCTTACACACTGGTGCATCAGTATTGGCAATCTAATAATGTCATATATAAAAGATGTCAATGGCATCGCAATCGGCTAACAAGTACTTTTACTTTTGATCACGTAGGTACATTTTGCTGATAATTCTAATTTACTTTTAGTTAAGTAGGAGTTTGAGGGCTGATACTGTAAATGTAGTAGGGTAAGAAGTACAACAGTTCCCCTCTGAATAATGAATATGCACAATGGACGAGTACCTCAAAACTGTATTTAACAACAATACTTGAGTAAGTTTCTTGTTCCTCTCCAACCAGGAGCAGAAGTGCTGTACCTCCTAACTGTATTTCCCTTCTCTGGCTGCCCAGTGGGTTGCGGCAGGTGCAGGTGTAGTTTTGGAGGAGAAAGTAGCTGACATTGTAGTCCCGAATCTTGAGCTGTGCCGTGTCGCTGCCGATCTGGTATGTTGTCCCGCTGGCGACAGCCTCGCTGCCTTTGGACCATGACACCACAGCCTTGGGCGAGGCCTCACTGACACAGTGGATAGCGACCACTATTTTGCCCTCAGAGTCAACTGTCGTTCTCACAGCTGGGAGGAACTCCACTGGACCACCTGGGAAAGATAAGGTTTTGCCGAAGTTTTATTTTCTGAACAAACAGATTTTTGATCATTTACAAATCCTCGACCGATAATCCACGACAGATCCAAGACTTACTCGCAGTCACATTGCACTTATTCTCTTCAACTGGGTGGACTGCCACGCACGTGACGGTTTTCCCGTTGAAGTAATCTGAGGCGGTGACAGTCAGGCTGAAGTTCCCTGCTCCACTGCTGGTGTCGCTCAGTGCTGGGAAAGACAGCTGGGCCTGTGGGGTTCCCCCCGACCACCGACAGTGATACTGCAGGTCGGCGTTCACATTAGCCGACCGTACCGAGCACATCGGGTTGCCCGCCGGCTTCTCTGTTCCAAGAGAACAATGATTGAAATCCTAGTTATTCATGTTTGGATCCATATTTACCTATATTATTTAGACAAACATGAACAATGTCAGGTGAGAACCTTGTGTGTGTATCTATCTATCTCTCTCTCTCCCTCTGTCTATCTATCTAAAATCCTAACTTTAGAAAAGGTCTTATAGGTCAAAAGATGGCAGAAGAGTTTTTAATCCTACAGATCTACTGAAAACACTGAAACACCTCAAAATAGATGAACAAGGTTTTAAAGTAAGGATACATCATTTTCTTTTTAAACTTCCCAGTGTAACCAAATCATATTCTTCTTTGAGACAGACTGAGAATAGTTTAAGACAAAAATGACTAATTCATGCTTTTCACATACCGTAAACATTTAAAATCATGCTCTTTTGGCGCCTCTCTGTAGTCTGCTCATTGAACACTGTGCATGTGTAAACGCCTCCTTGACTGGTCTGTACATTTGTTCGATTTAGGACGCCTTTGCGGGAATCAGAAAGGGTCTGACCGCCAAACGCCCACTCGGCAGTCGGCTGTGGGAATCCTTCAGCCTGGCAGAAGAGGCTCAGAGAGTCCCCGGGTACATAGAAAGGCTGAGCTGGACGGGCCTCGAGGACGGGCTCATCTGGTCCATCTGTGCACAGACCACAAAAGAATAGAGAGGAGAGCTATAAAGAAAATGAAAGGACGCAAACAGACTCAAGGGTTTAGAAAGACAGTTCCCACTCAGGATGGAGGGCGTGGAAGAACAACTTCAATCCAAGTTATTCATCTTACACAGCACAGTGACATTCACGTGAGCTGTCCCACTGCTGAAGGGGTTCGTCAGTAACACCGCGTACCGTCCTGTGTCACTTCGGTTCGGACTGAGGATCACAAGGCTCCTCTGCTCAACCGAGTAGCGCGAGCTGGGTTTTATCTCGCCGCCGTTGAGGAACCACATCTGCTTCTCAACCACTCCTCGCAACATGCTGTACTGCAGGGTGAGCCGCTCAGTGCCCTCTTTCACGAAATCCGGCTGCACGCTCAGCTCCACGCTCTGGATGTTTTCTGTGAAAGAAGAAATGGTGACGGGGTGGCGGAACAGTACTAAAGTCGCAGTGGTTATTATACCTGTTTTCCTTTCAAATGCACCTCTGCAATCTCTTATTTAGCTGGAAAGTCTTTGAAAGATAAATCAATTGCTAAAGCTGGGAAGGAGTCTTGGTTTAGCATGACCCAGAATCGGGGATTAAACCTGGGTGAAGCCGTCACCCTCCACCTGCTTACTGCCCATAGAAATATATTTCATGCACTTTTTAAAAATTTTTTTATTATTATATATAGTGGTATAGTCAGGAATTAAAATTAGATACTAAACATGTAGGAGCACATGTGGGGGCTGGACTCAAAAAATAAAACGACTCAAAACTTCATCCAGCCCATAGACGCTTCTGGTCTGCACGGTTTAATCATGCATATAACAATAGAAGCTGTGGGACAAGCAGATGCAAAACGCGTGAGATGCTGACAGTGTTAGGGGTGAATTTCATGCCGGCGGCTCCAAAACGCCATTAAATTCCGCGTTTTGCAGAATCAGAGCTCAGTCGGTTACTCACCGAACACCTCCAAAGTGAAATTCGCCGCCGCTTTATTCAGTCCCGACTTGGTCATTTCAGTGCTGTAGCCGCCGGTGTAGCCAAGCGACACGTTGACAAAAGTCAGGGACCCATCTCTCTCCATCCTCAGCACCCCCCTGTGGCGTTGGGCGACGTCCGGGGGGGTGTCGGAGTTAATTGTCCACGTGACGACGGGCAAATCCCCCATGAACCAGGTGACCGCCGGGTCGGGGGCACCACTGAAGGACACCGCCAGGGTCACGCTGCTGCCGGCTATCGCGTTGACCCAGGTAGGGCCGACGGGGGAAACCACCAGCTCGCAGTATGCGCCTGTCAGCGGGGAGCCAAGCAATTAATACACGAGAGAGGAAACGTCCCTTTTTTCTTAATTCTCTGTAAACTGTGATGGCCACGTTTCAAAAAGTGTCAGTGCAGTGAGTGCTGATATAGGAGGCAAGGGATTATCCGATGCTTGTCGTGTCTGTTCCGTCTAAAACTGCGCAGAAAAGAAGAGATTTACTGCGGTTCGGCGCGAATCCCTCGGCAAATGGAACGACACCGGCAACGAGCACTCGGGTCATGTTTGCCCAAACCAGACAGGCCTGCTGCTAAAAGCCGTCCGGGAACAAACAAAAAGCACGGCGAAGGAGCAACGGGCTCGGGAAGGCGAAACCCTGGAGTTGTGGTTTGGAGCTTACCTGGAAAAGAGAAGCTGAGTAAAATGACCAGAAAACCCGCGCGCGGTCTCCCGAGTTCCTCCGGCCACGTCATTTCAGCCGAGTGGCTCGCAGACACCCCAGGAACCCTGCCCCACGGGACAGTCATCTGATTTCTAAGCTCTGTCTCCGGCTCACAAAACCACGACCCGGGGGGGGTGAATGCCCTTGGCGCCTCAGTGGGCAGCCACCGACGCACCCTCGCGCCCTGTAGCTCACCTGCGCCGAGTCGAAGCCTTGATTGCGCCCGTGAGGCCACGCCCCTCGCCCAATTGCCCGCAACGGTGCCCGCTTTGCGCCTGTTTTTGCCAGGAAGCCGATGTTGCTGCAACTTTACAGTGCGCCCAGTTTAAATGGCGCAGATGAGGCTGAAGTGTCTGTGGTGATTTCATGTTTTGGTAACGCTTTCGTCTTTCCCAACTATTTCTTGAAAGCTGCCTGGAGAGACGTGTACGTTGGTTCAGTTACATGTGTTGGGTTTATTTTTTGGCTTCCAGATGAACTTCCATGAGAGAAATTGCTCCACTTTAAACACCATTGAATATTTATCACTCAGTCATTTATTATCGGAAGCTTTATTCTCCATATATTCTGACTTTTGTTTCACATTTTGCATGTTCCTCCAGATAAACACCTCAAGGTTGTTCCAGCTTGACTCAACCGATCCTTATTTTTACCAATAATTACATGGTTCTTTCCGAGAAACATCCTAGGAGATTATACAGAAATAACTGGAATTTACGGACCTATTAAATAAAGCATTACATTTTTTGAATTTGGGCATATATTATGCCATAGATTCTTCGTGCTAGGCTCTGTCTTGCCGGTACCTGTAGCAGAGCAGTCAGCTCAAGAGTAATGTGAGAAAGTGATCTGACCCTCATCCCACATGCTGAATGTTCTCAGACACACTCAGTCAGGTCATTAGGTACAACCATAATGTAGACAAAAGCCCTGCAGTACCTCTTACCTTCGTGAGAGACCTAAAGCTTTTTATTAAATAAGACATTTCGAAATAAGTATAATAAGTAATACGACCATGACATTGTCAAATGATCCTGTAAATGTTTAAAACTCAGCTCATGATTATGGAAAATTGTTTCATCCTGCTTCTTGTCACATTAAGAGTTTGTCTAATTCAAGACAAAGTCTTCCAAAGTCTGTTTTCATTTCACTGTGCCACATTTCCGAACGACTGTTTTATGCCATAAATAAAACAAACTGGGAAGAAGCTGTTGCCTTGGTCTGAATGAGCAGACAGCCTATTAAGTTTCTGAAACAAGAATTAATGGAATGAAATTAAAATGACCTGAAATAAACTCTGCTGGTTTGTGAACTGAATTTGGATCGCATTGAATTATTTCACAGTTTCGTGATTATATTTAATATTGAATACCACGATTTGTCGCACATGTACGTGTTAACAATGCCATTACACCCGTAATGGTCCGACGGGGAAAAGTTCAGTGTCGAAAATGACGATTTTTGTGGAAAATAAATGGGCATGATTCTCTCAGTTACAGAGACAGCAACATCTATCCAGGGAAATCAGAGTTTGTGCTGTAATGTAATCTTTCTTGCGGACTGTACTGTAAGTACACCTGTGGCGAATTTTTTATTTCCAAGACAACCACCGAGTTCAAACTAAAAAAGGAAAAGCCAAAAGAACAGTCACACGTGTACCATATTTAGATATGAAAAAGACTGGCTACTTTATTGTCATGGTAATGTTCTGTACAATCAACAGAGAACTGAGGCGCTTATGGTAAAATAAAGATTTATGATCACCTTCCCTTTCTCATACTGAGAGACACCGTCTAGGCAGAGGACAAAAAAACCAAGTTAGAATTTACGCACAAACTGTACAGATTACTGGTGCACATGGTGATAATCTTGGAGGACACAATCATCTCAACATGTTTGGGTCCATATTTACATATATCATTTACAAAAACTGCACCTCTTAACATGTGAGACATCAGATATACAAGAAAAAAAAAAAAACAGCTGAGTCAAGTGTTTGTTTGGTTGAATGCATCGTACTGGTGTTAGTGTACTGTGCAATACAATGAGCAGCATGAGTGACAGGAAGTTTCTGGGTTTAAATTATTCCTTAAAGACTGTTCATCTTAAGTTATATCAGTAGCTTGTGATAGAAAAACCATCCATCCAAGTTAGGATGCACATAAAAGACAAGATGATCCTTTTGTTGTTGTCTGGGTCTGGTGCACGACAGTGTTTCTCAGTATTCCTCCTCTCCTGTCAGTACCTCCCTGCATATCCTCAGGAGTCACAGTCTCAAACAGAGGGATTAGGCCGATACATGAGCTAGTCCTCCGGGTGCGCTTATGTAATGCAGTCCAGTTATTCATTAGGAAGTCCTGCAAGCAGAGCAGAGAATGTAGATATGTGATTCAAGACAAGAGCCGCAATTAAAATCTTTAATTAGCTTTGCGTCCATCACCGCAAAACACACAATACTCTTTAGAGCAATTAATTAGTTTTTTGCAATGAAGAGATGGTGATATAAAAAGGATATTAATATTCCAAGCAAACAATTCTATCATTCATCAAGAGGTAACTTTTCTGCATGCAAAAGCTTAAAATGTATCGAATCACAATCAAGAGGTAGGTTTATCAAGACTTATTCATTTGTGTTATACAGCGTTTCTACTGCCCCCTTTCCTACAAAATCTGGTAATAAAACTTGGCCCATTTCCCAGTCAGAAATATAGAAATATTATGAATACTTTTTTTTGGATTTTGGTCCAAAAACAAGTAATGGAATTTACAGGCTGTTACTAAAGATTCTAAAGACGAAACAGAAGCACGGATAAAGAGCCACTATATCATCGAATGTCATCAGCTTATGTTAGTAACTCTCTCACTCTCCCTACCTGTTATCTCTCTGCTGGCATTATCTAATACAGGCCTGATAAATGCTTGGGGGGGGGGGGGGGGGGCAGACTATTTTGATAATCACTTAACTGTGTCAGTCAATTTCTAAGCAAAAACAACAGACATTCACTGGTTCTAGTTTCTGTGATTTGAGGATTTGATTTTTCCATTTTAAGTCATTACAAACTGAATATCTATGGGTTTTGGACTGGTGGTTGGACAAAACAGGACATCTGTTGATATCGCTTTGGGCTCTGAGAACTTGGGATGGATTTTCCACTTTTTTCCCCTGACAATTTATAGACTAAACTACTGATCCAAAAAAAAAACAAACAAAAAAAAACAACAAAAGAAAACAAACAGATTAGTTGTTAATGAAAATAATTGTTAATTGTAGCCCTAGCTGATTTAATTAAGTATAATTTAGCAAATCATTGCAAATTGTTTACCCTTACTGAAAGTCTGTATTGATATTAGTCAGTTAAGAAAATCCGGTTTAAGTCAGGCTCTACATTGGTATTTACAGTGATACTCACCCCTCTGCTCGGTTCCGTGCTCCCCTTCTTACACTCCTAATGCCTCTATATCGTCCCTGCCTCCTTCAGTTTGCCCACCAGGTCGTCCACCGTCTCCACCTTCACCCCCGCCTGCCTCTGTGGGGGCTCGTCCACCCTCATCACCTCCAGACGTGACGTGAGGTCCACTCCTAGGTCTGCAGGCTTCACGTTAGCTATCTTCTTCTTCTTGGCTTTCTGAAAGGAAGGAGACACGGGAGAAGGGTAACATACAGATACCGTATTACTTAACAGTATCTTAACTGTCTGTGTTTGAAGCACTGTGTTTTTAAAAAGTACTTGCCGTTCTGTCAATTATAATGCAGTGGATGCTGTACAGAATCTAAATTTCATCTGAATTTATTGAAGCTTTAACGGTTTCATTTTCTGTACACAAATCTAATTGTTTTCCTGAGAGCCAATTGTTTTGCCTCTCGTGTTTCTGACCACATCTCTGCCACCTACCATGATATTAGGCAGAGTGGCATATCTGGGAGTGTTGAGTCGAAGGTCTGCGGTCACCACCGCTGGTGTGTTGATCATAATGGTTTCCAGGCCACCATCAATTTCTCTCACCACTTTAACCTTGTCTCCTTCCAATGACACCTCTGATGCAAAAGTGCCCTGAAACACAAAGATACAGCATGGATTAATAAAGCTCAAATAATAGGAATTATTGTTTAAACTGTCCAACTGAAAACAGGGAAACATTTTCCCACATCATTTCTAACCTTGCAATGCAAAGAGTGAACAAAACTGGTGTGAGTTTACTTGAGGTCACGAGGCAGTCATTGTGCCCCCTCTGCTGGTTGGCCTGTGTAACTACAATTTAAATTATGACTAATTCAAGGTCAATGTGTCTTAAAAATAAACTGCTGACAATGAAACGCTAGTAACACTAGTGATGACATGCAAGAAAGGATTATATGAAAATGACCGAACGGATATGAAAATGGTGATAACTTTGGAAATGAGCTGGCTAAAATGTCTGGATTTACACTATTATCTGCGCATTAGACTGCTCAACCTGTACACCGAGGTAACGCGTCACAGTGCCCCATCTATTGGTCAGCGGGTGGAACTCCGGCTGTCCAAGTGGCCTTCAACCTGCTCTGCTGATCTGTGCGGGTTCATTGTAGCTCTTACCGACTCAAACTAGTCTCCACTAACCTTGATAAGGCAGTCTGAACAGGGGCATAGCCTGAAATCAGCACAACTATGTCACACATCTGACACTTGCAAAGACCAACAGAAAAAACAGCAACTGGCGTGATCTAATTTTCAGTTCTCACTTATTCAGTCAGACCATTTTTAAGTCCAAACTGACTTTTTCCTGTTTAAATGACTCATTCAAAGACTGCATTAACGTTAGAACTCACCTGAGGCCAGTCCAGTAGGGCTGCTGTCATCTGGCCAGTCTGATTACAGTCATCATCGATGGCCTATTAAAAGCAACACAAGTCATTAAATGAAGGTGACCGCAGCGCAAGACCTGAGTGTTCAGAGTATGAGAGCAGAAAGTGTGATGGGATTTTAAATGAGGATATTAAGTGAATTTTTAACCTGTTTGCCAAGGATGACGAGCTGTGCGTCCTCCTTCTTGGCCAAAACAGCCAGGATCTTGGAGACTTGCAGGGGCCCCAGGGTGTCATAGTCTTTCCCTGTTACTTCTACATGAATGCCACGGTCTGCCCCCATGGCAAGGGCAGTACGGATGGTCTCCTGAGTTTGGGGGGGGAATATGGTTCAAAGAACTTGTCTTTGGGGGAGTTCTTTAGATCACATTTATCTCAGTGTCAGTAACTGTGTCTGCTTTTTCTGTGCATAAAATTTCCTTTATCACGTTGACTTGGTTCTAATATTTGCCCTTTGAAAATTACAGTATGACTAATTTAACATTCTGGACATGAAATCCTGGTCATATGTCACTGGTGGTTGTAACTATTCTCAGTTTATATACATGGGATGCCAACAATTTATTTAAATGGAAAGTGTACTATAAGTATTACAGTATATAATGATAACATAAGTCCATAATTATATCTGCAATGTAGACACATGACACATTAAATAAGCAAAATATTTTTTATCCAATTGCACTGTTTGATAATGCAAGGTAGGACACATGATTTCAACTATTACTCTCCAATTGCTAATATATATCTTATCAGTAGTTGTGACATTAAATCAACACTTAATTGTAGCACAATTCTACTAAAAGATCATGCTAAAGCCTAGCAAAAAAATTTCTAAGTTTCAAACCACTAGAAACAGCATTTCCAAAACTACGCAACCTGCCACCCGACACTACATTTCTCCAGGATATTGGTAAACAAGACAGGGGTGCAGAGTCTGGCCCCATTCCACCCACCTGTGCCTGCTGCGGCCCGCAGCTGACAGCCACGACCTCCTTAATAAGGTTCTTCTCCTTCAGCTTGACCGCTTCCTCTACAGCGATCTCACAGAAGGGGTTCATTGAGTGCTTAACACCGTCCGTCACCACACCACTGTTGTCCGGCTTCACACGAATCTGAGGAGGTGCAAGACAGCATGACAGAGTCACTACGGGGGTGCCAGATGACAAACAATCCAGACAGCCTGGATTCTAGGGCAAACTGTCGGACACAACGAGAGAGACTCACACAAGAAGTGAGCCACCACAGTTTGTAAAAGGTTCCAAGGGCAAAACAACTTGCGATGCATGTTTAAACAGGAGCCCTGTGACTGGAAAATGTGCCTTCATTTTTAAAAGAGCTCATATCTCCTCTGTTATTACTCTGCATTGCTTTATTATCAGAAAATGACAGAGAAGAACTTCCCTTGAGGGTATAAAGCATGTAATCTGGATTTAGGTCTGCAGGTAAGAACCATACCATACCACTGTGTGATACGCTATATGGCCAGAAGTATGTGGACACCAAAACAAAGTGTTTGGCTGAGCTGCTCTAACAGCTTCCACTTTTCCTTTCTTTCCATGAGGTTGTGGAACCTGGCTGCAGGGGTGTGATCTCACTCAGTCCAAGACCACTTGTGAAATCTGGCGCTGGCATTGGGCGATAAAGCCTGGCATAGTAAGCTTTAGCTTGTAGCCAAGATTTCCCTGAAACAGAACAAAGGGATCTAGCCAAAAATCACGAAAAGCAGCCGCAGACTAAACATACAAAGAAGTATGTAGACAGGGTTGTCCTTATACTTTTGGCCAAATATTGTGCGTGAATCATACAACTTTTCATACACAAAGTACTCAAAGTTTAAAAGATTTATTCTTGCAATCACCTATCCGCATCAGCATGTGAAGCATAATGCTAAAAATATAAATAATCATCACGATAAAAGACCTAACAATACAAACGATAGACTGATTTTAGACTGACATATCAGCATACGTAACAAGCTGTTTGCAGCTGTTTCATGCGGTCACATGAAACAGCTGCAAACAAATATTGATTGTGGTGTTCTGCTTCATCTGTAAGGGGCACCTTGAGATTGCAGTAACTTCGTGACTGCACCGTACACCGTTGCCTTACAGACAAGTTTAAGATGGAAGAAAGCCCCAAAGCTGATTCTCAGGAGGTTACATTAGGTTACACAACTTGGAAACATCAGCAGCAGGAAAACATACACTGCTAAATATAATATCAACTATTCATCATGCTGCATCCTGTAAATGAGTTTAGCAGCAGATTGACGGGTTATATGTCAAATATGTGACCAGTGGTGTGGCGTAGCTCCTGTGCCACAGCCAGCTGGCGTTAGCACGCTAACATCAGCTAGCAGAACACAGAAAGTCAAGTGGCTGAGCACAAGAAAAAAACATTTGATCCGTAAATAAAACAGTCGAAACAGTAGAAGCATATTACCTTAACTGCGTAGTCAATGACACGCTTGACACCAACGAGAACACGGCCAGACATTGTGGAAGAAACGTTTAATTATGCTATAGTAGACAACCAACGTAACACAGTCACCGCAGTGAACCTTCACCCAAGGAGGAGAGGTCGGAATTATTTTAGGGTGATTCCAGGGGATTGAGCGTTGGGGCCCGCCTACCATTCCAGCCAATGAAAAGCTGACAAAAAACGTACGCTCTTCAGTCTGATTGGCTGAGACGCGGTTGCTAGCGTTGTTAAATTCAACACTAAGTCAGTCGATGCCGCCGTTTCAGTCGAGCGAGTGAATGATAGCTGAAACTTGTTTAGGATTTTTGATAAAGAGCCTTTCAGCTCTCTCGATGCATGATGTCGTTTGCCTTGTTGTGTCAAGCTGCTTAAAATGTGTGAATAAGGAAAAAAATTGTCTGTGAACGATACGGTGCTCCTCACATCCGTGTCGTGAACGAAACCCGACAGAGAAAGGTTCCGCCTTATGTGTGGCAAAGTTCACGGCAAAACAGTAGCGTGACGTACACTCAGTTGACAGTTTATTAAGTACACCCAGGTGAAGGTAATGCAGTATCATACTGTTTCAGAGAGGCGTTGATGCAACCATATGATGATTTCGGAGGAAGCATTTTGTGGTGTTGTTGAACTGCATTGCATTATACAGAGATGTGTTTCTATTTTTTAGCCTTTCCTCATTGATATAGATGGAGTGAACAAAATTAATAGAAACAGCTGCCTGTGTAATAAAATAAAATTCGACATCACCACAAACTAGAGCATCCAATATGACCACAATGTTAAATCAACTTCTGTCAGGTTTCACCACCTCTCAGCGGTTTCAACAAAAACTGAACATTGTTGTTGTGGCTGCTGTATTAGACTGCATTAGTCTGGTGTACTTAATAAACTGGCAAGTTAGTGCATATTGTTATCCATGGCGGAGTAGCCTATAAGCCATGGTCACTCAGCAAACCACTGCTGAAGCACCCTGAGCCTCGCACTTTATATACACTTTGCCAATGAAATTGACTTTCCCTGGATAAATACATTTCATAACTTTTCAATAATAACAAAATTACAAACTGATTTACAAAGTAATAGCAATTAAAAATGAAATGGATAATAATCATAATAATAATTTTATTTATAGAGCACCCTTCAAACCAAAGTTACAGTTTTTTACCATAAAAACAAGGAATAAAAGTAATAAATTAAAAACAATAATTAAAACAATTAGAACAACTGCCATCAGTTAAGAAAAAGCTAATGGATAAAAGTGAGTTTTAAGGAAAGCTTTAAAAGAGGACACTGAGATGAACTGAAATGAGAATCAAAATAACCAGAAAGATCTAAATAATAAAACAAGCTTGGATGTGGATTTGGATGTAAGAGAAGCTGCATATTGCAAGCAGCCCTTATTACTCATTCTCTAGGGATCAATAATAATAATAATGTTAAAGTATCCATACAATGCTTCTTCAGTTCTGAGCCGGACCATTTAGCCAACTTTTGCCAAACGCATCTAAAGTTACCCATTAAAGATACTATTGTTACGTTTTTCTCCCAGAGCGCAAACAGACGATTCAGTTTTTAATTTTATTTAGCCGGTTGTTACTGTTTTTGACCTTTCCACCGCCTCTTCAACTGACCAGCATCGCACATATGACCCCAGCTGGTTTTGTGGACACTGCGTGGGGGAGAAGCAGTTGCTTTGGACGTGATGACCGTGGTCACCAGTGCGCTGCAAATCCGCCAGCGCGACAGCTGATCCGAGCGGAATCACCTCGGATCACCCAGCGGCAGCAGCGGCCTCCATTTTAACTTCGACACCGAGCCATACCTCACGTGTCCTGGGCTGTCTCTCTCACATGACCCGAGTGTTTGTTCCCGTGATCAGCACTTCCATCTCCGTCTGTGACACCGAATATCACTTTTTATTGTAACCCTGATGGATATGCTTGAACAGAGTCTGGACACCGCAAGGTAACCGAGAGTCGGTCAAAATGGCTAACTGAAACAAGCTAGCTACAGCATGCTATTTCGGATAGCTAGTTTACGACGCTAACCAAGGCCTGACCTAAAAACTGCTGTCAGAACGATTTCAATCTAAAGACTGTACTTAAGTTATCAAGGGAGATACCTGAGTAGTTGTACCCAAGAAGACCAGTGTCCAGTTGTGAAAAACGTGATCATAATTAGCTTATAACAGTACAACAGCTGAGTTAGCTTCAATTACCCATTAAAACACAAACAACTGTTGTCGGCTACTACAGATAACCTTAGGACAGTAGCGATGTTGTGTTTTACTTTTTGCGTTTGTGGTGTTGTTGGACTGGCTTCTTGCACAAGTTTTTCGTCAAAGGTAAAGTTTAGGGTCACTGTTTTATTTTACTATTCGTTTTATCTCGAATACTCCAGAGGGTTAGCTGGTTGCGTTGTTGTTGTTTTTTTTTTTTTTAACTACTTATCCATGCATCTTGTTTGCAGCCAAGAAAAGCAAGAAGAGGAAGTTGTCCAGGCATCTGAAGGTAAGGATTTATGTACCAAGCTGTCATTGACAACATCATGGCACCTGCGCAGCAGTAATGTGTAAAATTTGTTTGATAGCCAAAAGTATATAATGGTTGGTTGCAGCACAACTATGAACTCTCTCATTTGGTAAATAAGAAGTGTAATAAAATGTAGGATGTTTTATTTTATCTTCCTAAACTTGCATCGGTAATATTGTTTTCTGCAGCTGAATATGGGGCTTGGTTACTTTTCCTTCCTTTCCATTTTCATAACTGGCTTTTCTGTTCTCTTTCCTCCCTAAGACGGAACAGGAGAAGAGCAGACAGCTGTGACAATAGCCAGTGTTCAGCAGGCTGCAGCGTTTGGCGACCATAATATACAATATCAGTTCCGCACTGAGGGTGGCCAGGTAAGTAACAAACGGATGGAGTTGTGACAGCACTGGTGATGTATTTGTCTTTTTTACAACCCATTTCAGAAAAGCGCTTAATGCCCTTGATGGCATATGGGCCCAGAGTATTCGGGTAAGATTGCATCTGTTCAGCATTCACAAAATGAATCAGTACACCCCAGAATTACTTTAGATGTCAGGTTGAATCCTAGGGGTGTTTGTGCAGAGACATAATGAGCAACTGACACATTAAATATTGATAAGTGTGGTTGAAAGGATTCGGTGGCATGTACTGCGCAACGTGACGGTGTTAGATAAGACATGTATGTATTTATTATTTAGATTAATTACTGCGATTTAGGCTTTGATTTACTGTGTTTTTTGGTGTAAGTAATGTCACAACACAGCGAGAAAAATCTGAGTTCCTCTCACAAACAATCTTGTCAGTGTAAGTTTGCGTTTTCCTGTTGTGCTGTCACGTGTTTTCGCTGGCTGCGTCGACTCCCTTCCCTGTTCCAAAGACAAATCAGGAGAATAGCAAGCTTTGAATGGCCTGAAGGAATGAATTTGTGCTTTTATTTTTCTAGTCCCATGATTGATTGGTGACCTTTATCAAGAGTATCTCCTTCCCTCCCCAGATGTAGTATTCACTCCAGCTCTGGTCAGTGATGGACAATGGAACAGTGATGCAAATACATAAACTGGAAAAAGTAGCGTGACGCTCAAGTTGGTCTATCCTTATATGGATGATTTACACTGCAGCGAATTAAGTCAGTGATCCATGTGGCTCATTTGGTGTAAACAGTGTTAGTGTGTGCGATCATGTGATTCCAGTCTGGTCAAGGATTGGCATGGGGCTGCTGTCACATGTCAGTCAGGAGGAGAGTCACATGGTGGAGGGATACAAATACTGATTCTTGGAACAAACAAGCTAATTTTCTCATTTGTTTTTAAAATTGAATCAGGGGCATTCTGATGCATAAGCATGTTGTGTGGGACAGTGAGAGCAATGCACATCTGGAGTTAGGACTATAGTGTCAGATACTTGGCTCGGCTGAACTGAAGCAGTAGCTATGATAAACAAACCTACAAATCAGGTAAGGTTGTTTTGATTTGTGCATGGTACAGCTGCCATATGGAGTTTAGAAAATGACATAAAAAGGAAGCTGGTTGCTAGGTTTTCGTTTTCCTCTCATTCTGTCTTTTACCAGTGTCTCGTTTCCCCCCCTGCAGGTGACGTACCGCGTTGTTCAGGTGACTGACCAGCACCTTGAGGGAAGAGATGATGGGGGTGGAGCAGTGAGCGTCGTCTCAACAGCCGCCTTCACTGGGGCTCCTCAGGCCGTTGCTCAGGTATCTCAATCTCCCCCTTTTTATTAACTGAAATATGGACTGTTTTTAAAAGACTAACTGTATTCTTTATCCATGTCTGAAAGGATAAGACTGTTGCTATTTCAGCGTTATTATTTCCAACAGTCTCCCTGAAAAGTCTAAAACCAACAATTATTTTACCCTACTAACAAGTATTGTTTCTGTAGGCACAGTCTAATGTCACTCATGCCATACAACTCCAGTGTTCTGGAGTTATATATTTTTTTACTAAAAATATGTGAAAGAGACGTAGAGTTTCCTTTGTTTTTGATTAAAGTTGTAAGTGGAGTTAATTCCTCGGAGCTCGTCAGACTAGCAAAGTGGTATTAACGGCGAAGCATGTGCCTGCATCTGCCCGGAGCAGAGCGATTCAGCACTAAAGATGTTGTTGCAGAGTTATTTTTAAATCAACTGCAATGACAATATTCTTTGCACAACAGTTACAGCCAGATTTAGAACATGTTTTAAGTAAAAAAAAATGCAATTTTCCTTGGAAGACCAGAACAAATTTGTTTTCATTTATAGCATACTAATGGCTTTACTGACCTTGTTGTTATCTCTGCTAACAATATCATTGCTACTGCTTTTTCCTCCCTTTATCCAAGCTGTCAGACTGCACTGTGTCTTGCTTGGGGGTCTAGAGGGGATACCGGTATTGAGTCTGACAGAGACTGAGGTGTGCGTTTACCTGCTGTGACTGCTCCATTGCTACTCATTCAGGCTCTCCTCTGTCTCTCTTATCTGTCACAGGCTGTGATCCAAAACCCTTTCAGTAATGGAGGCAGCCCAGCAGGAGAGACGGTTGGAGGGGAGACGCGCTTTGCTTACTTCCCAGCAACTGCGGTGAGCGATGGGACTGTGTCTGTGCAGGCCGCCACGGACCCCACACTCACGCAGGCAGGGGGTGAGTCAGTACTCAAGCTTAATTTGGGTTGAATCTCACCAAAGCGCTACAGGGCTAATTTAGCCATTATTTTCAGTGACAAACTGAACAACAGCCCTTTTTCAGTAGTGTTAAATGAACCAGGATCCCCACAGCTTTGACTGATGTGAAAGAAGGTAGGACTATACAAAGCACTGTAGATTGTAAATTATGTTGCCCTTTTAGCTGAGTACTGTGATTGAAATATGTTGTGTGATACAGTTGGACACAGAATGTTCCTCAACGGTGCATCAGCATTTTTGAATAATGTTTAGTGAAGGGTATTTTAGATGCTGCTTATTAAAGTTTTGAATAATTAAAGGTTTTCTGTCACTTATACTCAGCAGCATATTTTGTTCAATATCAGATTCCTTGCTCAGTAACACGTCAGAGACATTTTCACTAGGTGAACAGTTTGTAAACGACACAATTCAAATATTATGTGAAATCAAATTAGTTCTACTGATCATATTCACTGCTTGCTTCATGTTACATGTCCACCCACTCTGCTTCTCTTCCTCTTTACTGCCATTTGTTGTCATCTGGCTGTACTAACTATCTTTGCAATTTTATGGTGGTGATCCGGAAGAGGTCGGTCAGGATACCACTGGCTGAGGGTTGCTGTCCGCTGCGTTCCATGAGGACGATCGGGGCTTGGTTGACCTGGAGAAAAAGATGTAGTCTTTTGGCTCTGTTGTACACAACCAGCATCTGCGTGTTCTGTATTATTCAGCCAGATCTAGATCTGGCTGTTGAATGATGGATTTTTAGAGGAGAGGAACACTGCAGGCCTTCTCCAGGTTTTATGAGGGAGAGTGTAGTGCCTGGACAGGGGTTATGGAAGGAACTTGTAATTCATCAGCCAGGGTTTCTGCTGCCGTCTGTGCTTTTTGCTGCCCTGTTTGCCCAGACATGAGGTCTGAAAAGGCATGAAAATGGGATCCAACAGAATAATAATGTACGTGAATGAAATATACTCGGAATAAAGCAGAGCTGTCCGCAAAACAAATTCAGCTTATAATGAGTAACATTTTTTTCTCATGTGGCACTAACGTTATAACGTATAGTATCTCATAGTAATAAACCATCTACCCTGCCTGTTAGCCATTAATCTCATATTTGCCTATTAGAAACTTTAGCGAGATGAATCAGGCTTGTAGACCAACAACATCTTTCTCAGCATGACATGACAGTTTAGTCATACTCTAGAGAAGACCAATGTAAAGGCACAATCAGGGGTCATACGAGGTCGTTGTGTTTTCTGGAATCATCAGGTTTTTTGGTAAGTTTCCCTTTGGCTTGTTTTTTTGTTTTTTAAATGTATCCCATCCGTTACTGATTACTGACTTAGCTTGCCAGGCTAACACAGCATATCCACACACCCTGCCTGTCTCTCTCACTGAGCTTTGTGTGTCTTCTTGAATCACATGACACACAGCCACAGACGTTTGACACCCTTAAGGCCATGTCAATTGACTCACCTCTATTATAACTTGTATGATACACTCGCACTCAACTGCAGCAGTGGAGAACCACAAAAACGGCTGTGTTTTTGTCCATTTTCCTCAACTGAGGCTTTAAAAGTGAGACAAGATTGGAGCAAAAATGTAAAGGCAGTTTGATGTAGGAAATAAATCGCTTGATGTATGTTGAGCATCTTAAAACATTAAGATGTGGCCTTACTCAGTGGGAACATCTGTTGTAACAGGAGGTTGGAAAACTGGAGTGCTTGGCCAGCACGCTGGACTGACCTTGCTGGTTTCATTGGAGAAATGCAGTTTTTTGTTTTTGTTTTGTTTTTCTTTTTGTTTTGTTTTTTCGTGTGTGTTTTGTTTTCTTTTGGGTGTTGTGAGTGGCAGCCAGGTGATGCCACAGAAGGGGGAAAAAACCTTAAGGTCTCTTTGCTGTGGGTAACAGTTGAAGCCAAGGCCTTGCAGGAGGAAGTGGGCTGCTGTCTTTCTCTTCTCTAAGCCTCGAGCAGTTTACGCAGACAGGACACACGGGCTGAGGAGTGCACTGTAGGGTGTAGGTGAAGAGTGCTTTACAAGCTGCCATCTCCTATGAGGCGAGAAAAAAGAGGAACGTGCACGGGGCTCGGCAGTGAACTACATTCTGGCAAGACTGGACCCTGAGGTGGCAAGTTCTTGACCTCTGAATTTTATTTTATAGTATTTTTGACAAAAATACTCAGTTTTTAAAAAAAAAACATGCGACTAGACAAGAAGTCAGGAACAAGGAAAAAATGGAAAGAAAATACCAAAGAGTTGCTGATTTTCACAGAAGTCCCTTATCATCCCCTATTATCATCACTTTTTTTGTAAAGAAAAAGGATAAACTAGAGGCTGTTTGAACTGAAAAATCTAATTTTTATAATTACATTTTCAGATTCTGCAATGATATCTTTTTAATCTGGTTTTTGATATTCAAGATAAACACAGATAAAATTCCTTGATTCTTTTTTTGAAAAATACCATCTGAAAAAATTTCAAGGAGTTACATATCCTGTTATTTGATGATACTGGGGAAGGTTTTGTGTGAACGGACCTTCATCTTCGGGCTGATGTAAAAGCAGCAAATTGTGTTGCGGAATTTCTCTGTCTGGCCAGGCCAGGTTGGCCATTTGGCTGACCCGCAGGAGCAAGCTGAAGTGTTTGTGTCCTACAGGCCCTGTAGCTGTGCTGAAACAGATGGTGTCTACATCCGAGTGTGTGCATTTTTCTCTCTAAAGTGATGTGTACGGTATTCCATTGACATGTTGATTGGTGAGGAGAGGATTTCCAGCATTGTAAATGTTGTTTTGTGTGTGTGTTTTTGTTTTTTTTTTTTTTTTTGGTACAGTAAATACACTCTTGTTTGTTGTGAGATATTTTATTGGTTTATTGGGGCAACAAGAGTCAGTCTTTCATGCCCCGTTGGCCTTCTTTCTTTTTCCTCATTGCTAACTAATGACTCCCATGCCTTCCACAGCCACAGGTCAGTTTTACGTGATGATGACCCCACCTGACGTCATTCAGACAGGCACGCAACGAACCATCGCCCCACGTACACAGCCTTACCCTGCGTAAGTATCAGTTCTTCAAGGCTTTAACCATTTATGGCCACAATAATGCACATTTGAGTTTGGCAATGTGGCTTCTTTCAGTTCAAGAAACCCCACCCGCCAGAGTCTGAGACACACAGTCTTTAATTATTAATTATTAATTATTATTGAATATTAAGTGAACAAAGCACATAGAATTCACACAAATCTAAATGCTAATGCAGGAGGAGGCTGGGGAAGTTGAGGGAGTTAAATTTCTGGGACATGGGTAGGGATGTCATTATAAGCAAATGGACCATCTAGCTGTTTGATGACCATAGTTTCATATGATTAGTATTGTACGGACATGTGACCATAAAACCACTTCCATGCCTATCCCAACTACAGCAATGCTGGATTTATGCAACATTAAGTACTACTGTAGTTATTGTCCTTTTACTCAAGACTGTGTTTCTCCCCAGGGAGTCTTCTTCGTCTCTCTCCCGAGTTTGCTGTAAAGGTTTATTTATTTATTTAAAAAAATATATCTCTGTGTATCAAGGATTTTCATTTTAGCACACCCTGGTTGGCCTGTTTTCTCTTTCCCCTCCAAAATCATCTTGTGTTATTTATCTCCAAAACTCACAACATGCATCATTATAATCCTGCATCAAAAAAGAATTCATCTCAGACTCTCTCCAACTGTTAGCCACATGAGTGCTGTTATTAAGATCATCAGCAGGCTCACCTAAGCAAAGACAATCTGAGTTGGCATTTTAATTGCATGATACCAGCCTGGTTCTGGCCTATTATGGATACTTATTCGAATAAGGAATTCTAGCATGGTTTATTTTCAGTGAGCACTTTTGTTCCAAAAACACACTGGCACATGAGTCATAGGGCTAAGGGATGCAAGATTCTTAAATTTCATGTGTTTCATGTGTTTTTTCCTTGTTTGGTAAAAGCCAAGGCACAGCCATTTGCTCGTGTGGTCACCCAAAATGAACACATGACCCTTTTATCAAATTGAGTTAGCACTAACCTAAGTGAATAATTCTCCATTTTCTACCAGACTTCTACTTAAACTTTAACTTGTGAAACGGACGGGAGCATATAAACTTCCGTTTACCTCCTCGTTATGGTAATTATTTAAAGAAAATACAAGCGGGAGAAACACCACACTATTAACAGTCTCCGCCTTTCATTTAACTGTTTGTCAGTTGGGGTATAAGTATGTGGCTTGACAGCAAGGATATTCACTGCTTCTGTGCCTCTGTGATTTTCAAGAACTTTAGATTTCAAAGATTTAAGCTCCTTTGTTGTGGCCAGCATTATGGGGAGTTCTAGATCCACCTTAAAATTTGCAGCAGCTCTGCCATTTTTGATGTTGCTTGATGTTCACAGCATACAACAGACTGCTTTCCAGTCAAGAGTAAATAAAAAGCTTTGTTGCAGTGTATGTGTGCTGTGTGTTGCTGTGTGATGAAATACAAAGTGAGTAGTTTTTTCATCTCTCAGAATGCCTATCAGCAATATGTTTGTTTTTATTTATTGCCTCTTACGTGATTAATTTATGATTTTTGACACAAGCCTCTTGAGTTATGTAAGTGTGAACTAGTGAACAGTGACATGATTGTTGACATGTGAGTAAATGAATACAAACTTCCCACCCTATCTGCTGTTCGCAGAGATGAAAACGAGCTGCTGCAACATGAAGGTTTAAACTGGTGAGGACAGTTTCCACATTTCTCCCACACTTTTGTTTTGTTTTTTTTTGTTTTTTACAGCAAGTGAACTAATCAAATTAGATCACAAGAAGAGAGAAGAAGCACACAAACCTCTGCCCACCTCTCCTCTCTGCCTCCCCTTCCCATAAGTCCCTGGTGATTCTCTCTGCTCTTGATGTGTGTGTCAGATGTAGCGTTTCTTCAGTGCTGACCCCGATCCATTGTTGTTAGTTGTGCTCGTGGCGAACGTCTTTTTCCATTAGGGGTAATTGTTCATCCGGAAACAAATGGCTCACTCCACACTTTTATTTTAGTATCCTGTTCAGAGTGTCCTCTGTGGTAGTTTTTTTTTTTTTTTAGTTTTGTTCTCATTCAGTCTAGTTTGGTATAATTTAGTGCTTTAACTATTTGGACAGTATTTTAAGTTTTAAAAACCTGTATATTTTGTTAATATGACAGGAATGTTGGGACAAATCAAGCCCATGAAAACCATGTGTTGTCAGTTTCAGCGTATCTCTTCAACATAATTGTTAGTAAGTAAGCGGTTAATAGTCACTAAGGCTCATCTTTGTTTATAGTATCCATTGAGAGAATTGCAAGTTCAAGCTGCAGTCCCTTAAATCTCAATATACACTTTGGCTCATTGTCCAGGCCCTGGCTTGGTGTAATATTGTTGCCTTTTCATAGGGGAGGACAGAATGAGCGTGAATTGCATGTCGCTTTCAAAGATAAATATAAGACTGTACAAACTTAGTACTCATACATCCATGCTTCAAATGATATGGATAAAGGGCTTCAGCAGTGGGATTGTGCTCTGCAAATTTTCGTTTTTTCTTCGACCTAAACTCTCAGGAGCACTTATTTGAGGTGTGCCTCTATAAGTTGTGAAAGTAGGAAAAAAAAGACGTTCCTCTAGTCCTGTATATTTAGTTATTCATACAGTCATCCTCATTTTTTCTACGCTCTGCCTAACAGTACTGTTGGGCTGAATCCATTATACAGCGGAAATCCCATTAAGATGTCTTGAGATACAAGAGAGACTGCAGTTTGGCTTGACTGACTATCTCAAACGAAGATATCAGCAGTCGAGTTGTGTTCAGGGGTCACATATTCACTGCTGTAGAATAAAGATTGCGTTGTAGAAGGATAGATGAAGAGCAGGAATGACCTCACAGGACCTTTTATTAACTCCATGCAGCCAGTAAACCGAAATGCATCCAATGAACAATGGTAACATTAATTTCCTTTGCCTTACTTATCTAAGAACAAGATTTTCCTTAGCAAAGAAATTATTTTCTGCACTCTTTCTGTTGTTTTTCATAGCGGAGCATGGTTTGTGAGTTAAGTATTGTCTGTTCAATTAGTGAGACAGAACCATGGTGTCAATATACACTTGGCCACCTGTATGATCTAATGTGAGTGTGTTATTGACCTGTTCATGCCGTGGTCGGTGGTTGGATAAGTCTCCCTGTCACATCCCAGGAACTTAATTAACAGAATACCTAAGGGAAGACACAGAGACGGGAGACAGTTGTGTCATTAGCCGTACGCCCAGACTCTAATAGACAGCATCTGGTTTTCTACAGTGCTGTAATTTTACATCATAATAAAGCAATGTGCTCCCTCTGGGCCACACCTGGGAAGAGGACAGCCAGCAAGAATAAGAAGGTTGGATGAGTCTCAGAATTCCAGTCGAAGCAGCCCAGGGGCTGAATATGCAGCCTCATATGACTGGGCATCGTCCGGTGTTTCTACCAAAGGCACTACGCAACCTCACAGGCTCCTTTTTAAATAGCACATTGGTAGTGGCAAGGGATGTGATTACAAAAGGCTTGAATATAGAGATAACATTGAAGAACAGATTTTAATAGGAACGAGATTAGGTGAATTTCGGAGGATTGGATTGGATTTGTGCATGCTTGTATGGTAGGCAGAGATTAGACAGATTGTGGTGTACGAAAAGTGTCTTATTTCCTGTCTGTCTGCAGGAAAATGGATGGACCGCGAACGCCAAGAGATGAAAGGAGAAGAGCGCAACATAATGAAGGTGGGTAATTAGCTATGATTGTGGCTTTTGATTTCATCAGACAGCGCAACACACTGCAGTGTGGTGCCTAAATAGAGCATTTTTTTTATTGAAAGAAAACCACCAGGCCCTGACAAAATATTCTATTAAGAATAGATAACAGCATATGTTTTAGGACTGGCCACTAGATGTTACTGTTTAACCATCAAAGTGAGGCAGTACCTACAGTCACTGAAAAGATAAGATCCTGGAAATGAAAACATGGTTATTAAAACCAAAATGATCTCTGATCTAAAATGTTGCTTGTATTCGTACATTTTTTATTTTTGTAATCTGTTTCTGTTTTATAACATTCCAACAGTTGAGAGGCGGCGAAGAGACAAGATCAACAACTGGATTGTCACCCTTTCCAAGATCATCCCAGACTGC
Source organism: Xiphias gladius (assembly GCF_016859285.1). NCBI lineage: Eukaryota > Metazoa > Chordata > Actinopteri > Istiophoriformes > Xiphiidae > Xiphias > Xiphias gladius. Next base: position 23,096,285 of record NC_053421.1, on the reverse strand, counting down.
AGTATGGACAGCACCAAGACTGGAGCGGTCAGCGGCCTTTTACTCGGCTCTTCACTGCTACTAACCCGTTAGTGATGTTTTCTGTTCTAAAATTTCACCTTTCAACTGTGTGGCAACAATCTCTGTGCTTCTAGAGCAAAGGAGGCATCCTGTCCAAAGCTTGTGACTACATCCGTGAGCTGAGGCAAAGCAACCAGCGACTGCAGGAGAGTCTGAAGGAAGTGGAGAGGATACAAGTGGACAATGAGTTGTGCAGGCAGCAGGTATAAATATCAGTCTTTGCTCTAACTTGCAAATGTGGCATCAAGGGAAGTTTCCGAGACTTCAATAATGGGCAAAGAAGGCTATGAATGATAATGTCAGAATCTTCCTTTGAGGTGCTTTACGGTAGCAGATAAATAAACTTGTACATAATAAGGCAGCCTTAGTGGGCTGCATATGTGGCTGTGAAGATTGCCACTACATTGAATAGATTAGTTGGCTTTGGAGTGCACTGCAACATCCTTTCACTTAAATCTCGGAAGCATGACATCCACCTAGCCTCATATGCATCTTCATTTCTCCAAAACAAAACCCCCTGAGGCTTCAGCCTTTATAGCAGATCATCACAGCCTGACAAGGAGGATCAAAGAGTTTGCACTCATATAATAAGAAGTGTTACCTGAAATCAGTGCTTTGGGAGGCTACGGGAATAGCATACACAGGGGCTGTGTGAGAACTAACTGCATGCTAATGCACTGAAAGTATTGTGAGAATTTGCAGCTCTGAGGCTGCCACATCTCCCCATTGAATCCCAGGTCTGCAAGGCACTCGGCAATATATTTTTATTCTGATGCTCAAAGCTCAATATCCTTTCCTCAGTCCCTCAGCTGGGAGGCAGTGATTCACCCAAGGGAAATGTAGTGGAGATGACATACCTCATCAAGATGTGATAATCCAGTTTGTTGTGGACAGGGGTGTCTTTGAAAAGGACTGCACACACTTCTCTTTAATCCCAGGGATTGCATAGCCCTGTGTGTACATTACACACAGCCAGCACTCAGTCTTCAAACGAAAAAGTTTGGTTTGTAAACTTGGAGCTATATTTAGCTGTCACAGGGATGTGGATGTTGATAATGAGATTTTTTTATTTATTTATTTATTTTTTTGCTCTTTGTTCTTAAGATTGAAGAGCTGAAGAATGAGAATGCTTTGCTCCGAGCGCAACTCCAGCAGCATGGCATCGAGATGGTTGGAGAGACACCACCGCAGTGAAGGCGAGATGAAAAGAATAGGGACGAGCAACACCACTCAGACAGATAGCCAACACAGTGGAAAAGGGGGCGAAATGATGAGGAAAACAAGGACCTGTGAAGAATCACTTTCTTTTTAGTGAATGCATCCTTCCCTGGGTTCCCAGGTTGCAAACCCTTCACTGGCCAATTGTGGCTGTACTTGACTGTTCCAATCATATTGAGATAACCACCCGTTTCAACTCAGTAGAAAATGTGCTCCGAGAAACAATGCCCACTCAAAACCATCAGAGTGCTTTACTAGCACTAGCTATGACAGAGAACCTCTGCTGAACTCCTCCCTTTTTTGTATTTATGTAGCCTCACTCATGGACTTTGATGTTGGTCATTTAATTTGTGTACCCCTCCTATTATTAATTTTGACTTAGTTCACTCTTTTATTCTGTTTGTGTTTTTGAGTTGTGTATTAATATGTTGTTTTTAGCTGCTTTAATTTATTAGTCCGCTTGCTGACGGAAGCCTTGATGGAGACCAGTTACACTGAAGCTCATGCACCCCAGAGAAGCACTCTGAATTTTAAGAGAAAAAACATCAAAGTATGCAAAACATTATGATTCTGCAGACGGAAATAATGTGACACACATAGCTTACCTAGACCCAAAGACAAACAAGGAGCTGTGCTGGCCTTTGCTTTTGGGCTAATTTATGTAAATATGACCTCTCATGTTTTAATACAGATGTTAAGGAATGCTAGAGAAAATGATCTCTGGGAGTAAACAATCAATAACTCATTAACTTCAAGCTGGCCCATTGTCATAGTAATTATCATGAAGTGTGTACAATCTTGAAGCTTGATTTGGAAGAAATAAGTGGTATACTTGAATTGTTGGGGGCATTTGCTTAACCGGAAAAATAACTCAAAAAGTCGACAAAACCCCCTGTAAAGATCCAACTGGTTAAATTCTTTTCAATTACAAATGGACATGTACAATTGCGGATCATGCAGACGATTGACAAACCCAGTGGCCTGGATTGTGGACTGGAGAGGAGTGCAGGGCAAATTCCAATTTATGGCAAACTATATATAGGCACTGTGGCTTTTATTTTCATCTTTTGTTCATGTGTGATTTACTGGTGTCTCAGAACGTGTAAGAATAATCCCCACAATTCATTTCAAGCTGTTTGCTCTATTTTGGTATTGCAACACTTCAGATGGAGCTCAACGCACAAGGGGGGAGAGGCACCCTGGAGAGCGGTACTCAAAGACTCTCTGCTCACTATGGAAAAGGAGTATACAGAAATTCTGTTTTGCACTTCTTAGTTGAGCACAACTCGGTATCCATGAAAAGATGGAATAGTTGGAAAGTGAGAAACTTAGAAGTGATCTCACATATTTCTCCACCCACTCAGGCAAACAATAAGTAAACTGTAATTGGCTGTTCCATCAGCAGAAGCCAATATTTACATTGTTGATGATTTTGTGAATGAATATACATGATGTATTTTTGTTCGGCTTTGGGCGATGTGAGTGAAATTGGAAGAGAGATATAAAGCTTCACAGCCACTTATTAGAGCACTATTGCTTCTCCCTGTATAAACAGCTCAGGTTGCAGCAAAGCAAAACCAACGCTCAGACCCCTGGCAAAATCAGGCAGACTTATCACATTTTAATATCTCTTACCTCTGACTCTGTAAGTTAACAGCTTGTGCTTTGGAAGTGCTGTTCTGCTACTACTGCAAGATTAAAACCTGATACGGATAGTGCAAGTGTCTGATCTATCAAACAAGGCTCCTAGCCAAAGTTGAATGATAGATGTTTTGCAGTAGAATTTTTTTTTTTTTTTTTTTTTTTTTTTTTTTTTAAAACACCTCAGTGAGAGGAAAGCAGAGAATGTGAAGACATGAATAATGCTTCGGAAGACAGATGTTCACAAATGAAAGGTCATTCGTGGCTAACTCTTTTTTTTTTTTTTTTTTTCTCTCGTTTCTTTTTTTGAAATGGCATAAGACTGAAAAAAGAGTCCCTTTTCTCTCTGTAGCAGCCTCACTGTTCTCAGGTTAGATCGTAAGACATTTTTTCTAAGTAAAATGGTGGAAAATAAAACTTTCACTAGCTAATAA